>NW_008796175.1:2596907-2604232 GCF_000699145.1 Aptenodytes forsteri
GGGAGAAACCCCCCCCCCCCCCCCAATAGAAAGAATGGCTTTCTATTACCCTTTGGCATATTTATGATTTGGTTTAATATAAAGTTAGGAGATTTGTTTCTGCAACATTTATTTTTATTCAGCTTTTAGAAAGTTACATTCTTTTCTATGCACTGTATCAGCATTAACAATCATTAAAGTAATATCCGCTTAACATGCCCTTGCTCATCAGCCTAACTTGAAACATGGTCTGACTTGGCAGCATAATGAGCAGTTGGCTCCCTGTGCTTTCTATTGCGGTTAGGGGTATATGCCGCTGGACTGCATTTACATACATTAGATAAGCACAGGTGTCCCTACTGCTAAGATACCCGTAAAACATTCTTTTAAGAACAGAATGAATCAACCCAACCTAAAAATGAGTCTAAACATTCTTAAATAATCATGGCATCTTCATTTTGAAGAAAACCAACTTTTAAGCATCCAAGGCTTGACACTATTATTAAGACTTCTAAGAGAAATAGTCTACAGCCCCAACAGAGTACATATTTTATTTAAATTAGCATTACACCTAAGAGCTTTAGCACATATTTTCTTCTCAGGCAGTCCTTATTACTTTGTGACGGTTTCATATGACCCCTAAATAACACTGTCACTAGCTAAATGAATAGAGTGTGCTATACTTACAGATGATTTATACAGAATTAAAACATATATCGGTAGGCATATTTCTACCCTGAGTCTGTAGATACAGTTCCCTTTGGCATCAAAGGAATTATGTGCCTTTCTGCCCTGAATTTATAACAAGCTAATTTACATATGCACACACGCCTGAGCTCTGGCATGCACAGCTTTGCACAAAGTTGGAAATCTCCACCTGGGAAAGGCACACTGTGTGCTTCACCCTGTTCTCCTGAACATCCCCTAAAGCCACTGCTAGGATCACTTGGCATAGCTCTTTATAGGCACTCCTCTGCTGCTGGGAGGAGAGGGGAAAAAAAATAGACAGGAAGAATAATGTCCAATCTTATTCAACAATCACATGGCATGCACTGGAGCGGTTAGAGCTGTAGGGAGTTACGGACTCACCTATATGAACAGAAGAACCCTTACCCTTACTGGTGAGGTCAAACAGCGCAGAGCTGGGTACTGAAGGCCAGTCATGTCAATAAAGTGCCTCTGTCTTCCCATCGGTCTTTTCTATGTTATCCTAAGGAAGTTCCAAGGACTTCCCCAAAAATTTTGCAGATAGTAATGAACAAAGCAACAACCACAAAAGAAAATATATCACATGAAGGAAATATGACTCTGAAATAAAATCATCCTATCAGTAAAGCTGACCATCAGCTGAGGATAAATCAAACTGTGGTAAGTGTGTTGGCTGCTAGAGTAGAGTGGTAACAGAGGAAGCGCACAACTGAAGAACTAGTAATTAGAGATCTAATGCCTGCAACATCACTCCTCTTATTTAGTGACTCAGTGCCCTGGATAATATATTCTACTTGCTAATAGAGATATTTTTAAATGCAACTTCAAACCTAGAATTTTAAAATTTCAAATATATTTTTCTACTTGCTTCACACAGTTCAGACCTTGTTTCAGATTTAAAGGAATACTGGAGAAGTTTTCAGAAAACAAATGATCTGGAAATAAAGAATGAACTCCAAAGTAACCATGAAGATGCAGACAGAAAAATCCCCCCAAACCCCCCACATACATCCTCCTACAATCTTGGCTGCTGTAATACACCTCAATGTCGCACCATAGCAAAGTCCACATCCTGGTAACCCTCACAGCTTCCCATGTGCTGTATCTCCATGCCCTGCATCTCCAAATCACTGATGGAGAAAAGTAGCTGTGCAGCTTGGGGCCAGCCCGTGCTGCCAGTCACCTGGCCACCATGTGCATGCTGGTAGTGCTCCCGGGCTGCCCTGCCATGGGGCAAGCAGGACAGACACCTGTAACCTCTGTGGAGGTGAGGGATACTGTGGCCATGATTTTCACAAAATATTTTGCAACATCACACTTCCAGCAATGTCAGCTTGTGTTACAGCTAGCCAGAGCTTGAAAGCTAGAGGAATCTGTCAGGCAGTGCGATCATATAAGGGCTCATAACCAAATGCAAGGACTTCTCCCTTCATCTTGCCACACTGCAATCATCTCCTTAAGGAGCCTCCAAGGGAGAGAAACACAAGCTCCTACTCAATCAGGTGTGAGGAGCCCTGCAGATGAACCCCAGCACTGGCTAGAAACAAGCACAGTGCTGCCGTGGCTTTCTGTGCTAAGCAAAGACACGCCAGGCAAGGAGAGGGCAGCGCATTTGGAGAGAGGCGGTTACGCAAGAAAATTTGCCATCTTGTAAAATTATTCTTTCCTCAGCCACATGGTTTTAGGCATTATATCCCCCACTGGGCTTTGCCTAAACACATTCACAACACAGTCAGGCATATGTGATACTGATCACTGCCGGCAGGATATATTAGGGTTGTTATATTCTCACCCTGTTTCTTTTATTATTCTCTAAGCATCTGCTATTTGCCACTGTTGGAGACAGGATACCAGGCTGTCAATAATTGTTATGTCAAGGAAAAAAAAAGGACTGTTCAAGAAAAAACCGTGAAAAAATGAAGATGGCAAAAAGAGAAAGAAAAAACTAATCAAGGTGGAATCATAGAGTCCCAGAGATAAGGACAAGGGCTGTTAAATGTCTAAGAAATACCAGGGTGAGCACTGAGGGGATGGGAAACAGAAAGCAACACCACAGCAATCGGAGGAGAGAAAGTTTTACTCTATATTCCTGCTTGAAGGGAAGTACTTTAAGGGAGGAGCAATGGAAAAAGATGATCAAGCTAAGGAAAAGACCCGGATGCCAGCACTGTGAGGTGAGGAGCTGAACAGGAGAGTTTTTGGTGGATTAAAAAGGGATATATTACTCCAGCAATTGTCAAGATGGTTATCCAGGCTGGACACGAGCCCCAGATCAACATCACAGAGCAATTGCTAGAGGACTGAACTCCTAAGAATGAAAAGAAAGTAATTAAATTAAACACCAGCAGGAAACACAAAAATGACAAAAAGTATGGGGAAACAGAAGAGTGCTCAAACACCAAATTTGTAATTTGCTTTATTTTTGCCATGGGTGATTTTATGAATACCTCAACAGCAACAGAAATCTGTTCAGTCTCCCCTGGAAAACATCACCCAGTGGCCATCAGGAAGTGGAAAGCAGTAGAGATGGTTGCGACTGCAGGGAACCATGCATCTGCATGTGACGGGAACCTCAATCAGCCCTCTTGGATAACCCTGAAATGATTTTTAATACACTTAATAAAGCAGGTCGGGGAATCAGCCCTCTTGGATAACCCTGAAATGATTTTTAATACACTTAATAAAGCAGGTCGGGGGGGAGGGGGGGCAGGGAATAGCAGCTGTGCCAGCATTGCAAGCTTGTTTTTTGCAAACAGCTCAGTGACACACTACATACTGACTGTAAGAATACCATTACATGAAATTACTACAGAACACTTTAAAAATCACTGATAATCAACAAGATGTAATTTTAATGAGGAACCATCAGTGAATGGAAGTGCTTTTAACTGGGCCTACAGAGACAAGTTTCTCAGCCCAATGCAACTCAGAACTGGCTTAAGTGATAAATATTGCCAAACTCAGATGACTGCAGCCAAACAACTCAATCCCATTCATATGCCTGGCCCTGTCACAGATCACACACTGTAATGCAGGAAAACACAAGTCTACTTGTCCAGGATCAAAGAATGCAATGGTGAATGATCTACCCCACTTACAGAGGTGTGAACTGTATGTTGGAAATCAGAGACTTAGAAATATATATGGGAGTCAGGGCAGATAAATGGAACATGAAGTCCCAGGGCCATGCTGGAGCTACAGGATCTAATGACACACTTGGATGTTTGAAGAGAGGCAATTTTGTCCAAGGTTAGAAAGGTGATGTTGTTTGTGCGTACAGTGTTAGTGAGAATATTAGTAGAATGTGGTGTTCTGCTGTCCCAGAATAGCCACCTCTGATGTCGACGGCTCAAAAAGATGTTGGAAAACTGGGAGAGAAATGCATAGGATTTGAGGACCTGAAAACAGATTGTGTGGAAAGAGTTTAAATGATATGATTACTTTAGCAAAAAGAAGGCTGAACAATGATTTGTCCACATCATGGGAAATGATTTCCATTACTAGCAGGCTCCTTAATTAAGTAGACAAAGGCAGAATAAGATTCAACATATGGAACAAGGAAATAAACTCAGATTGGATTTTTTTCTTTAAATCACCGGAAATAATTACTCACCGAAACAACTACCCTCAGGACACCTTTGAGTCCCAGTTATCTGCACTCTTTAAATGAGGCTGAATATGCTTCTGAAAGGCAAGGAGAAATTGCTGGATGAAATTTTCTATAGCCTGTGTTATCAGGAAGTCAAACAACATGATCTTAACAATCATGTTTGTCTTACAGAACCAAGGACTGCTAGACAGTATTTGCTGTATCCACACCACAATTCTCAGACTTACATGCTTACATGAGGTTTTATATTTGCACACAATTTTAGAAAACAGAGAAGGTGATGACTAACATTTAAAAATAGGTAAGTTATCAAGGCAAGAGACCTCTTTGATACGGATATATTCATGTTCATTCCAGCATGAATTTTATTGTCATAAGCCAAGCACATAAAATCTAAAAATACAGGCTTTTCCAAATAGAGCCCATATTAAAATGAAACCATAACTGTAATAGTTTCAGTAGACCTACAATAGCTCTGTGCTGGTTTTGGCTGGGATAGAGTTAATTTTCTTCCTAGTAGCTAGTATGGGGCTATGTTTTGGATTTGTGCTGGAAACAGTGTTGGTAACACAGGGATGTTTTAGTTACTGCTGAGCAGTGCTTACACAGAGTCAAGGCCTTTTCTGCTCCTCACCCCACCCCACCAAGTAGGCTGGGGCTGCATAAGAAGTTGGGAGGGGACACAGCTGGCACAGCTGACCCCAACTGCCCACAGGGATATCCCACACCATATGACGTCATGCTCAGCATATAAAGCTGGGGAAAGAAGAAGGAAGAGGGGGACATTCAGAGTGATGGCATTTGTCTTCCCAAGTAACCGTTACGCGTGATGGAGCCCTGCTTTCCTGGAGATGGCTGAACACCTGCCTGCTGATGGGAAGTAGCAAACAAATTCCTTGTTTTGCTTTGCTTGCGTGCACAGCTTTTGCTTTACTTATTAAACTGTCTTTATCTCAACCCACGAGTTTTCTTGCTTTTACTCTTCTGATTCTCTCCCCCATCCCACCGGCAGGGAGTGAGCAAGCGGCTACATGATGCTTAGTTGCTGGCTGGGGTTAAACCACAACAAGCCCCCATTAGAACTGTAATTTTAATATTACAGTCTTTCAGATAACAATGTCCACAATAACTGTTTGCAAACCACTATGTACATTAAACTGTGGATAATTAATATGCTTCTGCAATCTTTTTTATTTTTTCCTTTGCAAGCAGTAGCTGTTATAAAATCATACATGTCTGCTGAGAGCTTCCTGAATGTTGCATATGCTGAAAAAGAACGGAGCTAGGCATTCGTGGTCAAATGCTGCAAGTCTCAGCATGAAAACACTCTCCTGAATTCCACATATTGGCTGAAACAAGCCTGCTGGGTAAATCCCAAATATAAAATGTTTTATGGGACAAATCTCATACTACCAGTCTTCTCTCTGCAGTAGTAACTCCCTGCATGCAATCAAGGTGGTGGGGAAGTGGGCAGAAGCAGGAGATCAGCAAAGCCCACTGACACAAACACGTATCATCCACATCAGTCTCTAAACTGACACAGATTTTCCTACTTCAGTTTCACCATAAAGCCTGGAACGTACAAGTCTGGAAGATTTTATTGCTATTTAACAGGGGGGAAAAAAGCATGACTTGCAGTGCCGAATGAAGAGATTGTATTTACAATCAAGTAGCAATACCAGGTCCCAGTGATCAGAAGCATAAGGGGTATCTGCTATTGGGATGCTCATTGGCAAAAAGCAGCACATACTTCACAGCCACACTTGATAATACGGATTGACAAAGTGACTCAAGTTCACTAAGGCAGAGTTAAACCTGCAGGGTCAGATCCTCCACCATGCCTCTCATTTCCACCAAACCCCTCAAAGGAGCCTGGAGCAGCCCAGGTGGAGCTGAGCAGTTTGCTGGATGAGGACTGAAACCAGCCACCATTGCTTGGTGGGGTTCATCTCATCTAGTGCTGCAATCACCCCCCCGAGCCATCTGCATGACTAGAGAGGACTGGCCATTTCTAGCCTGTGATTCATCTCATCTTACTGTAGACTCCTAAAATAAGCAGGGGGAATGGCTCCCTCAGAGTGCCTTTTTCCTCTGCTGTGAAGAAAGTCTAAACAACGAACTCCAATGTAAATGTTTGCAGTGTCAGATTAATGCCTTTCTGTCTTTCGGTGCCAGGTAATTACACCCATAATGACCACTGAGATCATCCCTAATGTCACCGCCTCAGAAATAAAGCTGGGACAGAGCAGGGAAACCAACTCTGACACTGCTTGAGTTGGAACCAAAATTAATTAATATCTGTGGCAATAAAAGACCAAAATACCAAAAACTGGTCTAAAAGGAACCAGGTTACCAGAACCTCACAGTATCTGTCCCACTGCCCAGGAGACTGAAGTGATGATCAACATGTGTCCTGGCTGGAGATCAAACCAGCTGAAGTAGCTTCTGTGCAACCTGAGTTCATGGACTATGGCCCGAGGGTGGAAACATTTTGGGTGACAGTGGGGCTACCTGTACCGTGTCCACTACTACCTAGCTCACAAATAAAGTGCAATTTTGGTGTGCAACAACTTCCCAGCTCTAGCTGCCCTCTTATCTATTGTGCAGAAACCATAGAATTCATGCAATATTTACAGCAAGGAAACAGTAATCCAGTGATAGGAGAGGTGATGTCATTTCTCTAATGTTTGTTGACTTATGGTTAGAATGTGCAATTCAACAGCTGAGGAACGTATCATTTCTATTCATGCTGCATTACACAGAAGCGCACGCATTACAATCAGTGTCATCTGAACAAAGGTAGCGAGATCCTTGGACACACGCCACTGCAGCTCTGTAGTAAAATTACAGTCCCTTGAACATTTTATGATCTCGATGATTACAGCATTTGCATTGGGCTGATGGTTCAAATTAATCTGATTTTCAAAAGTTACAGCATTTAATTAGGATTAGTAATAAAAATGCTAGCATTCAAAAGAAAAAATATTATGACAGCATCTGCCCTGAAACAGGGGGGGGGGGGGGGGGA
>NW_008796175.1:2604290-2629757 GCF_000699145.1 Aptenodytes forsteri
GAAAACACACCAGAAAAAGGGGGGGGGGGGGGGGCAGAATCAGTCAGGGTTTAAAAAAAAAATAAATTAATATTAAGAGTGACTAACAACCAAAGAAAATAACCTTTTGGAACAATAAACAATAGGTAGCAGCTGCCTCTTATCTTTGGGTAGAAAGTCAGTCACTTGATACTTTTGCACCTTAGAACATTTTTACTTTGATGTGGTGCAAAACCCTGTCTACAATACAGGTCCCTTTCTATGCATTTTCTAAGCGACTAAATCCTAGCACTCCATTTTGACTTTTATTGCTTTTCAGACTGGTGAGAGCCATATAATGATTCATCATTAAAGTAATCTTTAAGCAGCTTTGTTCCTATTTGCTGCTATATATATTAAATAGAAATTGCTCTTTGAATTCACCTCTAAAGTCAGACTCAATTTTTTATCTAACAAGAATAGTATCTCCAGTCATCATCTGAATGCAGCAAAGTGAGAAAACCTTTTGCATAATATAAATATCTGCATTCACTAAGAGGATGCTGATGCCACCACCTACTGTGAAGGCATTTTATAAGTGGTACAAAGCCAGATAGATTTCAAATGCAGTAGCACAGTTTCTTAAAGATACTCCAGGCACTATCAGAAAGGCACAGTTTTATCTCCAACTCAACAGTTTCTGGACCACAGGCTTTGATCACCTGTAGCTGGTTTACAAGCAGCATCCAAAGCATAAAAATGCAATGGTCGCTGAAACACTGCAGACACCTAACGACTGGCCTTCATTTACCTCCCCACAGAAACCAGGGAAATCACTCCCTAGCAAATAGTTCTTGAAGATTCAGTTTATTCCCTTTGCACCTGTCTGTTATCCATTCCCTGCACAACCTGTGACTGCCGAGCAGCACACGACTGGCCAGCTGTCCCAGCGTGGCTCACCAGGCACAGGACCTGATGGCTAAGGCCAGGCATTTGTCTCCGAAAAGGCAAACCCTGCAGGGATCTCAGCATCACTGCTGCTGCCAGGTCACCACTGGGGCCATTCAATATCAGGCTTAGCCCCATCTTGCAGCAGAGCACCCGCGGGGCACGCCAAGGAGCACCTTGCCCTTGCTCTATGAGATGGGCAGTTAATGTGACTGTCAGGCAGAGGATGGTACCAGTACAGAGCACGTGACACGCAATGCTGACCAGCCCCCATTTAATAAATTAAAAATCACCATTATTAACTCTAGCAAATAGCTCTCAACTTCCACATAGTTAGAGTTTAATGCAAAACTTTATTACTGACCAGAAAGGCTTCTTAGAAATAATCAGCAGTTCAAATGTACTGGTTTGATTTCCTGAGCGGATGGGAGTACAGCTGCAAGATATGTATTCTCATCTGCTCCTTCAGACCACATCACAACATGAATATGCTCCAACATTTTGCTGTTTTCACAAAAGTACTTTTTGAAAAATACACTTGCTGGAATAGGGGCACAAAGATGACCAAAACAGTTGCTTGCTGGCAAGCACCAAATTAATTTTAAATTTTGAAAGCATGTTTGTGAGAAGCATTTTACTTTAATTCAGCCAGTTCTAATCACCATTCTGCATGTGTGCAAATAGCAGTAAATGAGATGACTGCCATATAATTTTTCTAATGTTTCCTGCACAGGCAATTGGGTTATTTAACACTCACCACCTTTTATAAGTGCTCTTCTAGAGGGAAGTCATTCAGATGACCTTACACCAGCATTATACCAGTGAGAATCCACTGGGTGTTCGTACATTTGTGTTTTCACCTCTCTGAGCGAAGCCAGGAAATTTTTTTCCTCTGTGTGGGAGAAACAAGTGTTGTTATGGAGCACTGCTGCCCAGCTCTACCTAGTAAGAAGGGATCTTCTTTCCCAGGACAGAGAGGAGCAGGTACTTCCCAGGCATCATTGCAACCTCCGTCCCCAGCAGAGGTTGTGGCTTCTTGATTCATACACAGCAACGCATCCACCAGACCCACTTCTGCTCCTCCACCTCCAACACAGAGGTCTTGCAGAGCAGCAGAGGTTTTCTCTACAGGATCCCAAAGGAGGATGCATAAGTGTCCTGTTCTTGCAAAAAAAAGCAAACATTCTTGCCTGCATTCGGGCCCAAATTACAGCTAAAAAGGGGGATTCTCCTCCAGCCTTCCCTATGAGATATGTCAGTGCTCAGTCAAGCATAGCACAACAGCCCTGTGGAAGTTGAGGGGGCAATAATAAATGCTCTGACCAAACTGCTCAGGTAGCAACACGTTCTAGTCAGGAAGCCCTGAATAAAGAAAACAAAAGTGACTAAAAAGATTTGCAGTGCAGATGACAGTCCTGTTCTTTTTCCTGAAGAATGCAGTTATGAATGACACATTTGTTCTACCAGGATGCCACAGAAACACTTCTGAAACTGTTACACAGCAATGGCACTGTTGTCTGTGCTATCTCAATAGATCTGCAATGCCAGAAACATGTACAAACCTCTCTCCATGTGATCCAGGCACGTAATCCGGGCAGCACCTACCTATTCTGCACAGCCAGGTTTCCTTGGCAGGGTCTGCACTCACGTGCTCAGGAGCCAACATGCAAACATACATATGTACGTCAACCAGGAGAACCAAATCAAATAGGTATCCAATGCCCAACACCCTGCTTTTCCGGGGAAAATTGTTTGAAAACTTCCCTTTCAGCTTAATCTTTACAGAGTAAAGCTCACACTGGAGGTCTCAAGACAAATCAAAAATGCATGCCCTGCCGGTGAGAAAGGAACAGCATTAGCTGCTACTGATTTTGTTAGGGATTTCCCAAGAAGGCACCTTCCTAAACAAGCCTAAGGAAATTTGATGGCACTGGCAGTTTTTCTCTCCCAGGTATTGGTGCAAAAAATCCTCAAGTAAAGGTGGCAGGTAGTAAAGCAGTTAGCAGAGATGAACAAAACTCCTCTCCACAGAGCTGGGAAAGCAAAACACAAAAAACAGACTCATACACAGGTTGCTTCTAAAACAAATTTCCATCTCTACTTCCAGACACCAAGATTAACCCATAGGACCTGAAATTCCCTCTTACTCGGGTAAGAGCACCTCTTTTCTTCCTTTTAGTGTGATTTCACTCCTCCAAAAACCACCACCTTCCTATCGGCAGCACTTTCCATGTGGGTGTCCTCTGTCCTCCCCACATCCACAGGAGCAGAATGAAGGGACCTGTAGAGTGCACTCAGTGTCCCTGTTCTGAACCAAAGCATAACCCAGCAAACTGCAGCCAACCCCTTCGAAAGGTTATATGCCAGGAAGAAGCAAAAGCTCCCGAGTGCATTTCACAGAGAGCGAGGCAAGTGTGTTCCAATTAAGTGCAACAACTTTATTGCCAGGCATGAAAGGTATCAGGTATCCTTTGCTCTCTCCTCCCTGCTGCACACACAAAAACCACAGACATATATTTCTGTCTGGCATTAGGCTGCAAATTAAACTCCATTCCCACTGAAAGATTTTTTTAATTTTATAGCCCAGGCTGAGGAGAGGACTGTATCCCCCCAAGAAAGATCACGGCATATTGCACAGGCAGAAGCACCTACCTCAGTGAGCCGACAGAGCCAGCAAGTCAACATAATTCCTCCTGGATGGAGACATTTACCCCAGCTCAGACAGCTGGGGCTCTGCTGCCTTGCCCAGTGCTTCAGGCACACCAAGAAAGCATCTTCTGTGAGCAGCGCAGCTTCTCTCACACACCGAACTGCAGCAGCAGCAGCCTGGGAGAGCAGCAGCAGTTGAATTGCTGCACATGTATCTCTGCAGATTATTTCCTGCTCAAACACTTGGCGTAAAGGCAGATGCTCTTAACCCTCTGGAGGCCTATGCCTCTGTCCCCCCTTGGCAGGAGCGAGCAAGCAACTCCAAATATTCTGCGGTGAGGCCAGAGAGGAGTGACTGAAGACACACAGGGCATCCTCCGAGAAGTAGTCCCAACCTTGAGTTAGTTGCAGTCACTTTGCACCCAGGGAGCCAGGCATTCCCACGGCAGCCCACAGCATCCCCGGCCAGGCACAACGCGGCTCCCGCTGCATCACTCGATGCAGGTCTGCAAGCACCGGCAAAGCACCGCTCATAGCTCATGCAGGAGCCCTTGCGAGGGCCCACTGGGGTGGGGTGGCCAGCACGCTAGACCTGCGGCTGGAGGCCACAGCCAAGCAGGTGAAGAGGTGAGGGGCACAGGTGACGTGGTGAGCCCGGCAGTGTCACTGAAACTCAGGCATACAGGTCTCCTGCTTCTGGCACAAAGCTCTCTGGCCCCAGGCACTGCCCATCACCTGTGGGCACCCACGCCGCTGGCGAGCACACGCTGTCCGGATGGCACTCCGCCGGCAAGCTTCAGCACTGCTCCCTCTCACAGCCTGCGAATGTGACTGGAAAGCATGGCTGAAAAACATGCTACAATTAACAGGAGGGAGGGCGATACTATTGCTCTCCTGCTAGTCTTAAAGGCACATTGCTCACATGTGCCTGTTGGAGATGCAAATGCCCACAGCTCCAGCCCCAGCATGTCACCCATCTGCAGGCAGCCAAGAAGCCCAGGCAGGAGTCCTGTCCAGGTCAGGGGAAGGAGAGCACCCCGGAAGCCAGGAAGGGAAGGGGCAGCTAGTGGGAGAGCCCCCACATCAGGGTCTGGGAGCGTGGCTTCCCACATCTCCACCACTCTCCCAGGAGCCAAATCAAGACCCTGTTCACTCAGCCCAAATGCTTACCCCCATCACTGGCCCCTCTGCCAGCATCCCAGCCAGGTGCAGGCAGCCTGGCTACTGCCACACCATATCCCACACACACAGCCCCAGCCATCATCTCTGGCAGGCAAGGAGGGCCTGGTGCACCTCAGGGGCATGCTGCCCCTCTTCTGGGGTTGGCAGGAGAGCCGGGTTAGTGGCACTGCTCCCGCCAGAGATGTTGGCCAGGACTACAGCAGCAGCAGGTGCAGTTTTGCACCCTAATGTTACCCAGAAAGGGTATCCCTTCTGCAACTCCTCTCAGAGCCAGGAGCTGTGAGATACTGAAATCCAAAGTGCCACCCATGCTAAAGCTGTGATGAGTTTAGCAGGTCTCAGACCGGCTGGGGGGGCTGGTGCTACAGCCTACTCTGGTTTGTCGTTTGTCCTTCCACAGCTCGGATTCAACAAGAACAATGCCAGTAACTCCAGCCCACATCACACATCAAACTCCCCTGCCCCCCAAACAGCTAGCATCCTGTGGCCATTGGGCTGTGCACCAGCCGAAAGCCACATATTCTCTCTGTTTCTCCTGGTACCTTCTTCTGTGTGCCTTGGGATACTCTGGTTTGTCCTTCAGTACCCCACAGCTCGGATTCAACAAGAACAATGCCAGTAACTCCAGCCCACATCAAACTTTTCCCTCCCCTGCCCCCCAAACAGCTAGCATCTGAAACACCCTCTAGAAGTCTGTTAAACAGGGAATTTACCCTATTAAAAATCTCTACTTTTTTCTCAGTAGTAGTTGTTGCCATACACAACATGCTTTTCTGAGCAGGACGGAGTCATGTGAAGCCCTGGACCTTGTTAAACCACTTTGCATCACACAGCATCACGTTAGCACCTTTGATTCTCCAAGCCCACTGGAGGCACCAAAATTAACCTGATCGATAACCTGCCTTCATCACCATGAGGGAAGCTATTAGCAGCATGGACATTTTAGCCTGATCACGCAATGACAAAATTAATTACTATGGTGAAGAAGCTGTAAGTTAAGCATAGTTTAACTTCAGGCTTTTCTGAAAAATAGTCTGAAAGAAAAGGTACAGACTTTATACCATTAACACAGAATCAGTGAAGAGTTACCACTCATGCAAATGTGCATCACAGCATAACAAATACCTGCTTTCCTGTAGTGCTAGTACAGAAGGGCTATTAAAACTTGATCACCTGATGAGACGAGTGCAATGCAAATTTCACTGCTTCCCAGCCATGCAGCTTTGTGCAAAAATACCACAGTGAATTAGTTCAAATTTGTATTTATTAAGCATCGCATGTCTTAAAGAAAGTCTTTTTGACATCAGACCTACAAAACATGTATAAGTAGTAATCAAAATGCTAGCAGAGACACTTAAGGCTTTATACTCCTGAAGATTTTCCCCTGAGTATCAAAGATCAAATTTGTTCTACAGAACATAGTTGAGGATTTCTCAAGTATAATGCTTCATTAACTCATCTGATTAGTATGCAAACACAGCATAGTGACTACCATCACATCTCTACAAGTATCTGTCCTGAAATGTAGCAGTCCCCTGCAACATATGGAATAGAAATATTCTATGTACAGGCATTATATTTTTTAAAGTGCAAGACCTGACTGATCAATCAAAATTCAGTGGAAAGGACTGTCTATGAAATTCATAAGATCAAATGATGATTTGAGTTATTCCATTGTGTGCAATAGAGTGGTTTGGTGTGGAAAACCCAGGCTGGTAGTGTCACATCTTACTGTCAGCTACCAGATCTGTCACTGAGAATTATGCACATGTGTGTGAGGGTAGAAGTGGGCTGCTCTTAGCTGCAGCGAGTACATTATCTCTTTGATTCAGAGCAATATGAGACTTCATTTTAAAAAAGATTTGAGTGTAAGGAAGACAATATGCCTTGAAGTATATACTATAGAACTATATACTAATATAGTATACTATATACTAATATACTATAGAAAGCTGAATCATTAAAGATGTCTACAAACAACTGCAAGACCCAAAATTCAGATTGTAATTGTACTAAACTGCATGTTCCACCAAAAATATGTATTCCAATTAGAGTACACAGCTCTTCACAAAAAGAAAAACACTGTAAAACAACCCTTCTCAAAGGCTTTAAAGGTGTAATAAATAAATGTAAACCTAAAGGAGCACAGCCACCATTACACTGGTTTTAAAAAAGAGAACCTTGGAAGTCAGAAACGTAACGATGACTATTCAAAACTTCTAGAAACATATTTTGAACTGTATTCCTACTGGATACCCTAGGAATAATGATGCAAACTGTAAAACCTTTTGAAACTCAAACCTTTCAGGTGGTGGATGTGTTCATGTTGAAGGATATGCCTAGAATGCAAAACAAGCAACTATCCGTGAGACAGCAGGCACATTCGAGAGCATCCAGCATGCCAACACTACTGGGACTGTATAAGAAATAACAACACTAGTTTAAATGGCTACTTTGGGGAAAAAAAAACAAAACAGGCACGGGCAGGAGACAGATGGAGGCCTGGCAGGATGAGGCTGTACCCAGTAACTCACTTGCATGGGTCCTGCAAAACACTGTGGCTATCTCTGCTCAGAAATCCTGGAATACTGACCTCAATCTTCTTCATGTTACAAAATTAACCTGCCCTGCTCCTGAAATTCAACATCTAACCTCCCTTTATAATTATTCTTCTACTACATTCATATAGTGCATGAAGGCTAACCCATCTTCTAAGAAATAGTTTGCCCATTTTTTAGGGAATCTGCTGTTACCAAGTTGCACATGATCATAATTGGTTTGTAACAGGTAAGTAAATGATTCATACATCTATTGCCAGCACATCCTTCAGGTGATGTGTAAGAAAATCCTTAGAAGTGGGAGGAAAGGGCTTCTGTACTAAAAAACAATGTCAGCACAATCATTTCAGACTTCTGGAGGGTGATGGGCAGTGGCTGGAGTTTCACTTGTGCACTTCATGCGCTGAAGCAACTGCATAGAGCCACCACATACACTGCCGTGGGCAAGCACCTGAACTCCTGCACATAACGATGGCAAGAGCAGCACTGGAAGGAGCCAGGATGCCCCGTGTAAGCAGCAGGCAGGGAGATTGTCCCTCCTGAGCCCTGCATCCACTTTTGAAACATGCAGTACTCAGTTTAGTGAATAGCTCCCATACAGACCATGAACTGAAAATTTCCTCCAAGAAAAAAAACTTGCCAAATGGTGAGATGATGTCCTATAGCTAAGCTTGTCTTAGAAGGACATTTCACACACATGCCCAAAAACTGTAGAGAGTAATGCCCAATTCTGTACTCCCTACAAGCTCTTAGCTACAAATAAATTAAGAAGACTCTGGGATATGCCAAGCCTTTCACCCAGGGTTCCCTGCACTTACTGTTCTCCAGGCTGCCTAACAGAGCAGCTCCCAAACATTTTGTACCACCAATCACTCTTCAGCTTTTCTCATTGACCCCTACCAGTAACCAGCTACTACGACTTACCATAACCCCATAGATGTCTACAGTTTGGAAACGCTGTGTTGATAGCAAGGGGATTTCAGCCAGAAGAGAGGGCTGGAAAGGGGTTTCAGGTGCAATAGCAGATAACAGAGCACAGAGGCTGAGAAGTAATGGCACTGAGCTTTAATATACAGCTTTCTCGGAAACTAACTCCCAGCAAAGCTAACAAAAGGAGCAGCTAAAGCATATACAGTTTTGGACACTTGCACTCATATCAGCATGGTGAGCTGGCAATCCTGAGGTTTACATACATTGGGAAAACTTCAGAACTTCAAAAAAGGCATTATCATCCAAGCCACATTGCAAGGCTGCAGCACCTCACTGGGAAACATCACAGGACCAGTCTGCAGTGTTTACCCAAGGAGATGCATGTGGATCAAAATGGGAGTTTACTGGAGGAAAAAGCTAGGGACATCAGAGACCTAAATGCCCTTTCAAACACCATATTTGCAAGACAAAAAACACCCTTGTGACCTGGACTGTTTAGAAGCAAATATAACTGTTTATGTATTTTTAAAAGTCAGCATTGCATTGCTTTTTTTTTTTAATCAGTGTTTATGTTGTGCTTGAAAATATTCTGTTGTATTTAGAAATTAGAATTTCACAGCCCTCCTTGTATCTGTGATTTAGAAATGGAAGTATTTGCACTTTGAGAAGGGTTTGCAGAATTCAATGAATATGTTGGCACAGAGTCAAAAGAGCATGTTTGGACAACCTGGGGATTACAATGTCCCCCCAGCTGCCTTTAACAAGTTTGCTGGTTTCACCTTTACTGAGGCTTCTTTCTTGAACTATTTTTGAGAAGTCAGTCTTGATTTCTCTGAAATTTTCAAATGTATTTGAAAAATGAAACATTAAAATACAGGAATAATACATCAGACAATAATCTTCTAGATACTGAATGCCCTGTGCAGTCAGAGACATCTGAGCTGAACCCTATAGCCACAACCAACTATGGTTGTCTGTTGTCTACAAGTACAAATCAATCTATCGTGAAATGGAGTTCTCAAAGAAGAAAAGGCATCATTCAGCAATTGGGGGCCACAGTTCTGACTGGTGGTTCTTCTTCCTGGTTCAGTGACAAAATAAAGGTAATGACTATGAATGAAAAAAACAAAAGGTACCAAATGGAAAATAGTCTGTAGCAATGTGTGGCAAGACTGACCACCTGAGAATTGAAAGACAGAGTCTCTCCTAAGGGTCAGGTACGACAAGAATGATTAAACATCGATACAAACTCCAAACTGCAAGCAGTAGATCCTCTGTTTCTTGGTGCAGGCAAGCTGCAGCTAGAAGTATTTTAGGAAGATAAGCACAGGTAATAGTTTTACTGTAGGGATAACTAGGTTAAATTCAGCTGTGTTATAAAGGAGAGACACTGAATTATTTAAACTTCCTTTCTGGCCATATGTGCTGTGAATGGCTGATAAGTCATAGGAAGAACATGCTACTTTTAGATCTCTTGACTTTGCTGCTCCAGGGCCCTTGTGTCTCCTGCTGAGCAAACAGGAAAGTAATGTTTATTGCTACTGGGAAGCTGGGAAACATGGATTCTGCCTCTACCTCTGGTGCTGGCATGATGAATTACTTTGTGTTAACCAGTTAAGCTCATAACCCATCCTTTAAAACAGCCCTAACAATTCCATACACATCTGGGAGGCGCTTTGGAAAATGGCAATGCCACATAGACCCCATTGGCATCTGCCTGCAACATCACAGACACCAAAAACAGAAAGGTCTGTCCAGGCAACCATGATGACCAAGTTCTGTGGTCATCTGGGAGATACAAATACTGTGGAAATATTGTCAACAGAGCTCTTGAAGAAACAGTACAGGTGGTGTCGAATTATAAGCTCGTGCCATCGGCAGTGATCAGAGCTGCACAGGCTCGGGACCCACAAAGCCATGGGAGCACACCAGCACCTAATGCCACAGTGAGCCACAGCAAAGTCATTGGAGGCCTTCCGGCACCCTTCCCCACCTCATGTTCCTTCCAGGGATTTTCTTCCTAATGAAATTATTCCTTTCATCAATAATTTCATAAAACTTTATATCCAAGTTCAATTTTCTATTTATACCCATTTTACTCATTTATGGTTTTGGAACAATTCTAACAGAATTCTAGCCCATACGTTTGCCAAAATTTGATAAATCCGGTTTCTGTTCAAAGGTTCACACCGAGCAACATGGAACAGACTTGTCAAGACCACACTCGGCCACTAGCTTTACTCCTCCACCTTCCTCTTCCACCTCTGGAGACCATCTCTCTGATACGCGCCCACAGCGCAATCTCCACCTTTCCTTTGCCTTGCTGTTCCCTGCCCTGCTGCTCCCAGACACAGCATCCCTTCCCTGGGAATCTGCTGCCCTAAATACCAGTTGCAAGACTTCTCCATACTCAGGGTCTCACATATTGGCACTGAGGACCTTGTGAAAACTGAACCAATATTAACACCATAAAGCCGTTCGGTGATTGTGGAAGCAGTGGGCCTTTTCTTCACACAAAACTACACCAGGAACCTGCATGCTGGGGGTGTCCCTCTGCTTCTCAGCTGCAGTATCAGCCATCCATGCTCTGGGCAGCACCTGATGGAGTCAAAACACAAAGGAGTCAGTTATTTAAACCAGGATTCATCATCAAGGTCCACAAACCGCAGTGGAGAACGAGAGAGAGGAGCAAGATACCACAGCTGAAAAACCACAAACCACAGCACTGAAGGGGGACCTGCTCCTCCTGGGGCTGAGGAGACAGTTTCTCATACAGTAGCTGTCAAAACCTTGCTCTGAAATGGCTCAGCAAGCTTTGCCTCAGCCTTGTCCTAGCTCAGATGGCTGGGGACAGCTCTGCACACTCTCCATTTTCCCTGGGAGTTTCAAGAGCTTGTGTGCACCCAAGGGCCCTCCTGGAGCACAGGGAGTAGGACACTGTCCCCTTCTGCACCCATGATATACTGGGAGGCCCCCTGTCCTCTCCTCCGCTCCCCCTTTACACTCTCTTAGCCAGTGACTAACAGAGCGAGACGGGGGGAAACATTGCATAGGAGCTCAACAGTCAGCACATTTACACAGCACACGGTGTCCTGATCTCTGCTGTTCAAGCACACAAGTGCCCTGCACTAGGCTGCCAGGATGCCACAGCTGCTGTTCCAGCCGTGGGCTGAGGTGTCGATCCAGCATTTTCCAGCTGGCCAGAGCAGCAGACTTTGTCTTCCCGTCCCTTTGCAGGACGCTCACTGGTGCGTTGTGATTGCTCAGCCTGGACATATTAACCCAAGAGCACTAAAAAGTTGAACTGGGGCTAGAAGGAAAATGACTAACAAGCTTTGGCAGGTGGGGTGAAACCTATCATTAATTTTAGTCGTGAATGATCTAAAATATATACACGTTGTCCTTTTATAGAGGGACTGGGTTTCTCTATTGCTGCTTTTAAAATGTCATGCTAGCTCCACCTAGCACATTGAATGCTTATACTAGCATGGGTGAATCATTCAGGATTAAGTATGGTCACTTTTGTTCGGTTTGATCAACTGGTTATTTTTTGCAATTCAGATTAATGCTTCCATTTAATTCCTTACACGATCTCCCATGGGAAAAATACGGCCTTCAGCTAATCTCTTAAGGGTACATTTACTAAGTATGCAAAAGATTTTACAAATAACTGAGGGGACAGGCAACACTTTGTTATGCATCATATATATTTTAAAAGTCCATTAGAGTCCCCAAGATTTATCCTGCTACCAGAACCCAGATGGATATTTAATACAAGTACAATTTTAAAGGTCAAGGCAGAAATCCAACTGACTGATCCGAAATTGCCTCAACAACAGAAGTGCTCAGGCCACCCATTGCAAATGCTGCCTAATGACTCGTACCTTGCAAGCTCTGCTGGTCCCAACTGGATCAATATTATCCCATCAAAAGTTTCTGCTCAGTAGCTAAGCAGTACAATCCTTAAAACAGGGTTCCTGGAATACTAATTCCAAAGGAAAGGCAATCAGACATAATATTACTATTACAGCCTGCCTCATTTTTTGTGATTGGCTCTGCACTAAATTTAACAAAAGAAATTGGCAATCAACAAACAATATTTTGACAACAGACAAAATAAAAGGTTTTTGGAGAAGGGACGAGCACTGAGGTAAGCCATGCACTTAACTACAGAAATCCAGGAGGGATTACTGTGGCGTCTGACAGGACAACTTCCCTTCTAGCAGGGCTAACGAGGGGTAGCACTGCTGGTAATTGCCTTTAAAGTAAGGAAGGAAGCCTTCCCTGCACCACAGATTTTCTGTGTGCTCTACTTAGTTATTCAGATGGAACGGATTCTTGCTGAGCATCCAAATGTGAGTAAGCAAAAGATAAATCTTTCAGGGGATATTTTCCAATGTCTTTGTCACAAGTTTCAGAGAAAACTTCACTGCCATTCAAATGGCTGGTCCTATGGGCCAGACCATGATGTCTAGGACATATTCTTTTTTGGCTTCTCTCTGAGTAAGTCAGAAAAGGCTAGGAAGATTTAAGGGCATCATATGAAGTTTACATCATTTGCATGTCCCTTCTGTGGGCTTAGGGCTTTGTCATTCAAGTGGTTTGTGGTTCAAGTCCATGGGCTTTCTCATCAGAAGGATCATTCCACTTTTTCTGCATCAGGTGACAAATACGCTCGCAGCTCTGGCATTTCAGGTGGGACTGGAATGGCCCCGTACAAGGGGTAGACCAGGGGCATCCAGAGAGCAACCTGAGTCTCGCCAAACTCACACTGCAACCCTGGTCAGTACTAAGTTCAAGCACTTCTGCTTAGAGGCCAAACTGAGGATCTAGGGACACATAACGATTTGTTGAGAAACCCACAGGAAAGGGGACAGTGATGGGCAGAAGTTACGTGGATTTGCAGAAAACAGGAGCTAAAGCAGATGACTCCATAGCCTTTTGCAATTACAACAGCCATAGGGAGACACAGCATAGCAACAAAGACTCGGCAGAAACATAACAAAAGCCATCACACATCCTCCGTATAGTATATTACCCACCAGAAACAGGATCCTCTGTGTATACATTATTAGCAATCAGATTTTTAATATTTTCATTTGAAAAAAAACCTAACCAAATAGGAAAATAATTTTGAAGGTTAGGCCTTCTGCAGAGATGAGAAAAAGAGCTGATATAGACCTCTGTCACAGCATTGAATAATACCAAAAAGAGCCAGGGGAACACAGATCAGGGTATACTCAACCCACAGGGATTTAAAAAGCAAGTCCCAGGCCCGAAAGCTGCACTACCTTTCCCTATGTGGGAATCCTGTTCCTGTTTTAAAAAAGCACCATCTCTGCTGCACACACTTGGAGCAGACCAAGCCCATATGCTTGGGTGGCTTTGGGCCCACGCCGAGACACGTGCCAGTTCCACTAGGGCAAGAGGTGCTAAGTGAATCTGCATGCAGATGGGGACTATGCGTAATGAAGCAAGTGCCAGCTCTTTGGCAGGATACTGCTCGGCTGAGAGGGTGATGCCATGTTGATAGCAGATGCTGCTAACACCTGTTGATGGGTACAGCACTCTTTTTAAAAGCAGTCAACCGTAGGAGGCAGGAAAGCATGGGGCTTGTAGGCACTCCGGGGACAGAAACAGATAATTGCTTCCCAGGTGCCAGCGGGCAGTAAACAAAGGAAAATGTGTGCTGCAAGGTTACGGAGCCAGGCAGGACATGAGGGAATCTGCAGCAAACAGCAGCACTGGTCCTCAAGGAAAAGTAACACTAGTCTGAAGCTGCAGGACCTACAGCGATAGACCTCATTGCTTCATGTGCAGCAGCAGCAAAGCAGAAAATATAAACCCTGTTAAGTTTCAAAGGGAGCTGGGTTTAGTACAGAGACCGCTTTGCCTAAGCCACACTGTGGGCTGAAATGAACTATTTGAAAAAAAGAAGGGTTAGGGCTTCATAGACAATAAAGAGGAAGAAAGAACATTTCCCTTTCTGAATAACCCAGCTGGGATGCTGTATCCAAACTGCCTGAAACTACAATTTCTACCCAAATGTGTTGCTACTGTTCCTGTAACACATCCCTGTTCTGTTCTGGCTACCTCCTATTCACTAATCCTTCAAGCCATTCAGCTGGCCCAGGACAGAAACTTCAGCCTGCTGCACAATTTTGTAGTGCTCAGCCAAGAAGTTCTCTAGGTGTGAGCCAGCAGACCTGCACAAGACAAATCTGGAAGGCCACAACACCTTCATCATTCCCTTGGAGAGCATTGTTGACTCATTACTTCATTTTTCCACAGAATTTTTCTCTTTCATTCACATCCCTAGATAGGGAGCATCCCAGACATCAGTAATACTTTAATACAACATAACTTAGGAAGCATCCACTTAATTACTTGTACATGGGACAAAAAAGGATTTGCTTCTGGCACAAAGCAGATGGGCTGAACACATGCGTTTTTACTTCTTTACACAGAGGTCTCCAAGAACATAACAGTCATATTGGGCCAAGCCAAAAGTTCACCTAGCTTAGGCAGATGCCAAGGACAGGGCATAGGGCAGGGAAAGCAGATACCTCCCCCTAATAGTCTACTGGCATTCAACCATTTTTAAGCCAGCAGCTTTCTAAGCCAGATATAATTTCTACGTATTTCATAAACCTTATTGGATCTTGTCCCATTCTTTTCTGAATCAATGTAAACTTCTGTGCTCATGACACTTCTTGGCAAGGGCTCCCCAGGTTGACTGTCCATTTCATGAAGATCCTCCTCTGCTTACACCAAACCCAGCGCTTGATACCTTCACTGTATTGCTCTTGGACCAGCACCGCCTGAAAGAGCACGCCATCAATCCCCACCTGTCCTCATGCGATTTTATACTCCTCTGCCATATCCCTTTCCAAGCCATCTCTTTTTCCACACTTCGGACTCCGGAATAGTAAGATTCATTCAAGAAGTTTTAGCACTTCCTTTTCAGAATCACATTCTTAAATATCCTCTTTGTTCACTCTGCTTTAGAAACTCATTCTTTACTACATTACATTAAAGGAGTCTTATTTATCTCAGCCTTGTTCAGTCCCAGCCCTCAGATAAAGTATTGAGGTAGGAAGGGAACTGTGGCTTCCAGAGAATAAAGCTTTCCTCTCCAGAAGCAGTGCCAAAAAGAAACTACAGAGCTGGGCTGTGGCTACAAAGGACTCTAGCACCAAACAAGAGACGTAGCTGGCCAGTCAACTTTGTATGTTAGGGCAGTCAGGACTCAGTTTGCACTAGACTAAATAAAACTTGAAACAAATCTGTGTTAGGGCATCCTCATTGTGCCCCTCATTTACTTGCTTCCTGCTACATTCACGTTAATATACTCTTCCTCCACTGCCAAGTTCTTTCTAATACCCCACTCAGAGCTGCTGTGATAAAGGGCGTTTTCATTACAGATTCTCAATTATTACTAAAACCCACAGATTTCACATAAGCACGTTTTTCTTTTCCTTCAAGATTTTATCAGACAGTGCCCAGCTAATTATTTATTGTCTTCTGACCAAGTTTCAAAACTCGGTTTGTTTGACACCACAGAAGCATAAAACCCAAGACCAATAATGCTCTGGAAATGCTATTCACTGCTTCTTTTATTTTACATTGGTTTAGTGCTTTCATTGAAACCATCTTGTGGGGAAAAAAAAATAAAATTCCAGCCCTTGGGGAGATACTAAACAGAAAAACTTTTAATATGCAAAGTTCAGAAAGCAACAACAGAAAAGAGGGTTTTGGAAGGAGCACCTCTGGCTGGCCCTAACAATAGCTTTTGTCAGTCCCCCAGCTTCAGCAGCACTATCAGCCAGCTGGCTGCATAATTTAACATATAATATCTTATGCATCTTGATCTTATCACAACACTTTATAGAGGCTAATGGAAGGGGTAGAATAGACTTTTTAGAGCTTATATAGTGCTTGCTTTGAGCTGGCAAGGTTTACACTGCATCCAGTCAATTACCTAATCCAATGTACTGAAATCTACTGTCAAATGAAGCACAAAGTAAAAAGCATTTAATAAATGCATGGATGGAATGGAGATCAGCTGACCATGAAAAGCATACTGTTCAGTAATTCTTCTTTTAAACTGTTATGTTTTCTAAAACCCACACAACGATGTATCTAATACTCTGAGAGTTAATTTTTTAGAACTCCTTTTTTCCTAGGCTCGCTCCTTTTTCTAAGGCTTCCTATTGTAAAGACAACAACACATTTTACTAGCAAATAATAATGTTAGCAAATCACTATGCAATACATTTTATTGCACAAGTTTACTACAGAAAAGGTTTTTGTATTTTGCCATAACTAACAAAGAACAGAAAAGTGCCCTTTGCTCGCCTTTGGCTTTCATCAATTAAAGCCAGGCAGGATACTTTTTTTTTTTTTTTTTAACTGGCTAGCCAAAAAAAGTTAAGACACTGAAATAAAGCCATAGCATACAAGCGGTGTTGGAATTACATATTCCATGACTGCTTTTTTGAATCAAGCACCAGTCTGGCAGGGTAGACATCATGCCCAGAAAGTTGTTTTTCCCAGGGTGAGAACAATCCCTCACACTCTAGCTGTTCTGACCTCGCAATTTTCCCACACACAGGCAAGTTGACTGCATAATTTGTAGAACATCTCAAGTTATGGATTTTTTCCCCCAAAGTTAATCCCTGTAAGAAAAATAATCAATGTGAATCAGCTGAATCTAGGAAGATGAAGAAAACAGGGCTGTTGCTAAACATAACAACTCCAAGAAAAACACACTCATTGTAATAGCACATGATTATCACCACGACTGTGCAGAAGATAATTATTTCCACTAAGATGTGGCAACCTTTTGCAAAGCACAGATAGATTCTTCCATTTGCAATCATCCAGTCTAATATCTGCATTTTTATTAGACAGAGGACAGGTAAAAATAACGATTAACTTCTTGCATTCTTTTTATATGACTTATGTCCTTTACTGTATCTTGGCCTCCACATATGTCATAAATCAATGAAAGGGGAGAGTAATAAAAGTAGAGATACACAGAAAAGATAAAGGACTAATATTCAAGTCCTCCCATGGAAGGCAGACAAACCTCCAAGGAAATGTGGGCAGATTTGTGTTAAGAGGTGGAGAATGGGAACGTGAAAAATATCAGCCAACCAAAATAATGGAAAAACCCAAAAACATACGTACGTATGGATGGCCCTGGGAAACTGGCAGGGACCTCTCTGCAGGAGTATTGTCTGGGGAACAAGATGTCTCAGGGCTTTTAAGTCAGACCATCCAACCATCGGTGCCTGTCAACATCCAAAACTAGCACAATGGTTATAAAGGGAAACAGGAACTAGGACACACTGATAAATGCAGTAAAACCACCTTGAAAACACAAGAGCTAAGAGATTAGTAAGGTAGACAATACTTTTTCCTTCACACTGTCATGGTTGATTGTTTAAAGCCTGTCAGAAGCTCCTCTGGGAAACCCTTCATAGATATACTGAGAGCAGTGGGAGAGCAGGGAATCAGTCAATATTTAATAACTTTATTACTCAGACAGTACTATATGAAATTAATAGAAAATTACAATGGCGTTTGGGAAAAAGTGCTTTTCTTTTGCAATAACAATCAAGTAGTTTGAAGTATTTTGAAAAGGTTTTCTCTTTTTAGTATTTAAAAGTATTTAAAAGAGGCACACACCTGTGCTGAAGCTGTAGCAGAATCTTGAGGACACTTCAACTACCAGAGAGTTTCCAGAAATACTTCTGTTGCCAATGCTGAAAGTTTTCTTCTTCCCATCTCACTTTCTTTTTCAAATCATGAGCAAATATGCAACTGCACTGAAATCATTAGCACCACCCACCGGGCAGATCTGCTTGGCACTGCACACTCACTCTCTCCAAGACAGAGAGTTGGAGGCTGTATCTGGACACCAGGGAAGAGGCTTGCAGTGCACTAACAGCCTTCCGCTGCACAGGCTGCACTAAGTTTCTTTCTCAAGGAAGAAAGACAATTTCAAAAGGAAGCCGAGGAGCATATTTGGTTTTAGCTCCTACATCACAGTAGTGAAACTACTGTTGGAATGCTGCACACATATCAGGAAGTTCACAATTTTAAAAGAATGATGGAACATGAAAAAGCCCATATAAATAGCCAAAAAGCATTTGAGACGTAGAGACTATGCTTCACAGCGAGACACCCAAAGAGCTTCTTACAGAAAAACTAATACGAAGCAGTGACTTGTAGAAGTGCATGAACAACCTTCTTAGAAAACATGCACATGTCTAACTACCGACATAGACAGCTTCTGTAATTCAGCAGAGAAAGCAAAGGAAAAAAAACAGTGTTACAAAGATGAAATTACTGAGTCTGGTATTAAACTCGACCAGTCTCACCCACAGTACTCTCAAATATCATGTGTCTCCTGGAAGACTGGGAGCACTTCTGTCATTGCTCTTCTGTATCTGTCTTCCTCCAGCCAACACCCTGAAGAAAATAATTATTTTATATCTTCTCTCCTCAAGCACCAAGCTCTGAATTGCAATATAAATTTAGTTCTCCCAAAGAGTTGGCAATTCACCTGCCTTTGCTTGTCCCTATCATCCTCCAAGGAGGAAAGCAGAGCAGTGGCACTTTCACAAGTTCATTTGATTGGCAAATGCCTGAGGTTTTCTACTGACCTTTAAATGCACTCTGAATCTAATAAAACCTTCAACACCAGTACTGGAATATTTCATACACTGCAGTTTTATTTCATTTCTTATTTATCTGACCACTGCCAAACAAGAATATTCCATGAAAGCTAATGCAGCCCTAAACGAGATACAAACCATTCTCAAAATACTCTGTGTGTATGTGCATGCACACATGTTTTATTTCATTTCTTATTTATCTGACCACTGCCAAACAAGAGAATATTCCATGAAAGCTAATGCAGCCCTAAACGAGATACAAACCATTCTCAAAATACTCTGTGTGTATGTGCATGCACACATGTGAGTCCACATATCCTACTGTTTAATTCCCAATGAAGATGTTTGCTTTGTTTTTAATATTCCAACTGGAGACATTCTGCTTCAGGAATATCTCTATAAATATACCCAGGAGGAAATCTGACATATTCAGTATAATCCCTTTGCTATCTAGACTTGATCCTGCATAGAAATCATCTGTTGCATTAAACCCCCCCCACACACACACACACAAATCAAATAAGATTCTTTTTGCACACTGCTTACTATTTCTTAAATTTGCATTTTATACTGTGCATGTATAGACCACAAGATCATCACAAAGTGGTGTTATACTACTGCTTATAAAAAAACAAACCCTGCCACCAAAGCATGCCCAGAGGTACAGAGAAGCCAGGTGTACAGAGGTGAGACACCAAAAGCAATACTTTCATTCTGTTCTGCTCAGGAAAGGCCTCAACTAGACCACCAAAACTCAAGAAGAACCAGGACCAATGGAAAAGAGTTCAGAGGAAATAGCCAGAAAAGTAAAAAGTTTAACTTATTGAGAAGATTGGAAAACGTGGGTTGCTGCATTGGGGGAGAAGATGACTGGGGAGAGGAGGTGCTAAAATGGCCTTGCTTGCTACAGAGAGCGCATGATATTCAGGTTGGAAGGCATTGCTCAGAGGGTTGAGGGCTGCTCCCTGCCCCAGTACACCTCTGTTTTTCCAGAGGTGTTTGTTTAACTTGACCTTTGCCAATGAAGGCTGTAAATTTCCCTGAGCAATAAATTCTGATGCTTTACTCCTGCTCCCTTAGGAAGCTTCTTCCTTGCATCCAACCTCAATCTTCCTTGTCACAATTGAAGACCTCTCTATAAGGAACACAGAGAGGAAAGTGTTCTCCTCTTCGGAGCAGCAGTATCACCACACCACCCATTTTCAGTTCTTGATGCTAAACAAGCCCAGTTTGTTCAGCTTTCCCCGATGGTCATACTTCCTAGTCATCAGCCTGTTCACGTTACTCCCTTCCAGACCCCTTCCAGTTTGCTCCCAAGTCTCTTGAAGCACGGTACACACAGCTGGAGCATATCTGTTATCTTCTAGGCTACTTTTCCATTTATCCACCCAGCACAGCGTTTGCCTGTTTCAGACCAGCGAGGCACCCGGGCTCCCATGCAGCTGTCACCCACTCTGCTCATCCCACGCCGTCTCTGCCACTGCTGCCCCACTGGCTGCTCACCAGCCTGCGTTTGCGCAGCCAATGGTTGCTGCCCAGTGTAGTGTGTGGCATCCTGCTAAACTGCATCTCCTGGTCTCAGACCATAGTTGCAATTTCTCATGATGATTTCTATTTCTGGTTCTATTCTCCAGCATACATACAATCCCTTCCAAATGGCTAATCTCTATATTTGGAAGAATGCAAAATCAGGTCAGATATTAGAAGATCTTTCAGACTAATTATAATTAAGCACAGTTAGGGATCCTGTGGAAACTCCACCCTGGAGGTCCTTAGGAAAAGGCCAGAGAAACTTCTGTTTGAAAGAATATAGTTACACATGACCCTGCTCAGGGTGGATAGATGACTTGTGGAGAGCCTTTTGGGCATACTTCATGGGGACATGAAAGCAAGGACTCTTGCTCCATTCACACATTCATTTCACATCTTGTTGCTGTGTGTCAGAGTGACAACGTGCTGTGTCCAGTTGTGACAGCTGTCTCAGCAGCAAATGCTCCAAGCACCAGCGGAGCTTAAGGGAGCTTGTGGATGGAGCAAGAGTCCTTGCTTTCATGCCCTAAAGGACTCCCAACTTTCTCCAAAAGTGACATCAGTTCCCAAGAGAGCAGGGGAGCGAGAAGGCTGGATGCTGTTCCCAGGAAGCACTCGACCATCTCTGCAGATGCAGAGCCCTTGTGCTTCCACATCACTTGAGCACTTGCTCTCCGCTCCTTACCCTGCTCCTATTCCTCCAGGTCCCAGTCAGAATTTAGTTTCTTTTCCCAGAAACCCGTCATTCCTGCAGATTGATGGGTTTTGTCTTGATCCCTAATCCCTGCAAATTTATACCTCTCTTCCAAAGGAAGGCTCATGCTTCACTCTTAATCCAAGACTCCATATATTAATAACTTACAAAAGCCATACAAAAACCTTTGACCTGCTGGAAGCAATAACCTATTGATTTAACACTTTGTTCACTACTACCAACTAATAAAAGGATGAAACAAAGCCACTATATCACAAACTGCCACCAGCGGCTCGGAACAAATCAGATCCCTTTTGAATCAACAAAAGCATGAAGATTCATGTAAACTCCCATTTCATCATTTCATGCCTGCACTGAATTGCAGGCAGTAAAAATCAGCTTAAATCAGCTCCCTTCATCGGCTTGCAGCCCCCATCCCACTCCCATCACCTGCATATGACCAAGTGCACTCGGAACAGGACTAATAACAGATGGGATAATTAAAAGGCTTTGAGTCATATAACAGTTAAGTGCATGACTATTAGGGTATGTCAATTTGTATACTTACAAACAGAAGGGCTGAAAGACAATCTAAATTACAGCACATGATCTCCAAATTCAACTCTGAAGTTTTAAAATAGCCTTCATGTCACCCCCGAACACCAAACAGCCATGACCAAAGCTGGATATACATTCCCCCCTTCATAAACAAATCTCTGCTCCTGCCTTGTCCTAATTGGCGCATTACCTTGAGTTGTCACATCCCATTATACATGATGTGACATAGGATGACATGAATAACGTACCCCACTTTGATGTGAACAAATTAATCAGATTAGCTTTGGGGAAGAACAGGAAAGCAAAAATGTACTGAGCAGCAGTTTACTTGAATCATTGCTATATTATTATTATTAACAAGTTTACTTCCCCTCTCATTGAAGAGGAACAAAAAAGCCAAAGTTAAAAAGAAATTTATTTCCTCACAAAAAGCATTTAGGAAAGCTTCCACAGACCTTTTTTTCCAAATCCTACAAAAATTAAATGGGTCACTTCAGCATTGGTTGGCATTGAACTATTGGTCACCAGATACTAACAGGTGCTCTTCATATTTCTTTTGAGAAATGAAGGACATGAAGACGAAAGGACCTTCTTTGCTGGCTTGTTCTTTGACTAAGCAGACTTTTTTTCCCCCCGTTGTTCTACAAACTGGATGTCCACAGATACCAGAGTCTAGGCATTAAATCAAAAAGCCAAAAAAGTTAATTAAATCTCTTGTTAATTAAAATCTGAGCTAGCGAGCTTCCTGCTTACTCATGGGGAGGAGGAAGAATAGCACTTAGAGAATCACAGCTTCCTGAGGATTGCTTTTCATGGCCATCAGTCCGCCAGAGCAGTGAGAAGACAGTAAGAGTGGGGTGCATTTGTGTCTCTTTTTGAGCACATGCATGTTCCATCACTCTTCTAAGAGTAAATGCTAGACAAAGTCTCTTGTAGGTCTCTGGGTTGTGCTTCACCCTCATTTCCATTCTCTACATTCCCACCAGGGTTCATTGGAGCACATGCAGATTAACCAAGGAAGGAATCCAGCCCTCTGCTTTTATTTTTACCCATCTGCTTCCTTGGGATGAAAAGGCAGGAGAGGGAGCTACAGTTTCCAGAGGAGTATATCTTTCAAGATACAGCATCTGTCCTTTCTGTTCCTTCTGATTTATAGGGATTTTGGTTTGGGCCAAATTCACTGCTACATTAGGAATGAGAGTAACCTAATATGATGCTGTACCCAGAATGAATTTGGCACAGTGACTTCAGATCATTCATTCTCAGGAGTGATATTTCAGAGCACTTGATCCATGATGCATCGTAGGCAAATTTACACTGATGCAGTAGGTGACTTTCTAATTTCATTTATGCTCAGACCATCCTATTGCCTGGTATTACAGAACAGGTTTTAGCTGAAGCTATTTAGCTTGAAGGATTAGATAATAAGGATATGTAACTTTCATAATCAGAAATAAGTTCTGTTATGATTTTGGACGGGAACATTATTAGTGCAGCACAGAATCTCTGGACATCCAATTTGATAATCCCTCACATTTGAAGGCAGCAGGAGAAGCAGCATCTGATTTAAAGACAATTAACTTTTGACTGAGAAAGAATGATGTCAGGGAGCAGTCATAACTAAAACCTAATCTTTCTGATGTATACAAATTTCAGGAATTTTTCAACTTGAAAATTGTTGTCACTGTTACAAACAGGATTCCAGGCAGATGTATAAGACTGACAGATTTCCCATATCACAAAAATAGTAGCTGCAAATACAGTTCAAATAACAGCCTTGATCTCCTCACTTTCTAGATAGTTGCCAAAATTTGAAATCATCTTTTTAAAGCTTCCTAGAGATATTCCTCAACTTCATTACTGAAAATGATCTGACAAAGCCTAATGAACAAACGAACCGACTCGTGCTCTCTTTTTTCCCTTCAGTTATAACAGGTCTTTGGCTTATTTACACAGGAGTCAATGCCCAGATTTAGCCATAATTGTGATTCACATTAATATTTGGCCTTTGCAGAGGAACATGTATTATCTTCAACACTGATCTGCCCAAATTCTGAAATCCTACATTCTTCCTGAGATTATGCCAGGAATGGCATGAACAGTAAACTTGTTTGGGGATCACAGAGCTGGGCTGATGGACGTGGTGGTCAGGGCTGTCCACCTGCTGCTGGGCAGGTGGCACTGATGTCTCCCTGACCCTGCTTCCCTTACAGCCAGAAGGTCTGCAAGATTCTTGGACAGGAAAATGCTAGCTCTGCCCTAGCTAATGTCAAAAAATCATTTCTGCTTAAGGACTACTTATTCCGTTCTAAGATACACACACTTACTCAGAAGAGTTTGGCACTTGGCAACTTGATTTACTGTTCTAAGGTAGGTTCCTGTCCAGCTTCTCTAAAAATTGATGGATTCTACCAGCATTTTCTGTATGAATCTAAGGTTAAAACCGTATCTCTGGTAATGCTGCAGATGGGCTCAGTTATGCAACATGGTTGGCAGCTTCACAGCAATCCCTGCCTTTCAGGGAAGCAAAACTGAAAGCGATATTCAAAGAGCTTGGCCTCCCAGGCCAGGTCTTCTGGGAGGACTCAAGTTTTGCCAGGAAACCCCAACCCTGCATTGATCTGGGTTACATTCAGTGCAAAGCTGCCAACCCAGAAACTGTGACCAATGTGACTGTACAACAAACTCCAACATCAAAGTCAGAGAATTTACACTAGGTCAGCAACAGGTTTACAATAAATGGCATGCCCACCCGTACACCCTGCTGTCACTAAGGTTTTCAGAACATGACTTTGGACCCCTGCAGTACCAGCAGTAACCCAGCCTGGTGGCGATGCAGAACCATAGTGAGTGTCAGGGATCCACCTGATATCAGTGGTAAGGCGCAAGCCAGAGCCCTCTGTATTGCAGGATTTCCTTCCCAGAAGAAAGACACAGCCAAGGACCATTAAGCAACATCCCCAGTGCCCCCTACTTCAGGGCTTTCAGGAAACCAAACAAGGGACAAGACTGCACAGAGCTTCCAAAATACAAGAAACTGGGCAGAGGCTCAGCAGCTGAACATCTGCCACAGACATGCAAAATGAAAAACACATTGCCAACGAAGGCACCAGAAATAAATTGCAAGAGACACAGTGCAGTGCAACAAGAACTAGAGATGAGCAGAAGGGAGATTTGTTGTGATAGAGGCAGAATATGTGCAGCTTGGGAGCAGATTTCAGACCCTGGCAGTCTCATCTAGACAGAGGATTTAACCTAAGTGTATTAGCAAGTAACAGTCTTAATTTGAGTCCTTTTAGCAAGTGATAATGTTGATACCAGCTAATCTGTGCCACTAACAGCTCTCTGCTTCCAAAGCTAAGGCAGAAAGCCCACCAGCTCCAGCAACACTTTCCACATGCTTGGAACAAACTGTGGGCAAAATTCAAGTGTCAACACATGTCCAGTGTTGGTTGAGACTTAGAATCATAGAATCATAGAATCATTGAGGTTGGAAAAGACCTCTAAGATCATCAAGTCCATCAACCCAACACCACCATTCCCACTAAACCATATCCCTAAGCACCTCATCTACACATCTTTTAAATACTTCCAGGGATGGGGACTCAACCACTTCCCTGGGCAGCCTGTTCCAATGTTTCACCACTCTTTCAGTGAAGAAATTTTTCCTCACGTCCAATCTAAACCTCCCCTGGCGCAACTTGAGGCCATTTCCTCTCGTCCTATCGCTTGTTACTTGGGAGAAGAGACTGACCCCCACCTCGCTACAACCTCC
>NW_008796175.1:2631230-2634954 GCF_000699145.1 Aptenodytes forsteri
GACTGAGGCAAAGAAGGCATTAAGTACCTCAGCCATTTCCTCATCCTCGGTGACAATGTTCCCCCCCGCATCCAGTAAGGGATGGAGATTCTCCTTGGCTCTCTTCTTGTCATTAATATATTTGTAAACACATTTTTTGTTGTCTCTAACAGCAGCGGCCAGATTGCGTTCTAGCTGGGCTTTTGCCTTTCTCATTTCCTCTCTGCATGACCTAACGAGATCCCTGTACTCTTCTTGAGTCGCCTGCCCCTTCTTCCACAAGCGGTAAACTCTCCTTTTTTTCCTGAGTCCCAGCAAGAGCTCCCCGTTCAGCCAGGCTGGTCGTCTTCTCCGCCCGTTCTTCTTACGGTGTACAGGGACAGCCTGCTCCTGCGCCTTTAAGACTTCCTATGGTATTCAAGACATCTGCATGGGGCTTGCAGGAAACAGGACTTCTAGGAGATCTGCAGCCTTTTCAAGCAGCAGCTGGAAGCCAGGACACCTGCCAAGACTGAGAGTGACAGGAGTCCTACCCTGAACATCTGGGTCATCTTCATCCAGAGCTACCATAATTTTTAGAAGAATATTTTGCCAACAAGATTTTCTATTCATATTTTTAAAATTGCTTAGCAGGTGTTTTATGTAAATCTGCTCTGAAGCATTAGCGTTCGCAATTAACTCTCTTGGCTTGGACACGCCTCCGGAGTGAAGTCCTTGCCACTCTTTCTATCATCTCATTACTTACGCCCCTTTATTGCCACGGGGATAAGTACTGACTTTGCCTTTGTGAAGAGTGATGGAGGGAATATAGATCTGCAACTGCCAAGAGAGGTTGCTGAGGTACTTTCTTTGGCAGGGGATCCAGGCATAAGTCTTATACGAGTGCTGCAGGGAGGGCAGTATATAGCAGTCCTTACAATTGTAGGACACAGCAACCTGGAAATTACAAATCTGTATTAAACTGGGCTCCAATACAAGCATATTTGTGATGCAGTGGCAGCTAGACTTTGCAGAATTATTTCATAAAAAAAAAAAAAAACCTAGCTGAATTTTCAATGAGTATACTTATTCCTGTCATTCATTAATATACCTGCTGGCTAAAAATGACAAGGGACTTCCAGCATGGCTAATATGTTCTCTGTTATGGAAGAGTCAAGAATTACTGTATTCACTTTTGAAATGCATTATCTATCATGGTCGGTGCACAGCTGTCTGTGTTCCTAACTCACCGGTAATTAATGTCACCGAGAAGTAACGTTAATCCCACATACTGACAAAAAGCAGGGAGCAAGTCTCCTGGAATTTATGCCCTTCCCCCCTTAGCAGGGGGAATTTTCGAGTTTGAATGGATTCAAGGAAGCTGAGATAATAACAGGACTTGGGAAGGCGATTGTCTCATGTCTGAATTGAGAAATGAGAAATAGAAGTCTAAAGCAGACCCACAGCAGAGACTTTAAATTTGCCTATTCTCAGTGGAGATAAGGATGGCAGTCTGGCACCTAAATATACCTGTGAACTGCTTATTGGTTCTGAGATATGTTCTTCCTAAATAGGTTTGTCTGGAATAAAAAGCAGTGCTTTACCAGGATAGGCTTGTCCCTGCCTAACTGCATCATTGCCCCTACAGAGGGGCAGCATGGCCATCCTCACAGAGGTGACTGCAACGAACACCAGAAGTCTCCATCTTAAAAGCACAGGATGGAAAGAGTTGCTGGGAAGAGTCCACCCAACGAGAAGTGGCACTGGAAGGTCTGAGAGTGATGCTTTGAGAAGAGGCAGCGAGAAGGTCAAAGCAACAGATAGCTAGGGAACTGCAACACTGCAACTGCCTCAGAAGCACTTAATCCTATTACCTGTAGGTGTGCAATAAATAGAGGGAAGGCTTTACAGCTTTCTGTAACCCAGAGGATTTTCAGTGCATCTGACAACATTGTTTACTAGTGATTAATAATTAGTTAGTTTTAGAAACACTAAGCAATTAGAATAATTTTGCCCTAAAGCAGTTCCAAATCTCATAATCTCCCAAAGACCCTCAGGTTGCTTGGATACCCACAAAGCATATTGTTCCTACAAAGTAATGTTGTTTTACCATGCACAGTAAGTTACATCATATTTTCAGTCCTCCCTGCAAGCATCAGCTTGAAAATAACCACAGGCGAACCTCCTGCAGTTCCAATTTTGGAAGTTTTAACTCCACATGAGTGAGCATCCCCCCATTCAGGTGTGGACCCACTTGCCAAGCGTGAGCTCAGCAGGTGTCAGACCTACCAGCCCTCTCAGCTGATCAACACACCAAGCAGTTACTGTACGGACTCATTCCACATTTGCCTGCAATAAATGCAGTCATCTTGTTCCTCTCAGTAACATTTACTCAGTAGATCAGCAATAATGGAAGTCATGAGACGAATTTCCCAGTCTAAACATAGTGATACTTCTTGAGACTTTCCAACATCAGACTTGCACAAATAAAGGGTCGAGCTTACCCCAAAGGCAATGCCCTGCATGTACTGTACTCCCTCTGCGTCACTAAGGGGTTTCTCATAGAGCTGACTGATTGTCCAGCACAGACACACAAACTGGCTTCCTAGGCATTGCCCAAAGTGGACACACGATGAGTTAAGCCTCTCCACATTTGAAAATGAACTATGAGGCGGATGCAGTATAAGTTTCCATCTCTGCCTCTCAGTGCCTTATATCACATCATCCCCAAATACTTACCTCTTCAGACTCTAGCTAAGAAACAAGCTTTTCCATTCCATTCCATTGATTTCTAAATTGCTTTAAAAAGAACACATTTGAAAACCTTCCATGTCCAATAGTGATTACAAAGAAGGATGTACGTTGCCATACAGCTGTCCTTCAATTCTGAATTGGCCCTCCAGAAATGCATCTGTGTGGTTTAGTGTCTACAGTCAGGCGACACTAATACATCCACCTAAAAGACAAAGATAAGAAAAAGATTTGATGTCACTGCTTACAGGTAGTCAGAATGCAAATCACCATGGAAATCCAGGCAGCAGATTATGAAGTGCGCTAGCTGGGTGGATGCAGAACAGCCAACAGTAACAAATATATTCTACTGAGTATTGTGATTTGTACATTACAAGTTTTAGTTGATACAGCTGTAGACGATACTGTAAGAGTTTTTAAAACCCCATTCCTTACTGTCATGTCTCCTTTCCCTGTTATGAAAGGGAGCAAGAAATTCTGGAGGATCTCATCTTTGGAAGTTAGCCAGGTCTCAGGAAAGCAGAGACTGATGTTCAAAAACAAGACAAATATCCAGCTGCGTTTAAAGAGGGGGTTTTACTGGCCAGAGCATTTACCATATAATTACTTTGGATTCAATAAGTAGAAGCGCAATTTATGTTAAACTTTACTCCAATCCAAGCAAGTTAGGCACGCTGAGGTTACTCTCCAAGACAGCACAATCAACAGTGAAATCACGTCTAGTTGAATGCATTTGCTATGTGCATACAGCACTACCTAAGAGGGATAAAACCAGAATTTCTCTAGCTGTAGAAACTGAAACCTAAATATGAATGACCAAGACTGAAAGTTTAGAGGAATTCTTGGGCTGTTCCAAGTGTAAAAGAAGATGTCCTGGTTTCAGCAGGGATAGAGTTAATTTCCTTCCTAGTAGCTGGTACAGTGCTGTGTTTTGGATTTAGGATGAGAACAATGTTGATAACGCACCCATGTTTTAGTTGTTGCTAGGTAATGCTTACACTAGCCAAGGACTTTT
>NW_008796175.1:2635111-2640051 GCF_000699145.1 Aptenodytes forsteri
TTATTATTATTATTATATTTCAATTATTAAACTGTTTTTATCTCAACCCATGAGTTTTTCTCACTTGTGCTCTTCCAATTCTCTCCCCCATCCCACGGGGTGTGGGGGGGGAGTGAGCGAGCGGCTGTGTGGTGCTTAGTTACTGACTGAGGTTAAACCACGACAGAAGAATATCAGGATACTGTGGACCTGCAGAAAAAGGACTGCCTATCTCCACCGGTTGGTTTTTTTTTTCTTCTAACTTTCAGGGATGCTATCAAATACCTGACTGAAAAGGATACAAAGAGAAATTGCTACTTTATACAATGAACTGCTGTCATACTTAAAAAAATCCTAGCTTGATCAGCAGAGACACAATCTTCTGTAAGTTCAGTTCAGCTCTTAATGAAGTTTTTTATTATATTCAGAGGATTCTTCATAGTTTGAGAAATAAAATCTTTTTAAAGCGTTCTCTTCTCTCTACAGTTAAAATTGGCAGTCAGGGAAAGGACATCAGAGGACAGGTTTTCAGAGCACATTTTTCAGGATTCTGTTCAAATTCTAAGCCATTCCTCCCTGCCAACACAGGTACTTCATATTGAATCATGTTTGTTCATAAAATGCACATGTAATTCTGAAAAATGAAGAACGATACAATCCTTTATTCTTAATCAATGATACTCTGGTGTGAACAGGTATATTTTAATATTTATCAAATGGATTTAAGTGTTCCTAGATCTCTTTCAAAAAACAGCTCTGACAAATTTTCTGCTTGTCTACTCTTGATACTAACACATGGAGAACTCTCTTAAGACTATGCTAAAAAAAAAAAAAAAAGCCTTGACCTTTCCTAGGTTATTTAATTTTTAAGTTATTAACAAAGAATTGAAAGGCTCATTGATCATCTGCCAGTTGACATTTTGTGATGGAGTCAAAACGGTGTTTTTCTTAAAACTGAAACATGGGTCAAATCCAACCATGGGATCACTGTGAAGTGAACAGAACTACTTGAAAGATGTATATCAAACAAGTTTTTGTATCCGACCTTTCCTAGGTTATTTAATTTTTAAGTTATTAACAAAGAATTGAAAGGCTCATTGATCATCTGCCAGTTGACATTTTGTGATGGAGTCAAAACGGTGTTTTTCTTAAAACTGAAACATGGGTCAAATCCAACCATGGGATCACTGTGAAGTGAACAGAACTACTTGAAAGATGTATATCAAACAAGTTTTTGTATCCCAGCTTGGTCTGCAACTGGGAAGGAAGTTGAGAAAAGAGTGGATGTAATTTACAACTGGAACAAAACAATACTATGTCTCATGGACTCCTTTCAAAGTTACTCTAATCAAAATGACACCTTTGGGTTTAAGCTATCCAGAATATCATATAGGCTGAAGACCAGTGCATGGTAGGTTTTGAATAACTGGTAGAGATTATGCCCCTCCTCTTCAAAAAACAAACCAAACAAAAAAACTCACATACACACAAGGAAATTTAACTCAGAGATGCTTAAAAAACATAAGCTTCTCCACTCGCTCTCACCTACATTTCTTCCCCAAGAAAAGCAAATACAAACGTGGAGACAGGGAAAAGAGGTCTTCAAGAAGACTGCCTTTTCTGTCTTTAAAAAAAGTTTCATTTTTTTTCTGCAAACCCCTCTAGTTTTTGTGATAATGGCTTATGTGAAATCAGAGAGGCAACAAGTGCTGAGAAAAACACCTCTGATGACTGGTTACAGCTCTCTGGCTCTTTCCCAGATCCCTCATTATCTGGAAGACCCAAACCCTAGAATCTCTCAGAGTAAAGAACTGTGAGCAAATATTTCTTTTTCTTCCTTTCTCAAAGGGGATTGGTTCCCAGCTATCTCACTTTATTCTATGCAAAAATACCATAGGTCCTGCTTTTTTCAAAGGCTCCCCAAAGCTAGATTAAATCAAACTCAGGGTTTTTTTGAGGATACAATACAGTTTAAGGAGCATTTCTTCTGTGAAGACCAGAATAGGGCTGAAACTGGCTCAACAATAGAAAAGGGCATTAATTTCCACTGGCTTTTGGCCATATTTAAGAAAAAAAACAGGAAAATGTAATGCCATGCTAGAAAGTAACTATTAGCAAGCCTGTGACTTCTCTGTGAGAGACTGCTGTTGCAAGACTTAGCAAAGAACAAGGAATTTCATAAGGGGGGTTAAAAGTTCAGCTAGGCAGGGCACCACCTGGCATACAAATAGAGCATGCAGTGCAGACACATCAGCAGAGCCATGCATGATACCAAACATACATCCTCTTGCTGCCCAGGGCACTTACACCAGGCCAAGACGGAGCAACTCAGCAGCAGCTACACTAACCTGCAGGTATCCCATGAAGTTTTCAGCTCTCCGAGGCAGCAGCCAGGCATCTTGCCACCCGAGCATCAGCTTTTTCTTGCACAAATACAGGGTCAATCAATATGTCTGAATGATCACAGCTCATATGCCTGTACCTTTGGTGGGCTGGACAATAATAAAAAATGTTGACAGTTTTGTTTCAGTTTTATAGACAACTAAAACTGCTGACCCTCTGTGGTGCTGTTTACATAATGTAAGAGACCTATTTCAGTACAAAATGGCATTTCCAGCAGAAGTTACTTCCATTACCAGGAACCCTTGGCACCGAAACATGCTCTTCTAGAATATCTCATTTTAGGGAGTCCTTTAACAGCATTATAAATAGACCCACCACTCACAGGAACCATACAAGAAGCAATTCATGGAATGGAAAATATATTCTTATTAGCTAATCTACATTAATTTTATGCCTATATTGGGACACTTATTAGCAACTGGTCAAAATACACTGCTACACAGATCTGATCTTTAAGGTCCCTTCCAACCCAAACCATTCTATGATTCTATGAGTCCCAAGGCATGTTTTCCTTCACAAGTATATCATTGCACAGACTGAAGCTCACTTCATTTGCATGCTTTAATATCTTCATCTCAGTAATTAGGTAATAGGAAGCATGCATGACTGGATAGAAAACTGCATCCTTCTATTTTAGATTTTGTGCTTTATTTCCTTTTCCCTTGTAGGTAACAGGTCTGACATCTGTTGTTTTGCCCAGTTAATAAAGTTTGTTTCTCCCCTGAAATTTGGCAGCCCTAGTCTAACATTCATCTAATTAAGAGAAAAAGGGCTTTATCTATTACACACATGTGATTCACCCAGGAATTGCCGAGGCACTGCAGTATGACTTCGGGAAAGGAATTCTTCAGATCACAAAGCTAGAAAAGCAGCAACCCCCGGTCTGTGTGCACCATTCTCCACTCAGCATATGCACTTATCTGACAAGCGCTGCTTGGAGGAGCCTGTCCTCCTTTTACCCTTTGAAGAGAACTCTCCCATTAATCTATTTTTACTGATCATCATGAAAAGTGAATAGTCTTTTCTGAAACATTCAACACCAGCCCAAGCGAACAGGATATGGATTGTTCATACAAAATACTCTTGTAATTATTGTCTCTGATAGTCAGCAGTGAACACAAAAGCTATTCTCATTTTAAACTAATTAACCATGAAAAGATGTCAGGCTCTTATTATCAATCTCAATCACGCAGCAGTAGCAATACTTGCAGATAAGGTCAGAATTTGCTTCCATTGTCTCCGAAGACAAAAGCACGCTACAGCACGGACCAGAGGAGACATCTTTGCAGAACCGATTCCCAAATTCAGCTTGCTTGGGTAAGACCATCATGGCAGACCAGCGATGGCAGCAGCAGCCGCCCCTGGCTCTATGACAAGTTTCATGTGCTGGCAAAGAACTGCAGCTTTCTGGAATACTTATGTAGATTTTCAAAAAACCTACAGCTCCTGAGAAGTTTGGAAACTCCCTGTCTGAAGGAAAAGTAGGATGCTCCTCCCTTGAAACCAGCACATGGTGAAGTCACATCCTTCCACTTCTGGCATGGGCAGCAAAGTTCTGACAGTTCTGCAACACTCCCAAATATCTACTCTGGATTTGCCCTGGTCTTTCTCTGCTGCAAGCAAAGAGCCATGAATTAGTTTTAAGCACAGGCATGAGATGCTGGAGCATATTTCTGGGCTGTGGCCAATCTAAATTCACAGCATCCCAAAGCCATAGATGACTTAGGACCCCATACATCCAAAATCCAGGGTGCAGAAGTCTGGGAAAAGATAAAACTGAGGCTCACAGGACACTGGCACCAAAGAAAACACTCACCATGCCAAGAGGTTTTTATGGCACATTATAAAGGCAAGCCAGCACAGCAGTAGGCTGAAAAGTTGGAGGTTGGATTCCCACACAGCGGTGTAACCCTGAGCACTGCCAGGTCCCCATAGACAGCTTCTGCCTCCGGTTTCTCTAAACGTGGACCTTTGTGGCCTGTGGACTTTTCACTAAATAGTACAGACTTATTTGCACACAGAACAAGAAGATTCCATGCTGCTCAAAATTATTTTCACTGCTGTCCCCAAGCAGAACTGGTAGTTTGCTGGCTTCAATAGAAGTGCAAGAATATTAATCCAGTTGTAACATTTACTCTGGTTTATAAGTTAAAAGAAATATCATACCCAGCGGGTACGTATATAAAACTGGAAAGAATCTCCTAACAGATTTATAATTTCACTCTCAACTGAATTTTTTTTAAAAAACTTCTCAAGACATATTATCATACCTCTGTCTCTCCATGTCGTGGTTTAACCTCAGTCGGCAACTGAGCACCACACAGCTGCTTGCTCACTCTCCCTGCTCCCAGTGGGATGAGGGAGAGAATCGGAAGAGTGAAAATGAGAAAACTTGTGGGTTGAGATAAAAACAGTTTAATAATTGAAATAAAATAAAATAAGAAGAAGAAGAAGAAGAAGAAGAAGAAGAAGAAGAAGAAGAAGAAGAAGAAGAAGAAGAAGAAGAAGAAGAAGAAGAAGAAGAAGAAGAAGAAGAAGAAGAAGAAGAAGAAGAAGAA
>NW_008796175.1:2640242-2649190 GCF_000699145.1 Aptenodytes forsteri
ACTGAGCATGACGTCACATGGTATGGAATGTCCCTTTGGCCAGTTTGGCTGTGCCCCCTCCCAGATTCTTATGCACCTCCAGCCTTCTCAGTTGGTAGAGCATGGAAAGCTGAAAAGTCCTTGACTAGTGTAAGCACTACTGAGCAATAACTAAAACATCCGTGTGTTACCAACATTATTCTCATCCTAAATCCAAAACACAGCACTGTACCAGCTACTGGGAAGAAAATTAACTCTATCCCAGACGAAACCAGAACACTCCATATCCAAAAATAAGTAAGCAATGAACTTTTTATTTTGCGCTATGAGGAAATACCAGAGAAAGCAGATGAGGTTTATTGGCTCTTCATTGTGACCTGGATTGTTATTAAAACTAAATGCTCTGTGAAGAACTGTTTTATGGAAAAGGTCAAGTAGATTGAACTTAGTTTTGTGAGATGTACTATATATCACATGCATCTCACAGCTTGGATCCCTTGGTACAAATAGTTTAAAAGGAGCAAGTTATTTTATTAGGACTGCCTGGTGGTAAAGTGACCTAAAAATCACTGCATTTCAAGTGCTAATTTGCTATGCAATCCCCTCCCTTTCTTGCATGATGCTGGAATCTTGTTCTCAGGGTAGAATGGAAACTGGAACCCACCCAAAGCAAACGCTATAGATCTTGTTTGGCAGTTTTTATAGCAGAAGTTTTATATGGAGACAAGATGCTAGATGGTGATGCAAGCGTTCTGCTGTACATGCAGTCCCCAAGACCTTCAGATCTTGCAAATACTTATGCACATACATAAATGGAAGTAATTTCATTAAAGGAGATGCACTGTTCTGATGAAAAATGCTATAGCTGTCCCTAAACACTTGCAAAATTTGCAATCCATAAGGCCTCTCATAGGAAATGGTCTAGATTCTGTCTCAGATTTATTAGATTTTTTGTGTGTTTTGTTAATTGACCACAGTCACCCCAGACATCCTCAAAAAAGGATCGTGGTACTCACAGACTTCTGAAGGAAGTATCATTCTTTAGACGTGACAGGGTTACAGGCATATAAACAACCTCCTGGAATGATTATGGTGCAGTACATGGCATTCATTAACTGTCCCTTTGGGTTGGTAACCATGCTGTAATAGTACAATGGTGTTTAATCAATGTGTTTGTTTTATCTTTTTCTGGTAGGAGAGCAGCAAACACTTTCTAAAATCTGGCACTTTTTGGTTATCAGCCTCCAAGACCTTGTGAACTCTACTCACAAGTTTCTTTGGCATTAGTTCTTCAGGTTTGTTTTTCATCATCTTCCCAAACATGTCCTAAAGGCCTGTCATGGCAGGTATGCAAAAGGAAAAAAGTCCACTTGCACTACTGTCAGAAATTTTAAGTTGCAGCTGGCAAAATAACTGATGTCAAGAGAAGTAAAGGAGTTATAGGGTGGGTGGGGGGAAAAGCAGAATAGTCTGTGGCACCATAACCATCTCAACTTCCTCATTCTGATTCTTCACTGATAGACAAGTACAGTCAGCAGAGAGAGAAGAGTATAATGACCCTCAGTTATATGGAAAGCAAGTGCTTCTGATCTAAAAGACACACAGTACAGGAAATAGGCACACAGCACTGTAAACACATTTAAATTTACAAAAGGAATTGGACTGAAGATTAATCTACAAGACATTCACAAATTAGTTGAATTTAGGATGTGAGATTTTGAGATACTTACGTTTTGTGAGTCCTTAAAAATCAAAATGATTTTTTTTGTCTGATTAAGAGAGGCAACGCTCTAAACCTGAAAACACATGAGCTGAGGACTCCCCCTGGAATCCCTGGAACAATTCCTGCCATTCTGTGAGACTCTGGATCAGGCCTCAGGAATCTGATGACCTTCATGTATTTCAGGAAAAGCAATTGTGCTCTCTAGGGGAGCCTCCTTAAGCTCCAACTTCCACTATTAATCAGGAAGAAATTTTAGTGAGCCCTAGAAAACCTCAGAGCTGTTTAATGAACATGCTGGCTAGACCTGCCCCGGCTAACAATACCATTAATGTGCATTATTGATAACTTGCTATCTTCAGCTGCTGAAGATGCTGGAGCACTCAAAGAAATAAGACCCAGCTCAGCAGCATGGGCTCATTACCAGGAAAGCTGCGACAGGAGCAGACCCTGTACTGACACGGGGCTGGAGGGCTGCATGCTCCCACACTTGGAAGTCAGCTCTCAGAGAACAACCTCAACACACATTGTGACAGGCCAGGTCCCTGAGGATGTTCAGTGGTCAGGGACTCCAAGAGCTCTAGTATCTGTCACTGAAAACAGACAAGGAAAGATAAAAGCACCCTTGGCTGAAACGTCCTTTGCATCTGCTGGCACAGATTGCCATTCAGCAAGACGCTCATCCATGTTAGTGAAGAGTTTCTGCCAAGGGTTGGGCTTTGGGGAGCAGTGTGGCAGTATCCTCCTGCAGTCAGACCCATCTAGTCACTCAGTACTAGAATATTTCTCAGGAAATGAAATCACCACACATAAGGAAGCTAAATATTAATGTTTATAAAGCCTAGGCAGATGGCAGTTATTAGGCAGGTATTGCTACATTATTACTCACAACTTGATGCTGAAGATGCAGGTGGCTGCCTTTGAAGCCCCGAAAACATATGTTATTTCCGAAACAGTGAATCTCTCCTAGCACTTACCTAGTGTATGTAAAGCAGGTTAACCCTGCTGCCAGCAATGCCAGGCTAGGCCAGAAGGCAGAGGACAGTCTGCTAAAGCACAGGAGAAAGCTTTGATGCCTCATGGCATACAAATGGTTTCTTTCTTAGTCTCCAGGGCATCAGGGCTTAATACAACAAACCAGACAAACTGCTGCTGCTCACCACACTAACTGCTTAACACATCTGAGGCAACATATGCTCTCCAAGACATCTTGCTTGGGCAGCAGCAAGGGGCAGCAGCCTATCCCCTCCTAACTCAAAGGCCATCCAGGACCACAACAGCAGCCCAAGGACAGCTCTGCCCCATGCCCACAGGCTGCAGCTCCCAACAGCCCTCTGCCGTGGAGGAGCCTGGGTACAGGAACACACTCCAGCCCACAAACCAACTCCAGGCCAGCACATGCTCATTGGGCATGAGAGATGGTTTTTCATCAGATGAGTGTTTCTCCTCCATTCTCAAGCGAGCAGCAGCTGCTCCGTCTATGCCCTAAGTAATGCACAGCAACGTAGGACATACCATACGTCCTGGTAGAGTTTTGTCTTGAAATGGCCAGAAGCAGATATCTGCTATAAAATACATGGTGAGAGTGCCACTTTTAAAATAGAGTGTGCAGATACACTGCTTAAGGAAAAATGCAAGTGTGAAATAAGGTCAGAAAAAAAAAATAGCATAAAACAATGGATACAGTTTGCTTTACTGCACATTTTAAGAGAAGGATCTGTCAGTACAATTACCCTGGTTTCAGATCATTTGCAGGACTCCAGCAAGCTAAGTGTTTGTACCTACAAGCCACAGCCTTTGCACAAGTGTTTCCTTTTTGTGCCAAAACTAAAACAAACAGCACACTGAACAGAAATGCAGTCGCACCTTTTGGCAGTGTGTCTGGGGCAGCCCAGCCAGCAGTGAGCACCCTGGGAGCATCTCAGTGCCCAGCCATTGCGGTGCTGCACAGAGCCGACCAACAATGAAAACAGGCACCAGTGCAATCAGCCCCAGCTGAAAGTCTGTTACAGAAAAGCAAAACTCTGTTATCTAGAAGCATGAAAATGTAGCCTTGAGCATAAGACCGGCAGCCCGCTCTCTCCGCACCTGTTTTTTCCTCACTTATTTATTGTCACACGCATTGACTGCAGCTCTTCTCAGACTGCAAAATCTTATCAGAGAGGCAGTTTAACTGCTCCAACTCATAAGTGGGGAAAAGAAGCTGGTTATTTCCAGAAATGAGAAGCAGAGCTGCCTATGAACATACTTTTCACCGGTAACATTAGTAAAACTATAGAAATAGCAAAAACAAGCAGTGGCTCTGTTCACAGGTGCACAGTGCATACAATTCCAATAGATTTTTCTAAATTAGTGTCCAGTGAACATTATGGCAGTGTCTACCAAAACCTGGAGCAGGAGATTTTTTAGCTAAGCTGTTGTTTCTCTGCTACAAGAAAAAAGTACATTAAGCACCAAGTCACTAAGCTAACGAGACAAGACATCTCATTGTTGCTGTAGTAGCAAAGGAAATGCTGAACTGCAAGATAATCTTATTCCAAAAGAACCAAGTTCTTATCTTGGAAATGGCTTCTTTATGAGACATATCCTGCTACAGCAACTTTGCAACAAGATTGTACTAGAAAGGTTAAAAAAGAAATAAATTAAAAAAGGCAAAATGAGCAACAGAAATCTTTGGTTTGAGTTAAACACTACATTATATTGTTTATGTAAACAAAAGCCGAAAAGATTTGGCCATTTCCTAAAGCTTGATGTTACAACTTAAATTTTAATTTAAAGTGAGTTTTCATTACCACATCTTCATGTGTAGCAACCATACATGCACATCTAGACCATTCTTATTATGCAGTCTTTCATATTGCCCAACATCTTAATCAAAGAACATAGTTGTTGCCATAGTTCACCCATTTACAGAGATCCGAGACCTTCCTGTCCAACAGAGGTTTCCCTTTCCTGGCGTCCAGGGCAGCAGTTGGGGGCATTTAGAGAGAGTTGCTGGGAGGGCATTTAGATGGAAACCAGTTTTCCTGGAAATACCAGGCAGGCGCAGCTCTCTCTTTCAGAGCTCTCCTAATATTTTTCGGGACACACCACTGAGATTTGACTCTCCAAAATAACAGGTTAACAACATCAACAATGGATTTTGAGCGGCTACCGCATCTGCTGCTGTGTAAGGACAAGCTGGTGCTCATCTGAAACATCCACTAATTTCCATAGGTGCCACCTGAGGATTTTGGTGTCTCTTGCAAGTGTGCTTATAGGAGTCAGCTATCAGAGCACAGCTGTGGTACAGATTCTTGGGGACTTCTAGTATTACAGCCGTGATTACAGCACTGGAGGCTGTCAGAGCTGGCAAGAAGGGAAAAAGGAATCTGTTCTAAAGAGAGTCCACAGAAAGACAAAAATGTTTGTAAGATGCACGTGCTGGCAGCTAAGACAAGATTACTTCATTCCTATCCTTCAATCATGTGATGAGAAGTTAATTATGAAAATTCACAAAAAAAGTTGAAAATGTAGCTACTGAATTCCTTATGCAATTTCAGTCTCACAAACTTCAGTAGACTTCGGTAAATAACGTATCTTTGCCATATTTTATTTGGGAGGGAGACGTGATATTTTATTGTCCTGCAGTGCATGATGAACATTAAATCAGCACAGTATCCTGCAAACATGAAAGGACAAACAAACAAAACCAAGCAAGTAAATCAGAGAATTGGCCTGCAATTAAATTATTTTAACTCTGTAAAATATATTTTTCTATAGTAGCAACAAGCTTTTACTGACAATGAAGAATTAATCATAGAATCATTAAGGTTGGAAAAGACCTCTAAGATCATCAAGTCCAACCATTAACCTAGCACTGCCAAGTCCACCACTAAACCATGTCCCTAAGCACCACATCTACACATCTTTTAAATACTTCCAGGGAGAATTTTTTCCTCATGTCCAATCTAAACCTCCCCTGCCGCAACTTGAGGCCATTTCCTCTCGTCCTATTGCTTGTTACTTGGGAGAAGAGACCGACACCCACCTTGCTACAACCTCCTTTCAGGTAGTTGTAGAGAGTGATGAGGTCTCCCCTCAGCCTCCTTTTCTCCAGGCTAAACAATCCCAGTTCCCTCAGCCGCTCCTCATCAGACTTGTTCTCCAGACCCTTCACCAGCTTCGTTGCCCTCCTCTGGACACGCTCGAGCACCTCGATGTCCTTCTTGTAGTGAGGGGCCCAAAACTGAACACGGTATTCGAGGTGCGGCCTCACCAGGGCCGAGTACAGGGGCACGATCACTTCCCTGCTCCTGCTGGCCACACTATTTCTGATACAAAATTAAATTCCGCTATGCTTTAAACAGAACAGTTGGGTTTGTCTATATCTGAAAGCATCCAACTAGTAAAATGCTTTCCTCATTGCTCAAAGAAGTTTCATCAGAAATCCATATTATTCTATCTTAGAAAACTTACACACTAGAGACCATGAATAAAAATAAAAGCCAGCTGCCTGGCTGCCCAATAAAATAGATCTTAGTGTGTCTTCAGGGAAGGAGATCTCACAAAACGTATCCATAGTATTTCATAAAATGACAGAAAGTGTCGTATCAGGTCCTGTTGTTGTACAGGACGGAAGAACAATGCTTCATCCTATCAAACAATATTCTGGCATCGAAGGGATATTATCAAAGTTTAGAAGTGGGCAACTTATCACTTAGCTCTTTAGTGTTGAATGCCAATCAACTGAAATATATCATTTTAATACTGGAAAGCATATATATTGGAACCAGAACACTGGAAATACCAAAATGAGTGATGGAACACACAACATTTTAAAAATCACAGAAAAGAATGGGATTGTGTAAGTAGCTATAGGCATACCAAAAAAGCAAGACACAGATGAACTAGTGAAAATTCTCTTCTGTTTTTGCGTGTAAAATTTAAGATAGTAGTTTAAGAAAGTCCTTGAATAGGATGCAGAAAGATATAATTTGCAGCACCTAAGCTAAAGGTGCTAGTAGACCATGATTACAAAGAAACTGTAAAGTCCATTCTTCTAGCTGTGAGTTACTGAGTTCTAGCAAGAGTGATTCCCAGAAAGAGTGATATTCACTCATTTCTATTATTTTGATACCTAATTACATCATGAACCATTAAGATCATATTTTTATATAATATATTTGAAAGATTTCATCCAAAGGGAACAGTAATGCAATTTTGTAATGCTTAGAAAAATAATTTTCTGACAAATTTGCATCATTTTTACAGACCTTCAAACAACTGTGGAGTTGCTTGTTCTCAGCCAAGGTGAGCTATGAAGTCAGTCCTGATGGTTCATATTAATGAGCTTTCAGCCTAGGGGAAAAAAAAGGACAATTCCATTTTTCTGAAAAATAGAGTAGAGCCCTTTTAATACTTTAATGCTTCTGGGTTCTATTGAAATAGGAATTATATGTTAAGCAGCCAAAAGCCTATATCGGCATCTTTTTTATTTTATTAGAAATATATACATATTTGAGACTACCAAAGGTCAGGACAAAGTCATCAGGCTTCTTACTGCAACGGGACTGAACTCTGGCTGGAATGATTTACATGGCAATCACAGTTTTTCCCAAGAATATAACTAGTTCAATGCTAAAGACAGGAGAATGGCTGCTGGTGACTCTCACTTGCCCTCCCCCCGGATGCGAGCGTTGCAAGAAGTCTTTTGAATAAATGGAAACACTGACATCAGCTCTGTTCACTGCAGCAAAAGCTTAATTCTTGCATAAATACTTAACACAGAGGTCAAGGGGTACAAAGGCTTATTTTTGTGCTGATGCCCCTCCTACCTAGTGACAAGATCTGACAGCAACATCTTGTCTGATACATGGCTAAGAGATGCAGCTTCTCATCAAGGCTCCTTCTTCCTAAATTATGCAATTCTTTAGCTCTGAACAGACTGAATGCCCCACAGAAGCAAAAAAATGGAGTGGAGGTGATGGGATAGGAATAGATAAATCTGTTGCAAAATAGCCCTGATCAGCTTGCCATGCAAATTCCACAGCGTCACTATGCATTAGAGAAGTTAATAGCTACATGAAATGCTACTTTCCTCCTTAACAGACTAGATATAAAGTCAAAATTCATGTTTAAGTTATGAGATACACCACTAGAAATGACTGTGAAGCATGCATGTGTACTAGTACAGGCTCATTAATGTGTTTTTCTGTTTTTATGCACTCCAGGAAAGTAGGAGTTTGGTGCACACAAGGGATAGGGACAGCTCAAGGGGATGCATTTAAGTCTGTCCTGTATTTTTGAAAGTCCAGTATCTCAATTTAACTCTTGCCCTTCCCAGTTGATCTTCGTGAAAAGATCACAGTGAGAAAACACAACAGCTTTTACAAAGCAGCTAAGAAACTATCTTTTCTTAATGTCACATTGAAAACAAAGCTAACTAAAAAAGAATCTTTGTAAGTGCAAAAAATTATTGATTTCTTTTGTAAAGTTTTAATGCCGTGAATGCAATCCTCAGAAAAATGGAATCAATATAAACTCGATGTTTGGAAGTTTCTATTTATGTAATGACATTAAGTACTCTGGAATTTAAATTGTATTTCATTTTGACTGTGGTGACATTTTCAGATACAAGAAAAGTGTTTCAAGGGTATATGAAATATGTCTTTAAAATGAAGTATCTTTAACACTTGAATGCATACTCTCTAAATTAAAGCATTGCTGCAAAAAGTACATCTATATTTCAGAATACATTTTTCTATCAATACGTCTACGTTTCAGATTTTGTGTGTGTAATAGGTATGTAGAAATTTCAGCCCTGAGAACCAAAGATCTCTGACTTACCTTTAAGCATGTGGAAGTGCAAACAGGTCACATAAAAGTAATAGAAATTATGAGCAAATAATGGAAACATGCTCTTCCTTGGAAACAGCTGTGACAGGAAATACATTTCTCTAGCTAGACATACAAAAAAAAACCTGAGAACCAAAGATCTCTGACTTACCTTTAAGCATGTGGAAGTGCAAACAGGTCACATAAAAGTAATAGAAATTATGAGCAAATAATGGAAACATGCTCTTCCTTGGAAACAGCTGTGACAGGAAATACATTTCTCTAGCTAGACAAAAAAAAAAAAAAAAGAAGAAAATTACTCCCATTCTCCACATAAACACACAGCACGTTTGGGATTTTTTCTTTCACACAAAAAAAAAGAAAATATTACTCCCATTCTCCACATAAACACACAGCACCACAGCACTTTTTT
>NW_008796175.1:2649345-2673277 GCF_000699145.1 Aptenodytes forsteri
CTCCCATTCTCCACATAAACACACAGCACGTTTGGGATTTTTTCTTTCACACAAAATTTACTAGTAGAAATGGTGGATAAAGGGCAGACCCGTGAGCTTCAACGATTCTATCAGGCAAAGGAGAAAGAAGGGGACTACATAAACTAACAGCTGTATCATTTCAGCATCCTGCTGTAAGTAGAGGGATTTTCCTCTGAACAATGGGTTTGCATTAAAGTTTCATATGCTTATTTTATGCTAGTCAGAATAATAATGCACATTTCCACACGGTAACATCTCTTCTGGACATGAGCGCGGCCAGTTTATCATTGACAATGGGATTTTTGAACTGGTATAGAGAATTCAGCATTTGAGTTGAATTACCGGTCATCAGCGATCAGTGATGGTGGCGAGCCAAGTAAGGTAAAGGAATAAAAATCCATGTACAGACCAGACCAGGCCATGGGAAGCAGCTTTTATGATCACTGTATAAGAAACAGCTCAAAATATTTTTCTGCTTTATTTAGGACATTTTGCTGCATTACGACACGTGCACACAAACTAAAAATGTGTGCGGTTAAGTTAAATGTCACCTAGCACCGGGGGTTGGGTGGATCCAGAAATCGAAGCCTCCAACGCTGTTTGTGCCACAGGATGTCAGTCATGTTTCTCAGTACTTGTGTTACCAGGAATCCATATCACCACAAGAGCCAGAGCGAGCTGAAGATGCCTAAGGACTGTTTTAAAATATTTCCAAGGTCTTGGAAGCTCCCCTAAATGTAAAACTATATGATTATTGCCACAGTCAGTCCTGTACAGCAGGGCATACAGAAAAGATTAGTCTCTTTCTCTCTTCTGCAAGTGAAAAGCAGTTCAGAGAGTTTTCATTTAACTATAAGAACAAAAACTAAAACAGGAAAATGGGCCAGAACAGAGGGTTTGAGAGAGGGTTTATCACACAGCCCACAGCTAAGAGTGGCTGCTGAGGAGCAGGTGGGTTTTGCCAGGTGGCCTTTTTTATACCCAAAGTGGTTTTGAGAAACTCTCAGGCCCTCTCAGCTCTTACTAAAGGTTAGTGTGCTTTAAAGGCCTGTCACAAGAGTTACTTAAACATGCTTTTGGAGGAAAAGCATGGATTTCCTTAAACTTAAAGTGTTTGGATGTATTCAGCTGTCCCTGAAAATACAGGTATCCACTGCTGATCCAGGAGGGCTCTGGTGAGCTTGCCAGGCTCAGATCTGTCTTCATATCACACTTGCCTTGAACATTCACAGCTATTAAAGAGATTTATGGGACTCTAGAAATATGGCTGTTCTGTCAGAAGTTATATGGTCTGGTTCCAAGGACTTTCTATAGATATTTGTAGTATCCTTCTGATAAAGACTATTCCAGATAAACAGAAGTATTCTACCCAGACACTGTAAAGTGTCATATACTACCAGAAAAAAAGAAGGAAAAAAGAGCTGGGATTTGCTCTTCATCTTTTATTTTTCTTCCTTTCTGTATTTTTAAAACTCAGAGTCAGCTCCCCAAATATCAAACTCTCTGTGAAATCTCTGGGCAACTAAAAAATTGCAACTCAGATTAGAAGATGTTTGAGATCCTCCCTTTTCCTCCTGTAACTCCACAGTCATTGATGCCTTCAGAGTTCTGCAACAACAGAAACTCAGGATCAGCAGCCACAGACTCCTGCACCCCAGTTCGGCCCTAGATGAATTTACTCATTCCTGAGCAAGGAGTGAGACACTGCCCCTCTGCAAAACACAGCAGGAGACCACACAATACAAGCTGTATCCTAATGCACATGCACAAGGGGGAGGCATTTACTAAATTTTAAGTGCTTGAATTAGGAACCTTAATATGATTTATTAAACAAATCCTTTAACATAGTGCTTTGGGTGCAACGTACTTGGGGGTTTTGCATGCCTCAGGAATCGTGCCAAGTCATCTCCAGTTCTCATTTACCCCTAAAGCTCTGATGCTCAGGATAGCTAGGTGGATTAGCATAGCAGAAGTTGTTGTGGCATTGAATTGAGCCCATATTTATGGCAGCATATGTGAGGAACCACTGCTAAATAACCCCTCCCATCCAGCCTCTGGTGCTGCCATGCACACCAACTCACAGCGCACAGATCCTAAAGGCACCACCATCAGCTCTTGGCCTCAGCTTCTGCACCAAATGAAGAGTATCAGACCTCCTGACCAACTCCCTCAAGAATCAGACTATTTCAGAAAAATCTTTTTAAAAATACATACTAAAAGAGAATCCATCATAGCCCCCAATATTTAATAGTTACTAACCTGTTGATATTCTCCTGATTTCCCTTGATACATTTTGGAAAATTTTATGAAAAAATTAAAAAAAAAAAAAAAGGTAAAGCACCTGCAATAGAGACTGCACTTTTTACTACTTAATAATGGCAGCTAGGGTCACAGGTGAGACCAAAACCCTGCTCTGATATTCATGCAAAGCAAGAAGCCATTACCTCCCCACAGAGCTTACAAACTAAGTGAATGAGAAATAAGCAGAGGAAGAATTATCACCCTGTCATTACAGACCGGACATGAAGGAATAGAAGAAATAACACGTCCAAAGTCATATCAAAGCCTGCAACTGAGCTGAAAAAGTATAGTACAGTACCTGAACAACAACAACGATGACGACGACATATATTGGTGCTATACAGAGAAGGTGCACAAACAACCCAATAGCATCATCTCTTTGTCACTATACACAATCCCTGAAGGGCAATGTGCACAAGTTATATACACATCCAACAACAGATACACTCCAGAGCTATGGATGCTTTCAGCTCAGGGGTTCCTCACTCACAACAGTTATTCCAAGTCTTTGAAAACCGTTTCTAATGTAGGTCTTGCTTTAAGGACTGGAAAAGACTCTGTGTTCTCTGTTCACCTGAGACTGAACTACAAAAGTAAAAAGCCAATAGCCCTGAAAGTCATTACATTGGGATGTTTAAAGAACAGACATGGATTCTACAGAGGTAGAAAGAAACTGTAAGTGATTAAGAATTTGGTTTTGTTTTTAATACATAGAGAACAAACTTCAGATGATGAATTCACTTTGGCAGGTTTCCATTTCTTGCTGTACTACTGCAATGATGATATAAGGCTTGACACTGAGGGCACCAGTCTCTGAAAATGACTTATGTGATTAATATTTTATTTTTGAGCTTAAAGTGAGTGAAATGATGTACAAATTGCTGCAGAAGAGGGATGCTGTAGGTCAGGTCATGCAAGACTAACAGGTACTTACTTCCATCTGTGTAAGGTGGAGTATTATCACAAATACACTTTGCAGAAGAGGCAAGATAATTGGCTATAACATTGGAGCCAAAAAATGTTGGCTCTCACTCCATGGCCCTTCTCCCAAGGGTCATGCAACAAAGGAAGAAAACAGAACATCACATTAATCTATGAATATCTGAGTAATAGCCTCCTCCAAGTGCAGCCCTACCTAAATAAATGACAATAAACCCAGGCAACACGCATGATGTAGATACTGTTCTTTCAGTATGACACATAAATACTATGAAAAATCTTAGCCTGAGAAGGGGTTGTAAAAGATGCTGTGGATAGCAATACAGAAATACTAACAGAAATACAGATAAAACACAAGGAGTCTAAGAGATGGGCACAGAAGCATGGCAGGGAGTACCAGCAAGAGAGTACAGGGGAGTCTGACACCACCACCATTCAGCTGGCAGACTTCTCCATTTAAAAATTGCTCTGTTTTTCTTACGGTGTAAGTGAAATTTTGTGGAAGAAAAATCTGCTGATACTATGTTTTAAACACTTTCTGAGAAGCTATACACAATAAATTTTCATTGATGTTATTTTTAAGAGATTGAATATATGGGTTGGGGGGCAGTTTGTGGGTTTGGTTTTTTTTTAAGCTATTAGCTTTCCATGGTAAAATTGGTTTTTAAATTATTTTAATAAGAAGTTCCATGGAAAAAAAGCCCACTAAGAACAACAGTACTGGCTGTATATCTTCTTTTCCTATTAAAAAATCTGTACGCTCCATCTCTAGTTCTGGCTATTAACATTTATTTAGACCAGTGAGTTCATACCCATAATGAAAATTCATTTTCCCAGTGATTCTATACAGTTCCTAACCCTATAGGATTTTGGGGGTGTTTTTGCAGGAAAGCTAGTTTTAGGATCCCCACAACAACTACAGACTGTGATGTCTTAAAACTGCATTTCTAAAATTATGTGAAATCTTGTCCCCAGACAGTGACTGGTTGTTGGCTCTCTGTACCTTCAGGCAGCCATACAGCACAGCAATGATGATAAACTGGTTTCTGGCTCCTGTGTACTGTTGACTTACATAAACATTAGAAGCAAAATGAGTAGTTTGAGGTAACAGAATTGTCAATTAGGTGGGAAGAAATGTCCTGTCATAAACTTTCTTAAAGGTGGAAATTTCAGAGCTGATGAGGCTCATCTTACAGATCTCACAGAAAAACTAAGTATTTTATGTAAGCAGGTTAGGAGCAAAATACACGACGATGCTAACTTCACAGAAAATTCTCTTTCCCAACATGTTTGATGCCCACATTGCCATTATGGCTTGTGTTTTAAAATAGCCACCCTGACAGGAGTCGTCTCAGCATCATAACAGTTTCCAGTTACTCCGTACGTGCATCTTCACTTCAAACTGCGAAAATAACTAGGATTAAGTCTAACCCATTCTTCTGCACTACCACATGTCAAAAGAGGAGGGGAAAAAAAAACTGAAAAAAAAAAATCTCACAGGCAGTAAGAAATCTACAAAAGAATCAAACTCAAGGGTGCTAATAGCTGTTTGACATGAAAAGAAAAAAAACACCTAATTAAAAAAACAGAATTAATTGCAATAAATTTTCCACATGTTTATGGTAGGGTAAACAGATCAAGAGAGTAATAAATTTATCTGTATGTTTATTTTTTGATTCTTCACTATTGTTACCTAGATGCAAAAGAGAGAGCCAGAAACAGAAGTCAGGAGACCTGTGGCTAACATAATTACTTAATGAAATCCCCAAAAAGGAGAGTAACCTAGAACAAGATACTTACATGCAGTAAAGCCTTTTACCTTCAAAAGTGTGCAGAGTCCAAATTAAGGGATTATACATTGAAAGAGAACAGCTTCCACTTTCATAATGGTTTTTTTCTTTTTTTTTGCCTTTGGTACAGAGACATGAAAACAGCAGAGAACTGGCCCTGGCTCATTCAGGAATAAGGCTAGTAAAAGAAAATAAAAAAACAAAGCAGCAACAGAGTGACTCAACTTTCCACTCTCTGATTTTACACAGGAGCTGCAATTCTACTGATGCCAAAAAAGTCATAATCAATTCATGTTTTTGAAGCAAGGGGCAGGTACCAGATGCTGGAAGATGCTTTCATTATTCTATCCTACAGGCACCGATGTGCTGTCATTAGTCAAAATAATTAGAAGAAATCAGATACTGGCTAAAGCATCATCTGCAGTAATTCAAATAAAAGTAAATTTTCCTAAATAGCACTTCAGAAGATGACTAATGTGTGTACCTGTAGAGGCTTACTCTCCTGACTTCTAGATCACCTTAGCCAATTTAAAGTATTCTTTGGATGAGTGTCTTCTCTTCCTCAGGTCCCAGGACTCAAGAGAAATGTGACATTCACTCCAAGTGAAATTTTAACCTGATAAACAAAATACTGCTTTACACAGTGCAATTAAACTGTGAAACTCATTATCCCAAGATGTCACTCAGATTAGAAACTTAAAAAGAAGTAGAGAGAGACAGGGCACTGCAAGGATCACCAGAACAGCAAGATTTAAAACAGCTAATGTTGACAAATTTTGGAAAATATCACCTCCCAGGCTTCAAGACCTCTTTGTCTACAATTGTCCTGGAAAGAAGATGCTCTATATCAGGTCAATCCCAGGTGATCTGGTCTGGTAATACCTACAAGCTACCTTTTGGGACCCTGCCTTCTCAGAGGGAAGTGCAATATTAAGACGTAGCTCTCTACAGCATAGAAAACATGACTGCCTTTGCCCAACAAGAACCACTCTAGTAAACTAATGGCATACATGTGAATGTTTCTGAGAACCTCTTTGGAATGAAAGCCTGATTTTTCAGATTGCAACCTTCCCTTCAGTTTAGTTATCCTCTTTGTTCTCAATGCCCAGCCACACTCTTTCTGCCCCAGCTGCTCTTCCCCCAGATGCTGTTCTCATTAGCAGTCCATATGACGAGCTCTCATGGTTGCTTACAGCAAGTGGACACCAGTGTTCAGACACTGTGACAGGTGCAAGGTGGCACAGAAGGACTGAACAGAGTCATGGACAGCCATATCACAAAACTTATCCTCGGATTTGGCCCTCATGGGAAATCACTCCAACCTCAGGTGCAATGGCAGGACATTGTGGGGTCCCTCCGTATCGTCCCTGTTCTCTCTTCTTCCTGCCTCCAAGCCTTGCTCTGCCACCTTCAACATCTTTCCTCTCTTGCAGCTGCTTGGCAATGTCTGCTGATGGCAATGACCAGCTTGGCTGGGACTTGGGGTACATACACAGCAAACAGAGCTGAAAGCATCACACCTAGAGGAGCAGGGGCTGGAAGTCAGAGTGGAGACCTCTGGAGACAATTTTCTCAAGGTGCCTTAAAAAAACTTGCACATTCAACAGTCTCTTTTAACCTTAGATGCAATCTCTGCACACTCACAGCATAAACAGTGAAGTATGGCAAACAGAAGACACACCAACACTTTCTGAAGACATCAACCCTAGTATGAAAAACATTTTTGCTAGCACGGCACATGCTCTCTTGTGACAGGTTCATTGTTCAAACATTTATCAGAGAAATTGATGGTCCTTGGAGGCATGAATACATTGCAGAATAGCACCATCATCAAACCTTTCACAGTACTTGTGTCACTTTTCCTATGATATGCCAAAATATTTTCCATTCAAACACTTCTTGAATATAGTGGCTGCTTTAATTGCAGAGGTAGTTCTGCAGGTTTAGAAAAGAATCAAAATCACAGAGCTGAAAGATAATAAGCAGTTCTATTCATAACTTTTTCTCCTTTGGCTCCTTCCAATCTCATTATTAACATTCTATTTATTTGTATTATAATACAGAATATAATCATGTACAACACAAGCATGCAGACAGAACAAAAAAATGTTCATATTCAGGAAAGCCCCAAATCCAGCACAGGTAGGGGCAGTCAGAGAACAAGAGGAAGTAGAAAACAGAAGGTAATGACGATCCAATGGTGGTTAACCATGACAAGATCTGGAAGCAGTAACTGTGCTCAAATATGTCAAAGGACACAAGCGGGTAAAAGAACAGGGCAGAAGGGCTTTTCTGAGATGGAGTTATCATGAGCTCTTTTGGAGACTTCGCACTACCTATTTCAGTGGACAACAAGAGAGAGAAATAAACTAGTTCTTCCACGAAGAGTATGAGGAGCTAAGAAAAGCAAGGCAATTACTTTTTTCCAGAAGCCCTGTGTCACACATGGTCTGCACTGGAAAACATGTGCTTACAGATAATGCTGCTGTTCTCTAAATTCATTGCCCGATTTTACTGCCTTCTTATCTGAAATAGAACACCACTTTCACAAATGCGCCACTTTTCCTTCCCTTCTCTATCAAAATAGTCTCATTTGAGGCAGAGGCCATGAGCAGCACAGAACTACTACCCAACCTCCCAGAACAGCAAAGGGCACTGAATAGCATCCGGGGGTACAAGATTTGGGTAGCTGTAGTGGATAAGTAAATTGCATTGTTCCAGAAAGTGGTCTGAGACCCGAAGAAGCAAAGCTGTAATATTTATGACATGCAGATTAAGCACTGTTTGATGAAACTGCGAATATCTAAAAGGAATAGTTTTGTTTAAAACAAATATCCTCTGAGAGTCCCCTGGTTTCGAGATGCTTCTTAATGGATTTATCTCTCTCCAGTAAAGGCAGCAAGGGAATGGTCAAAGTATTTCGCACACACACACACACAGGTGATGTTTGTTTAAACAACTGTCTGCTGGAAAAAAAAAGCTGTGTTTGTCTTTCATAAATAGATTTACATACAGAGAAGGAAAGGAGTGGGACTGTTTAGTGCTTTTTTGGCTAGAAATTTGCTTGTTTAATTTATTTTAGTGCTCTTTTTCACTTTTTTTTTTTTTGATCTAGAGCTGCCAGGAGTCAAATTTGGAGCCATTATGTCAGTACAATCCCAAGTAAAGGTTTTTTCGTTAGTAAAACAAAGCATAAAAGCCACTCACAACATTTGATGAAAGAGTCAAAAATAGTGAAATGTGTTTCAAAACTTGCATGGTTTCAGCAGTTCAGTTTTATGCCCCTAATTCCATATCAGTCTAAAATGACCTTAACCATTCTTTTCCAACCAAACATGCAGAACATCTCCTGAGCCCTGGAAAGAGAACTTAAGATGTATTTCATGTCATAAAAGTTATCACAAAAAATACAGTTCAACTGTAACAAATACTGGAAAATTATTATTAAATAAGGGAGGCAATATTTCCCAATCTTCTTTGGGGTCCATGTTCTATTTCTGCTTATACTCAGTTTGCCTTCCCTGAAATAATATAACATATTTTTCATCAATTAAAAAGCCTCTTGTCTCCCAAACAGATTTAATCACTAAGCATAATTCTGTGAAAAACTTCATTTTGTTTCAGTGGCAATAAAGAGCATCATCTTGGTCTTAACACCGTTAACAGATTCCTAAACTGAAGTAAAGTTATGGCTTCTGATGTAATTTTATAGCTACTGTCAAAGAAACATAAATAAGATAGCAAAATTGTGATCCCAGCTCCATGGAGCATACCCTTTTCCGAGTAGTTCATTTGTCAAAATAGCACAGCAGCAAGCTGTGCAGCACGATGTCCCCAGAAGTACACCTAAATATTCTCTCTGAGCTCTGCTCCTCTCCCTTTCAGGTGAACAATTTGCAGTTATATCAAGAAACTTGTTTCTTAGACTAGTACACGCTCTTACAACCCTCATGCATTAGCTACTGTTCCGCCAGCTAGGTCAGGCATCCAGATACAGCACCTAATTACAGGAACTAATTTACCTTTGACATCTCCTTATCTGGGGCCCAGATGAAAGCAGCTTGATCAGTACAAGAGCAGTCACAGAAATATAATGAGAGGTGGTTGAAACATCAGTACTGAAACCACACGCTGTAAAACAATGTAAAAAGTGTTCCTCTCTTTCCTGCTAGCTAGTGGTTGCCAGGCATAATGTGCCTTTGCGACTGTATCAGAAATGATATCTTGTAATTTTACAGAGTCTTCAAAGTCTTTTAAATTGCAGGAGCTGTCAAAATAGCACAGCAGCAAGCTGTGCAGCACGATGTCCCCAGAAGTACACCTAAATATTCTCTCTGAGCTCTGCTCCTCTCCCTTTCAGGTGAACAATTTGCAGTTATATCAAGAAACTTGTTTCTTAGACTAGTACACGCTCTTACAACCCTCATGCATTAGCTACTGTTCCGCCAGCTAGGTCAGGCATCCAGATACAGCACCTAATTACAGGAACTAATTTACCTTTGACATCTCCTTATCTGGGGCCCAGATGAAAGCAGCTTGATCAGTACAAGAGCAGTCACAGAAATATAATGAGAGGTGGTTGAAACATCAGTACTGAAACCACACGCTGTAAAACAATGTAAAAAGTGTTCCTCTCTTTCCTGCTAGCTAGTGGTTGCCAGGCATAATGTGCCTTTGCGACTGTATCAGAAATGATATCTTGTAATTTTACAGAGTCTTCAAAGGCCTTTAAATTGCAGGAGCCTCGCTGCGCAAGTTTCAGGGAAGTATTCTGGGAGAGCACAGATGCTGGACGATGCTGGTTTGGGCGGTGGGGGGGGGGGGGGGGGTGTGGAATAAAAACACAGGTTGATTTTTTTCATTAGGAGGGGGAGAAAAAGAAAAAGAGAGAGATGTAACAAGAGTGTAGGAATTACAATGACTAATTATGATTTAAAAAAAATAATCAAGCTATAATCCATAGCACAAGTAAGTTTGGAAGGGATCTCAGGTGGTCAGCTAGTCCAATCTCTTGCTCAAAGCTGTGTCAAAGCTGAATTCACCCCCAGAGCAATTCCAAGCCCAGGACAACAGCTCTCTGCCCCCTTCCACACACACTCACACTAAGAAAATCCATCCCAAACTGAACAAGACAGTTCATAACATTAGTTCCCTCACTTCTTTATACAAGCTTATTTTTACTACAATAATACAAAAATAATGGTGTAAAAGAAACAGCTGGTGTGGAAATACAAATCTTAAATCAACTTCCTAACTCGTTTTGTTTGTTTTCATTAAAATAGTTAATGGAATCTAGAAAGTACGAGCTGCAGGACTAACAACGCCAGTAGGTTTGTGCCTTGTGGTTGGACTCCCTGATGTGTAACACATTCCTGGCACTAGCGAAAGCTTTGTTATATTTGGGATATTTGTATTTCTTTCATGTAAATTGTCTGAAGAACTCAAGGGCTAAGCACATGATGAAACATTTCCCTTCAGGACACTAATTGGGTTGCTTTCCTTTAATTAGCCATCTGTTTTCATAAAATCTGGAGGAATTCCATAAGTTAGATATCTATCTCTCTGTCAGATTTTACCAAAATCTGACAAGGGGTTAAAAAGTTATCAGGCAGACACAGAGGGACAAACTGACAATGTGCCTGATTAAGATTTAATTGCCTCCGGAAATGAGACTAAAATAGATGCATGATTTATAATCACTTCTGAAGACGGGCCCACTGACAGGCTATAATGCAGAGCTCAGGAGCTAATTTGATTTTTTTTTTTTTAAAAGAAAAGATCAGGGGTAGAATCATAGAATCATAGAATTCTATGTACAGAAACCCATCAATGTTTCAAACCTTTGTGAATTTTTTGGGGTGAAGGCAGAGCAAATACCACTCCCACAGATGAGAAGAGCTACTGCTGGATGGACAGACAGGACATGGTCTGGAATAGGTAGGGGGTGGTAGGTGAGGTTTTTTAATCCGTAAAAAGGTTTAACTGAAGTTTGGTGAAATATTCAAGTAAAATGCATCCTAAGCTCATATTTACCTCACTTAGCCTGCACTGAATTAATTTTCTTTGCTAACCCCTGACAAGCACCAGACAGTCTTTAGAATCCAACAGCAATCTTGCACAGCACAGAGGAAAAGTGGTAAGATACTATTATTATCTATGGCAACACACACTGATCAAGAAATGCTCAAAAAAACCTACAGTTCATAATAGTTTAGACTATGGCATCATTGACACAGAATTTTCTTTTTTTTTCCCCAGCAAAATTAGAACCATGATAGGCAACAAGAGACCTCTTGCATTCGGATGGAGAGGCTGGGGGAGAAACACAGCTCTTCTGCCAGCTGGCAGGTCAAGCAAGTGTTCTGTAACCACCCAACTTTATCTTTCTGCAAAAGTGTACCTGTAATTCAAATATTTTCATGTAGCTGCACTGAAGATTCTTAGTTTCATGACTTTCATCTATTTTATAGAAGATTACTCAGTTTGCTGGGCTGTGTGTGTCATGAGAAGTATCACACTCAGGACACCTTGGTAAGTCAGAATGAGAGCCTGCCTCTTGGGCATTGCTCCTTCTCTGCAAGGCTGGGCACCAGGGAGCTCAACCAGAAACAGATTCTAACTCAAGCTGCAAGAAAAGACACAATGAATAGGTGAAAAAAATCCTGATTAAAAACCAAAACACTCAATTTCAGTGAGACACCCAGAAGAATCACATTTTCTTTTTTTTTAAAGCCAGAAAATATTTCAGGAAAGCTTTGCTTCTTCCTTCTATATAAGACATACATATGAAAAAAAATACAATATATATAAAAAAAATATATAAAATTATACTTTTAGCTTCACAAAGAGTTGCAAGGACACTTTTAGGAGCAACTACATACAGAGCCGTGGCCAAGCCAGTCAGTGAATCAAGACAGAGCCTGGCAAAGACTCATTCATGTCAAAGAATTGTTTAATGTGACTCTCTGCAGCAGCTCACCCAAGTATCTGAGCAGTCCTCCTTGCATGGCAGGGCCCCGCATGTGTTCTGTCCCAGAGGAACCAAAGCACAAAGAAGGACTTCCCCAAAGCCCATGAGAAGTTTACAGCAAAGAAAGGATTTGCTTCCCATTCTCCCTGGTGCCCTAGACAGTGATCACCCCAGAAAGTCCGTCAATGGGTCTTGCTCATCACCACTTTTCAGGAAGCTCACACAAAGCTGGACTTTGCTCTCCACCTCTGTCCCAGGCACGTATGTGCCTCAGACCAGGGTTATTTACCCATTCAACAGTTATTTACCCATTTAATCTTCACAAGCTTAAATCATCACAGGACCACTAGCTTCCCCAGCATCCAACCAGGTAACACAGCAGTTTATGTCCCAGACCAGTATGTCATACTTAGTCCAGGTCTTACAACATGGATGCTGTTGCACATCTTGTTTGACACAGACAGTTCTGTCCTACAGGAAAAAGAGAAGCCTCAAACTAACAAAACAGCATAATTTCAGATAGCTTTAGGTACTGCTGTGTGTATTGGTCTTCCCCAAGACACACACATGCTGGACTGTGGGTAACAGAAGGGACACAGCCTAAACCATCCTTTGCTTTAAAACTCTCCATGCGCTTTGACTTTCATAAATCCAAGACAATCCATAGGATCATTGCAACTTTATCATTTGGTGAAGTGGAAAAGACAAAAAATAAATACCAGCTGACAGAAGCAGCACATTTGTACCCATGGATGGACTCAGAGACAACATGGTTTAACCTTGCCATAATCCCTCAGGGCTTTCTCCAGCCATGTCCTTGCTGAACTGGCCTCCCCGCACTGATGGGTAGCATCAGCCTCACTTTGAAAACAATAATTCTGTCCTGCAAAGAAAGAGAAAAGAAAAAAAAGACACACACCAAAAAAAACCCCAAAATGCCACAGTTTCTCTACAAGTTCTGGTTGCTGAGCAGTTTGATGTCAGTACCTGCTTGACAACGCTTGCAGCACAAGCAGGTTACGCAAGGCAGCGGTCCCAGTGCAGCCAACTAACCCCTTTCAGTCCCAGAAAAGGGACTGAATTGCAGAGCTCTCTATCACCCTAGGACTCCTCTGCTTCACATCTGGGTTTCTGCTGCCTTAATCAGCGCAGCAGCACAACACTACACTTCTTGCTGAGACAGTTCCATTGTCAAAAAGCCCCCATTACACCTGATTAACCTGTAGTGATAGATTCTCTCCCCTATACTAATCTGGTACAGAGCTAATGATTAAATCCTCGTTTGTAAGGCAGACCACATCTCTTGCATAGAGATCGCTGCTAGACAGCTATACCACATACCCAGTTAATTATGATTTTTAAAATTTGGGCTTCTAATAGTTTCTTGGTCAGAAAGCGGTTATGGAAAAGCTTCAGTACATAAATACTGCATAAATAATCATAACTTAAGACAAAAAAATTGCTTGGCATTCTAAAGCTGACAAACTGCACGTTACAGTAGTTAGAAAGAGTACAGAGTTTACGTACAACCTGCATGGAAGTGCGTATTGCTCCTATCCACTTCTTACAAACTGGGAATCACAGATGGTCTCATAAAAGACTTGGAACAGAAAATAGATCTTTGCATTTGGAATGTGCAAGTTCTACATCTACATTAACAGTTTTCTAATTCACAGCATGACATTCAATGAAAGACGACATGGTAATGGTGTTGTACATTTTAACATACTTACATAATGAGCAATTATGTTGAATATATTAAAAAACATAATTTTCTGTAGGTTGAGAAAAATCCACAATTAGTAATTGTTTTCCTTTCTAGAAATTCTGATACCTTGGATGGCTTACCTGAATTTCTTGGTGCATTGATGCTAAACATTTTTCATATAACAAACAGTGAACCCAACCTGAAAAAGCAACAGTTTTATTTTGGAAATGAAATAATATAATGAAATATTGTGATTCTACAATACTTGACAGCAGCATTGCAAAAAAGTCCTTTATGACAGTGCATTGTTTTATTTTTTTCCAGTCATCTCAAAAATGCTAGTTTTATTTTTTTGTCAGGAACAAAGACGAGCCTACTCCTTTTCCCTCATTAGGCAGCAAAATCAAAAAGGGACACAAACTCCACTACTAATGGAATACTGTTGTGGTAGGGAGATGGCCTGAAGAAAAGAGGAGCTACTCAGATGTATGAAGGAACTGTCAGCCTGGTGCACCGATTCCCTGACCCTTCTGATTTCCTGTTATGTACTGCAAGACCACTGTCATGTGCCCAACAGCCACAGCAATACACAGCAGCAACACCCTGTTTTAGAATAATTATTTGAGAAGTTCATCAATTCTAAAATTGTTCTCCCAAACTCCAGGCCATCTGCATGCTGTAGCCAAGCAGAAGAATGAGGAAGAGTGTGATTTTGTTGATGGAAGTGAAAAAGCTGTGAATAACTTTGTTATTCTTTGGTATCAATCATTCCACCTCCAAAAGTCTTACCACGCTATGTGTCTCAAGGATGGAGGACTGTATGGAAAGTTTGTAATTAATCCAAACCAATGTCACATGGAGTCAAAGTGACCTTATTCCAATCAGCAAGAAAGGCAATATAAAATCACCTGCATTTGCAGTCACTTGTAGAAGCTACTTGCACTATAAATCATTTAGTCAATAATGATTCATAACAAACAGAGCTTATTTTAGTTCTGTTACAGCTTGAGCTTGTAAACTCAGGCACATGTAGATAACTTACTTCAAGCAGCTTTCTGTACTCAACCTGCTGTTGCATGTTTCCTTCCCCTCTGCGTTAGGCTCTTTAGCTTTGGGTACACCTGCAATTCCTGCAGCGTGTTCTATTTTTTACCTTCCTGCTCAGTGGATCATTGTAGTTATCAGCATGTTGGTTTTGTTGTTGTTTTAAACATATTAAAGCAGCTTTGTTGCTTCTGTTTCTGTGTCAGTGATTTTTATGAGCAATCATTTTAAATACTAATATACTATATACTAATACTAATACTAAATACTAATACTAATAAAAATTTGATAAAATTTTTGTTTTAATTTTGTTCTTGACTGCACAAGTGAGTGCAGTGATTGGCAAAGTTCTTACAGGATCTACGACCTTGCACTAAAACCTGCAGTGATGCCAGGACAGCTTATTTCTATGCCATAGTACCTGTCAACCATCCCAGAAAGCCTGCTGCTCAAGCATCCTGGACCTTACTTGTTTTGGGAGTAGAAGCACTGTGAACCATTCTGGACTGGCAGCAACGCTACTTCTGTGCCGAGGAGCGGGTAAGTCACACAGCCACCAGTCATTTGTCATTCTCTCAGGTCAGAAGACTGCTTTGCAAACAGGATTTAGCCCATGAGTCACTATTTGGCCTTCTGTGCTCTAGAAAAATCAGTTATCAGCTCAGATTGCCTTTTCTCTGTGACTCCAAAGACAGAAGCAAAGCAACTTGGATGCCCTTTCTTCCAGAGCGGGAAAAAGAGAAAACTATAGCAGCATTATTGCCCTCTTTGATCTTTTCCTCTGTATCAAGTTCTTCAGTACCAAAGTGCGAAGAGCAACAAAACCTCGACCTTCTGCAGCAATGGTCAGCATACTCCATGCATTTATTAGCAGGGCCTCTTTAACACTGATGATTAGCACAGAAGAGAGAAAACTATATATAACAGTTATGTTTGACTTCTGTGCAAGTGGCCACCTTCGCCTGGGAAACAAGAATGAGTGAGGCACCTCTAAATAATCCCAATGAGTAACACTTCAGCAGCATACTGGAAGCACATCAGGGTTAGTCAGCAGAGCTGGGAAATTTTTTATTCAAAGTTGAATATATTCCTCAATCCATTCAAAAACCTGACGAAACATTGAAGGTCCTGCACAATCAGGCTTTCATCTCCCCTCCCCAGCAGAGACACATATGGAAGTCACATATAGAAATGTTTTCCAAATTAGCCACCAGTAATGTCATTGAGACTTCTTTAGCAAAAGTCTTCATAGCTACAGTTACATTAGTAAATGCAAAATGCATTTTCCTAAGTTTAACCAACTAATTTAGCATGGGCAAATTGAATGACTCATTTCACAAGTGCTTCACATTTATTTTTCAGCAAAATTAATCCTGAAGAAGGAAAGCTGCTTCCATAGTAGGTATTAATATATTTAGCATCATAATTGTTCCTCCCTGCTTTGCCTCCTTGGTTTTATATTTTTTCCACACCAAGGAAAACAATGATATACCATGATAAAAAGTTGGTATCAGTTTAAGCTTCAGTTTGAAGCGCTGGGGAGTTTTCAGCAAAACTCCAGGTTGTTTAAAGATTTCCCCAATGTCCCTGTGTCGTGAAATCACCAGTGATGTCCTAGAACACTTTGTTCGCTACAACTTCAAAGACCCATGGATTTTCATGGACTGAAGACAGACACCACATATGCTCTTATTACAGGAAACAATTGTGAGGGGAGTCAAGAGGGCCCTTCACCCATCCCCGCTGCCCAAAGGCAGAGGGTGAAGTGTCCCTGATGGGATAGAAGATTTCTGTGTAATCATGAAGATTAATTGACAGAGAAATACAATTACAGAAAAATACTTAAACCTGATTTCTTTGCTGAGTATTTCAGCCCAGGGAAGCTGGACAGTCAGTACATACAAAATTCCACATTTGATTTGATAAGGGACAGTAGAACATCACATTAAATAATCCACTTCCCAATATCAGTCTGACAACGTGACATTTGGGCTGCAGACTGGGTACCGGCTTGTGCTGCAGGTTTTTATACATGCGGATTTTGAATTGTGGGTGCCTGGGAACTGCATTCGGGATTAGCAACAGGTGTTTTTTGTGGAGCAGAGTCAGCCCCCTCTGCAGCAGGCATTGCTTGTCCCTAGTCCTGCTCCCACATCCCTTGAAGACTGTGGCCATGGCACAGCTCAGACACCAGCAGCTTCCCCTTCATCTGCGATAAAAACTCAGCTCTCAGGAGATCCTGGGCACACAAGGACTGAGGCTTGTCTGCCTCGTTCACCTTTAATCAGAATCTGTTGTTGAATCTTTTTTATTTATAGCTCAGTCTTTACATGTTTTTAAACTTAATTTCTTCTAAAAAAAATTTTGTATGGGAGACTTTCCAAGGTGCGAGACTTATAGTGCAGTGATTCACCAAGGGTCACTCTGTTCATTAGAAATCCTTGGTCAGAAGTTAAAATTGCAGTCATCTTTGGAGCAGAAGATCATGATTTTTGCTGTGCTATGGTACTGTCAGAGATCTCTGCTACTACATAACTACGACATGTAATATCCGTGCCATTACATAACAGTAAGTTCAAGTTTTACCTGAATTTGGACAGAAACATGTTCCTACCTCCCTTTTGAAAAGGCCTTTAGCCTGTTTTGTAAGTCTCTATTTTGGGAATGATTATGAGTTCACTGCAAACATGGATCACTAGATTAAGAAGATGGTAAAGATTCTTTTAAAATCTAGACCACTTTTAGAAAAAGGAAATTTGTTTTAAGAACAGACACATACAATAACTTTGATGCAAATTCACTCATCCACAGTCAAACACAGTTTCTCTTTGTTCAACACACTCTCATCTTACCCTTCAGAATATGAAAAACCTCACTTTCAGGTGCATGTCTGCGTGTTAGCAAAAAGAGAAATTTTGGCACTAAATTCAAAATGCTTTCCATGCACTTGGGAAATAGGAAAAAGAAAAGATGTACTTAAATGCAAAAATCACCAGAACCAAATGAGATTTTTTTGAGCGACCTCTTCAATTAAACCAAAGCAGAAACACTGCTAGCCACCAATTTTCCTCCTTCTGGACTCAGCACCGTGAAATCAAGAAAACAAGTAATTTCAGAGAGATGGGACCATTCCTCCATCCAAAGTGTAATTTTCCCTGGCTAGTGTTTGACAGCATGCCGCCAAGGAATTCTTTGCAAACATCCATACAGCTGCAGATTTCCAATATGAAACACAGATGGAGCTGAGGCAGGCAAAGCAAAAAAAGCCCCAACAAACTCACTGCACACATGCCATTGAACTGCTGGGGAATTTGTGCAACCACCTACTCTGTTGCTGCTGTACATGAGCTACTGACACTGGCACAGGGGAGCAGAGGGACCCAAACGCTTCAGTTAGTCAATAGGCACAGCTTGCTGCTCTTTGGAGTCTGGTCTTTGTGATAGGTTTAACCCTGCTCAAGAAGTCCCTGCACGTTCAGGCCACTGACTCCAGCATGAGACTTCTTGCCACTGGAGTTACTACAGAAAAAGCATTATCCAGACTGATTCAACCCACCCGTACGAGCTTTAAAACAGGAGAGGAAAAACTGTCAAGTAATTTCAAAGGCTGAATGAGTTTTGATTTGGTTTTCATCATTAACAATACAGCTCTCAAGTTTGCAGTGAGAATTTAAATAGTCCTGAAGCATTGTTGGGAAAGCACATAAAGGAAAAATGCTATTTCTAGTTGTAAAAAATTGCTTTCAGCAACAGCTTTCCATCCTAGAAAGTGTTAAGGGTCAGTGTCAGGTGGACACTAATTTGGGTGGGGATCACACTGGTACTTGTCAGGGGAAGTACCCTAAAAAAGCTGCAGCTAGACAGGAGTGAGATTGCTGACGGCTCGGGAAAGGTTCCTGCAACTTGCTCTGTCTGCAGTGTTTGCGATGGCTCAAAGGGCCGTGGGTTTGGCCGAACGTGGAGCTCTGTGGAGCTGGAGATGTGTGCCTCAGGTTTGAAGTTGTGTGGAGAAGGAATAGACACTAAAAGCAAATTTTGGGGGCCTATTTTGCTGAGGAGCTGTTGAGTTTCTTGTGGATGGGGGAAAAGACTGTGAGCTGGGTGGGCTGAGATGAGTTACTGGATTGTTTATGGGCAGATTTAGGCACTAGTAGAGAACGTGTGTGCTCAATATCCTGATGTATAGCTAAGGAAAGTATTAAAAGCACCTGATATATTCATATTAATTGAAAAGCAGTTTGCATTAACCAAGTATATATGTGATAGGTATTTAGTGAGCTGCTATATTTCTCATTTAGCTGATTCCAGTAAGTTAACCAAATCATTTAAAAGAGTCAAAAAGCAGGAGAGAGCTCATACCTATATTTTTGGTGCTGACTTCTACAAGATGAAGTGTAATGATGGTAATTAACTTAAAGTTGCCCATTCTGCTTTGTTGGAAGGCTGTGTTCTAGGAGAGGCTATCGCATTGTGTGTGTTAATTAATAAATCAGAGCAGAAACAGTTGTACTCTGCAGCTCTAGTAGGGAATGGGATTTTATGGTGGACTCAAAATTTGATACCTCTAACAGCTGCTTTTACTTATGCCTCAAAAGAAAGTTGGAAGTGAAGTGTGGAATGCCTCATTACTATGCCTTAATGCATAAGGTGCATTATCCTCTTCCCCGAAGTGCGATGCAGCTGTGATCTCAATCCCTTGAGCATGAGCAAACATCTAGTATGTCCATGTTTGTGGAGGACTGTATCCATAGAAGCTCTTTGTCCAAGGTCTGTTGGACCTGCTGCAGTTATGGATCATAGTCCGGATAATTGGAGCAATGGCTGAAATCTGCTGGGGCTGGGAGAAGTAGAAAAGAGAATCACCAGGGTCTCTCTCTAAGAAATAAAGAGGCCGAGAAGTTTGTGATGAGCCAAGAGGTATAGCATGAACTCTTTTTGGGGGAAGGGATATGGTTTTAGACTTCACCTCAGACCCTTCTTAGAAAATAAACTGCCTCTATGCAAGAGACATGTGGAACAACAGAAACCCCCATCTTATTTTCTAGGCTGGCTTTGTCAGCTTGTACAGCTGTGATACATGTGTCTATGAGCAATTTGCATTTTTGTTGTGTAGAATACTGGGTTAAAGACTGCAGTTTTCCTCTAGAAAACCATGGATGCCTCCTGTGTCTTGCCATAATTGTAGCATCTAGCTCTGGACTATGCTGCTGCTGTTAATCCAGCCTTTGCCTGCTTGCTCATAGCTTCAGGCATTTCTATCTAAATTAACATTTTTGAGTGAAATATTTCTATAAATGGCAGCTTTATGGTCAGCAAAAGCATGGACTGGTCTGCAGGTGTATCAGTTCAATGCCAGAACTGGGCTATGGAAGTTTTGAAAGCTAAGCATTGCATTTACCCAGTATGTTTTCATTTTCAAGCAATTTGAATATGTGAAACTAGCTATTGCCTCATTGTTTTGGGTGTTTTTTGTTTGTTTGTTTTAAAGTAATGAAGTATATTTTAAATTGTTCATTGCCTTTTAGTACCTCGTGAACTTTGTCTTGTGGTATGTGTCTGTCCCCTCTGCCAACTTCTTGCCTCTTTAAAATTTTGCATGAAAACATTAAGAAAAATAGGACTGTTCTAAAACTATGGTTCTGCCTTTTATTTAAAGGGGGCGAACTTATTAATATGCCCTAGGTATTTACCATTGGTAACTGTAAGCTCAGTGTAAATCTGTCTGTAGAGTGCCTTACGGGACCCTTCTCGCACTTTAAGTCCAGAGGAGAGTAATTGCATAACGGTACTTAGAAAATAGACAGTGTGAGCTGTGATTCTTTTAATTGAATTTTAGATGTTAACTTTATTTCTAACTTCTTAGTCTACTTTATAAACCCTGTTCTATTGTACATGAAAGATGCTTGGGGGTTTTTTTAAATGTAATTCTTTCTTTTAGTTTCCAGGCTTACAAAATCTGGAGAACTCATTGCTACCCCTTTTAAGCTTTGCTCAGCTCTGATAAAGAGGTGGAATGGGGCTTCATGATTGAAGGCAGTAGTCTTAGCGGTAAGAAGGTGGAAAGTTGGAGGGGGGGGAAAAAAGCACCTTTATTTAAAAACACTTTAACTGGAAAGTAGCAGCTGTTCATTGTCCTCTTAGTGCATTCCCACTTGTTATAGGTCATAAACTCCGGTGTGTACAGCTTTTGCCAAGCCTTTAACCTTGCCAGGTTGTTAAACAACTGCAGCTTGTTAGTACATTGTAATTGCAGCTATTTCTTTAAAATTATAAAGACAATAGCTTTTTTGCTACAGCACACAAGCAGTAGCATAAGTGTATATTTTAATGAACTTAAAATTTCAGTGACATAGTAAGCTGAGGTCAAATTCATTCAAATTCTGCTCTTGACTTCAAAAGAAGTCAAGGACATTCCGTCCGTGAGGTTGTTAGGGATATGTCAGCTCTCTGTACACTTTCTATTTTGAGTGTCACTGATCCCAGAATGCCTTTAGGATTGCGGGGTCTTGTCTTACACCCACAGTGGCACCATGCAAGGTCCAGGGGAGGCTCAGTGTCGTGTGACCCAAAGGGTGGCCAGGTTTTGGTATTTGGCCTTGAAACCAGAAAACAGAGCCTGCTTGTTTTGGTTAGTAGTACGGATGGGTTAGCTATTAATGCTGAAGAGTGTTATCATGTATTTTCATATCATTATTCATTATAAATTCCAGCAGCACCCAAAAAAGCAAACTGAATGCCAGGATTTGTAAAGAAAGGGACAGAAAACATTATGGTATTAGTGTACCTGCATCTTGAATACTGTGTGTTGTACTGGTCCCATCATTGTAAAATGGATATCGTAAAGAATCTGTCACTGGAGGGTTTTCTCTAAAGAGGAGACTAGACAACACCTGTCAGGAATGTTATAGGCTTGGGAAATGACAAGGGAAGAGACATCATGGTGTAATTTTTCCAAGTGTCTTTCTACATGGATCCATGACTTATATTACCATTGCAGGGACTTCTTTTAGTCCACCTAATAACTGTGGGTTTGCTTACCATTTACAGCATGCAAGTATGCACCGGTATGTTCCCATTCTAAATCTTTCAGATTGCCTTCCTACTGCAATTTAGTCTGCTTGTGTTCTTCAGCCTCAGGATTCCCCGTAAAAATCTATTTCCTCTTTAGAGTTTGTAATCCATTGGTTCAATTCTGCTCTGCTGCATAAGCAAATCTCACCCAGAACATTACCTAGAAAGAACTGGCAGGATATACCAGCATTAAATTCAATGACCCATTATGTAATTATTTAAGAATTCTTTTGCATCTGATTTATTACATTTTACCAAACATTAAACTCTTTAACTGGAATGAGTGCCTCACTGGAAAACAACATTGCTTATCAGACATTGCATCTGTTACTTTATATCAAATTTTGAATTTAATGTAATATGGGACTAATGCTTAGACAAGTGCTTTTGTTATATTAACTCCTTGCTTTAGATTACCCTCCTGCATGTGAAAAGGGTCTGTGTATCTTTTCACTACCAAATAGTATCCAAGACCTCTATTGCCTGTTTTATTGTTAGATGATGTGTGGTATACAATCAATATAAACCCAAATAAAAGTTTAAGGGCCTCTGCTGCTATAAAAGAGGGAAATAAGGATGTGCAAGATATGCAAATACAGAGGAAGTGAATAATGTTGGAAGAGCTGTGATAGCTCTATGGTAGGCTACAGCATGTTGTACAGCTGTTACTGCCAGAGAGCCCGTCTTCATTCCTGAGATCTTGTCGGCAGCCACCTTATAGTCTGAGGTGTTGATATCTTGCAATAACCTGAACCTATTAAAAAAAACCTTCTGTCTGTAATAGTTCTGAGAAAAACCTGGGAACACCTTTGGGAAGCTGGGAGCTGATTTCAGAGCTGCAGACTGGACTTCAAAGAATTGGCCAGCATGACAGAATCAATGGAAGAGTTGCAGACCCTAAAAGTCTCTCAGTCTGGAGTCTGCAAAGATATATTAAGCCGTGTTCTGCTTCATGCACGCTACAGTAAAGAAGAGATCACTGTTGCTTCTATGAAAATGAAGTCATGACATGGGTGTAATGGGAAACTCGCCACCAGCCACTGCAGAATGCAGCTTCCCACCTCTGTGGAGTGTGAAGAGCTCTCTGCTTTCATGCTGGTTGCAGGGATGCTAGCATCGGACTTCTCTGGGGGCTTTTTTTGTCTCTGCCTTTGAGTCTCTGCCCTCTTATTTTTGCCTTTGATGCAATCCTTTTGGATCTACATTGTCACATATTTCAGTATAGATCCAGCCACAAAGCCTTCCTGGTAACATGGTGTTGAGGAAAACCCATTTTCAAAGCTGTAGCTATGTATCTTACAGCCAATACTGTGACACAGCAAGCTGCAATTTGTGATTTTTTTGGCAGCAGTAATAACAAAGGAAGAAGTAGCAATAAATGGATGAAGTGGTAATAATCCTGGTTGCCTCCAAAATGAGAAAGAATCTAATTTTTTTTTTTTACTCCATTCTTGATGTGTTTGTGTCTGGCAGTAAATGGTCACTGCTGATAATCACACCTCTTACTGTGTATCAGTTATAAGAAACCTGGACCTGAAATAAAAGTGATTATCTGGAGCACTGGAGTGACCTGACTGCAGAACGTGATTGCACTCTCTGTTCTCCCTTCTGCAGTCAGAGTTACTAGATTTGTGTGATGTCTTGAGTTATTACACAGACATTGAAGGCTTTTTCCACAATTTGAAAACCTTCCTCCTTTAGCATGGCTGAGACGCTTGCAGTGCCCAGGAATAGTTTAGAAATGGTTGCTGAGTGAACTTTATCCCCTCTAACTTAGACATTTAGAAGTGAAGTTTGTGTATTCTGGATGCCTTCAGAGAAACATTTTGAATGATAAATCTTGTCATCGTGTTTCTTTTCTTTTCTTCTTTTTTTTTTCATAGAATCATAGAATAGAATCATTGAGGTTGGAAAAGACCTCTAAGATCATCAAGTCCATCAACCCAACACCACCATTCCCACTAAACCATATCCCTAAGCACCTCATCTACATGTCTTTTAAATACTTCCAGGGATGGGGACTCAACCACTTCCCTGGGCAGCCTGTTCCAATGTTTCACCACTCTTTCAGTGAAGAAATTTTTCCTC
>NW_008796175.1:2674811-2741354 GCF_000699145.1 Aptenodytes forsteri
GGCTTGGCGAGCACCTCCGCCAGCTCCCTCAGCACTCTCGGGTGGATCCCATCCGGCCCCATAGACTTGTGAGCGTCCAGGTGGCGTAGCAGGTCGTTGACTGCTTCCTCTTGGATTATGGGGGGTTCATCCTGCTTGCCATCCCTGTCTTCCAGATCAGGGGGCTGAATACCCTGACAATAACTGGTCTGCCTGTTAAAGACTGAGGCAAAGAAGGCATTGAGTACCTCAGCCTTTTCCTCATCCTCGGTGACAAAGTTCCCCCCCGCATCCAATAAAGGATGGAGATTCTCCTTGGCTCTCTTCTTGTCATTAATATATTTGTAAACACATTTTTTGTTGTCTCTAACAGCAGCGGCCAGATTGCGTTCTAGCTGGGCTTTTGCCTTTCTCATTTCTTCTCTGCATGACCTAACAAGATCCCTGTACTCTCCTTTATATATACATCCACTAGATGATGGGATAAATCAGCCTCTGGAGATTTGGTGTTCCCTTTCAGCAAATGCGTTGTTGCACCAGATTATGTGAATGTATGTATATATACATCCACTAGATGATGGGATAAATCAGCCTCTGGAGATTTGGTGTTCCCTTTCAGCAAATGCGTTGTTGCACCAGATTATGTGAATGTATGATGAGTCACATGTACAATGTTTTCAAGGGTTTTCCATTGAGTAAGCTCTTTATAAACAATAAAGACAACTGCTCCCCTTTGAAAGGGCCTCCTTATGCTGAGTCAGGCAGAAACTTCAAATGCTGTCTGTAAACCATTGTGAGTGATGGAAACCCTTTCAGGCAGCACAGAGTTTAGAGGGCTATAACAAAGTCTGCTCTTGACCCAGCTATGATATATTCATATCAGAGTTTACTGAAGATGGTCTTCAGTTACAGTAATTACTTGTGAAGTTTTTGCTATCAGTTTTTTTGGGTGAAGAGGAAAAGGAAGCTTTTACTAAAGACTTAATTTTTTTATTCTATTCCTACTTTGTAATTATTGACAAACTAAATTCCTCTGAAGGTGGAGGTAGAAGTGTTTGACAGAAGAGAATGAAATAATGGAAATAAATTTTGATAGCGAAGCTTCGTTGCAGCAAGATGCCGTTTTCCAACTTGTTTTGTAGATTGTATCTTGAACTGACACATGAAGCATGCAGTCTGCTCTGATTTAAACTCCTAAACTGTCTTTTAAGTGATGCTGATGGGCAGCATGAAGGACAAACAGAACGAAGTTTTCCTACAGAAGTGCTATAAAATGTTTAGAGCTTTGCTGTACTTCTACCCTTTGTGCTTGAAAAAACTTGTTTGGAGACTACTTTGCAAAACTCAAAATCAAGTTGCAGATTGGGCTCCGAACTCTGTATTCCTCATCACGAGGTATTCCTGTGCATGCTTCCTCCTGACAGAGGCACACGATACTCCCGGGATCCCACTGGCTGTAATTTCGTACAGCAAGAGTAAGAAGGAAGAAGAAAATCCTGTTGCTACCACAAATTGTCACCCCCGTGTGTCCAGTGTCTGTTGGTTGGAATTCCCTTTTGGTACAGGTGAGAGCCCTGCCTCGTGGAAAAGATCATAGCCGAAATTGTTTCTTGGCTTCATCAAACTACTCCTTTTAAATTCTCCCAAGCTGGAAAGGGCAGTTACTGTTTTGGTGAAAGGAACCTAGAGATGACTCTTGGATTGAACCAGACTTACAGGGGAAGAATGGAAAGGACTGTGGAAATGAGCTACAGCAAAAGACAGAAATCCCTACAAGATGTTTGTGCTGGGGATGAAGGCCTGCCATATGCAAATATTTACGCCTTCACAAATCCAAACAAATGTCTCTTGCCTGAGAAAGATTATTTGTTAGTTTCTTCAGTTGGCAGCAGGGGAAAGCTGGGATGTTATAAGAGCTTTTAGATAGAAGGCAGTAGTGCCTGAGAACATTGTATCTCAAGGACAAATAAGGAATATTTTCTGCTGTTCATAAGGACTCGCCTTGATAATGTGCCAGGGCCGCAAGAGGAACAACCTTATTGATTAAAGTTGAGTGCAATTTTGGTGTAGTGAGTGAAAGCAAGAAGTGTACTCTTGCAAGAACAAGGCAAAGAACACAAATGCGATCCTGTTGAGGAACACTGTGGACACACAGGATAAATACAGAGGTATTCAAGCACTGGAGAAAAGTAAATGAGGAAAAGAAAACAACAGGGATATAAAAACAGGCAGAGCAACAGTAAAGAGAAATATCTGGCTGTGCTTCTCTTCTGTGCTTGCCGCTGCTCTTGCTTCTTTTACTTTGGGGCAAGCTGCAATTTACTGGACTGAAAGATTGCAGGGCCCCTCGGGGCAGCTGCTGTGCCATTGCAGACGCAGTAACTGCCCCACATAGGTGATCAATTTTCCTGTACATTATGATCGATGCATGGTGGTTCTGCCGCAGCAGTTGGGTGAACCGGAGCAGACCCTACCCCAGCCTGCAAGCAGTGCGGGGAAGCCTCTGTGAGACATGACGGGCTCCACGATGGCACACATCTGCATTGTGCTGGAGATGCTCGTGTGAAACCTTTCCTGGGTTAGTTTGCCCTGTAACTCGGCGCTGCAGGATGCCTTACAGCGTAAGGGTGACTGCTGTGCCAGCAACGCTGGCCCCGAGGGAAGAGGGGGCAGCTGCTCTCCAATGTGCAGCTCCAATGAGACAAAGAGCTAGAAAGGGGGAATATGGTCAGCAGTGCCGTGGTTCAGCCACTGTTTGCCAGCAGCTCTATGGCCTGGTAACCTTTCTGGGAAGACTTTTTCTGCACGTAGATTGTGAAAGTTTCTAAAAATTATCATGCCAAAGCTGTAGCCACGATGCACTTTCTGAATAGATTCCCACCCCACCCCACACCCCCCCCCCCCCACCCTCTTACTTACCTCCTCTTTAAGAACTATAAGTCCTCGGCCCTTTCAGAGCGATCATTGCTCAAAATTGCTGTCAGCCAAAAAGCATAGTACTGATTTCTTCAGAAGGTGAAACCTTTTCTTATTAAATAATAGCCCTCAGCTTTCAGATTAGTTTAATTAAACACCACATTCTAAGCCTAATTCAGCTAAAAGCTCTTTCCCAGATGTTATTTAGCGTGAAACTGAAGGGCTATTCTTTTTTCTGGTTTTCACAAGAGAAGATTCTATCCTCTATTTCCCCAAAAGCTTGAGAAAGTGCCTGGGCTAAGTTCTGAATTTTAAAGTTTAGGCAATTTCATTGCCACTGGAAGTGGCAGCCCCTTTTTGAGTGCATTGCAGAAGGAGTGTAGTTCTACAAGAAGTCTTGATTATTAAATCAAAGTAAGTTTGTTTCTTTCAGAACCTCCAATTTGCACTGATATCACAAGACAAGATTGTACTCAACTTGAGAGCTGATCCAGGCCTGCAGCGAGACTTTCATCTACGTGGGTATTAAATTACATCTGAGCCATAGAGCTAGAAAGAAGCATGTTTCTGGGGTTTCCACCACTAGTTACCACTTTTTGATTGCTAGTTGGGCAGAGATCTGAGAGTATTTCCATTTCCAGAGTGGTGTTTCTTACCCGTTAATGCAGAATGGAAAAAAATGAAAAACTTGACACTTTCTTGATTCACCTCTCCAGAAGTGGAAAAGAAACATTAACATTAAAAAGCATTTAATGTTAGATTCTGTTAGAGAAGGGATTGATCGAATAACCTTCCAAAATGGAAACTGATGGATGAAAGTGTCTCTGGAGAAACCTCAGAAGTTTTTGATCAAAAAGGCAGCCCTGGCATTCCTCACCAGGACCCTAGCAAATGGATTTCAGCGGTTTGTATTTGATAGAGCTGGGATATGTGCTTGCTTGGTAACTTCCTTTAGAGCATTTTCAGTTCTGCAGCATTTTAGAAAATCCAGAGAACTTTCCAGTCAGCAGATTTGAAAGCACAGACCTGGAGTTTCTCAGCAAAATGCTTTAAAGCTTTTTTTAAAAATTATTTTTATTTAAGATTTGTCCATATGTAAAGGTCTTTTGCAGAAAAATTCTTTTGCTTACATGAACTTCCCATGAAACCCTGGCAGACTTACTTCAGCTTGTCTAGTGGCCTGTGGGTCACTGCTGACACCACTGTGGTCCAGACCCTGACCCAGCCAAATATAGTTAGAGCTCTGGAGACAGCAGAACTGGGAGATGAAGGATGCGCTTGTTCCTGGGAGAAGCAAACTGCTTCATTTTTCCTTGAAAAGCACCTACAGTTTCTAGAAGAATAATATTCACAATTTTGCTCCTGCAGGAAATAAGGCGTTTTTAAAGCTTTATTCTGATTCAGAATCTTTTGAAATGTCAGAATTGCTCTCAGAAAAGAAGTTACCAGGTTTGTCTAGAAGCCAATGATATTTGTCTGTATGCTTTACCTCTCTGCATTTGGAATAGCTTTGAGCTGCATATATTACTTGATTTTTTTAATCTTACTATTATATAAAACATTGCCTTAAAAATGATAACTTTCCAGTACTTCTTTCCAGTCAATACTTTGCTTAGGCTGGCTTCCTGCTTGTCATAGGACATCAGCCTTGTAAAAACTTACAATGCCATAAAAAGCATCTTCATACTGTTTGGGCTTTGCAGAGGTAGGCTGTTTAGGATATGGTTAGTGGGAGAATCAGTGGAATAAAGTGCATGGTTCAATCTGATGTACAATTCTTGAGAAAGATGATAAGGGGGGGGGGAGAACAAGAGGGCCTCTGTCCTGAAAATTTTCTTGGATTTGCTTTTTAGAAAGAAAAGCTCTAAATGTAAAAAACATGCAGTTCCTTCTATTAATGCACATTTCATTCCTTGTTAACTGTTTCTCACTCACTTTGTGTTAATGCAAGAGAGGAGAGACTCGCCAGTCCCCATTGTTGTCTGCTCCCAACTACTTGAGTACAGAGGAAAAAGCTGAACCAAACATGTGCTTGAGCGAAGCCTTGTCCTTCTGAAGTTTAAATTCATGAGTCCTTGACATCAGCTCTCACACATGCATGTAGCATCTATTGTCTACTATTAAACACTGTGAATATGGGTGTTGAATATTAATCTTACTGCTTTTTTTCCTCTCCTTCTGTCAAAATTACGTACTTTGACCCCACAGTCCTCAGAAACAGAGAACAGAAGATATAAATTAACTAGGACTCTCAATTCCCCAAGTTTAAAACAATCTGGCACCTTGTATTAACTCGAAGACTTTTAGGAACCCAATTACTGAGGTGACAGTCTGTCAGCTTGCAGCAGGTGATTCCTTCTGTCTTAGCTGTCTGCAAGGATTGATCACACCCCACTTTATATCACACTGTCCCTCCTCCTTCCAGGATGTCAGGAACTTCCACATCTTCCAGCTACATGAATGTTTGTTCTTCTGCATTTGGTTTTATTTGTCCATCTACATCACTGAGGCATCTCGGTCTGACAGTGACATTTGCGTAGCTGGTGAATAGAGGGGAAGAATTTGTTTAAATTTCAAAGTGTCTGCTTTTCTGTCAATGAATAGCCATGATTTTCTTCTACACCCTGAAATGCTCCAAAATATGGCTTTTCCCTGCCTTGGGGTAGAAATAGCTCATACACCATCTGCCTACATGTTGCACATCTTTACATGCTTTTCTGTTCACTCATACTTTCTTACCTCAAAAAATCTGCAATCAGATTTCTTGATAGCAAACATAGACTGAAGCTATTTGGGGCCACATCCATCCTCTGAATCAGCAGGACAGGAGCCTGCTCCAAGCTGGAAGATGTTTTGCCATGCTAACCCGAGCTAGCGTGCTTGGTGACAGCCATGGTATTTTACCTGTGGCATAATACTGTGTTCACATGGCTTTGTGGTACAAGGAATGCCCATGGGGTATATAGTGGCATGCTCTCTTGCACTCTATCAGCAAAAACACAAAATACAATTAAACATTCCAGAGATATACGATAAACCATAACTTGTCCAATAATTAACAGCATAAAACACTAGGAAGGACTGTTAAACACATTCTTTTTTTTTTAAAAATACGATTTGGAAAAGTAATGCAAGCATTCATTAAAGATAGGTATTAAGTTTCTCTTTCCAAAGACAAATATATTGGCATTAGGAAGCCACCAGTTATCTGTACTAGGCAGTGCTAGAAATTTTCCCGCTGGTATTCAAAGTTGCTAGAATTTCTATGAGAAACTGTGATTACTATGCAGCAAACCTATAATCAGGAGAACAAAACCAGAAAAGTTGGCAATACTGCATCACTGGGTGCTTGTCAGAGAGTTGTTTAGGATACACAGGAACACCTGGGGCAATGGTAATTCAAGATACATTGCAGATGGAGCTACTTTACCAGTCATGCTCTAGAAAGTCTTATCCAATTTATTAAAACTAAGAGACTGCTAGAACAAACAAAACCTCAAGGCACATTGTATCAATTGGCACAAAATTTTCAAACACTTCATCAACTCTAGTCCTGTACTCCATACTCAGAAGTCAAAATAAAGTTCCCAGATTTTTCTGGAGTAAGATGTCCAGGGTTACTACAACAAAAATTAAAAGGTTAAATCATGTAAATATTATGAAGTTAACTTCTTCCTCTGATGACAAGAGGAAGAAACATCTTCAGGCAATGGTTATAAATGTGACATTGACCCAGTGATGGTCTATTAAATTAGAAAACTACTGCGATTGATTGAGAACACTTGGACTGCACCTACACAGAAAGTTCTGATAGGATAAAATATCTTCTCATCGGAAAGGTCAGGCTTTTGAAAAGATGATTTATTCTAAACAGAAACTTAGTGAATTTTTCCACTTCATTGATCAAATGTATTAGAACAAAAATCCAATTACTATTTCTGATTGATTTATTGGCAGGTCTTGGCAACCTCATTCCAGTAAAAATATTATTTTTGTATCTTCCAGACCAGGAGGATTCACAGCTTGGAAAAGCAACCTTCTGTCACAGAGGAAGTATTAGATTAAATATGAGAATAACAACATGTTTTTGTCAGCAGAACTTGTTGCAATGCTATATTCAGGCATCTGAAGTATTTTTCAGCACTGCAGAGCACATTAAGAGTTGAACTCATGTCACCGTACACTGTATTAAATTTGAGGCTAAGTCATTTGCAGTCGATATCACATTTCCTACTTGTTTTGCACAATGTGAGCAAACCAAGCTTGCAGTAGGGACCTACAGTGAGTCAGAAATACTCTAGTTTAGGTAAGAAAATGTCAATTCAACGAAATCAAAATGTTTAAAAGGCCATATTCCTGTTCTGTAGCACTATGGGCCACGGCTAGAATGGGGGGTGAAATTTCCTTCACAAAGTCGAAGTCATGCCCCTGTCCTCACTGTGCTTTAAGACAAAGGGGCAGTGCAGGTGTTTCTCTGGCTCCAGTTCCTCCCTGTACTGGGAGCAACAGGAGAGAAATACTGCAGCTCTGTGCTCTGCGCGAACGCAGGTTGAGTGGCTGGGCTTACAGACACAACATATAATACAGATGCTGCCACATGTGGTGAAGTCCCACCGTGCCACAGCACTCCTTCCCCTCATTTTCAGACTTGCTTGGAGGTGACCAGAAGACTCATCTTTTTTCAAACTTTGTCCAAACCCACACCTCAGAAATCTGACTAGTCAACACATCAGGTATCAAACCACTCCCCTGTGGAGACATACCCCAGCTTCCACTGCAGAGGTAATGCTGGAAGCGAGTTGGTCTTCTGGCTGTGAATTGTACAAACCTACCTTATTCATCCCTTGAAAGGGAAATTTAAAAAAAAAACCTTTAAAAGGAAGCTGGCACATGGAAATGATTCTTTATCCCAACCATACTTCTCCGAGCAGCATCCATTCTCCTCCTGCTTCCCCTTCCCAAAGGATGGGTGCATTCACCACAGTGGATGCTTCATGCAGCTGACAGTATGGCCAGCTGCCAGCAGCTGCCAGCTCTGTCCTCCCAGTGGGGGAGAAGCTAAATCAAACCCAAGATTCATAGTGCTGTCACCGAAACAAAAGCAGCACCTTTCGCCAGGATGCAGAGCTTGCAGGGTGTTCACTGGAGATTAGATGCTGACACTGAGACATCTCAGAGACCACAAGAGAACTGGGGGGGGCCCGCAGGAAGGCATTTTAAGTGATCAGCCCCTCAGGACCCACAGAGTCAGCGTCTCTAGATGAATGCCCATCCTCAGATCTATTCTAGCTTGCTCCTTCTCAGACGCTTCTGGTATCTAGTATTTCTCAGTTACCTGTCAAATGACACAAAATAAAAAAAGTGGGGGAGTAAATCTATTACTATTTTATAGTAGTTTTTACTGAAGGACAGGCTACTCTTAAGCCCAAGCCTGTGCTAGGTGTTTTGCATTGCCCTGGAAAATACAAATTAATACACAAACCAAGCTACTGGCCTCTCTCAGGAGATTAATGCTGGCTTCCCTTAACCAGGTAGGAGACCGTAGTCTATAACAATTCAGCTTCTTCAATGGAAAACTTCCTTCTTTTCCATAAGCAAATCTTGGAGAGATGAACTGCCTTTATGCACCAATTTAAGAAAAAAAAAAATCTCGAACTTTTTAATCACAGTGTCTAAGAAAGCTACCAAAACACTTCTTCTTGGTAAATTTCTCAATGTCAAATTGAAGTACATCAAGCTGGTGTCATCTTTACAGTGTACACAGTGTTCTGATGCTACTAAATTCATATTTCTCTACGTAACACCTTTTTTCCTATAAATAAATAAATAAATATTCCATCATAGCCACTGAACTTTTCTCCATATCTGACTACTTAAGAAAGAAGTTACAAGAAAAATTTGGAAAACAGAAGATTAAGTTATTTGTCAATGTTTCTTCTTAATTACTTTGACTATTCAGCACTTTACCTGTTGATGATACTTTTATTAATGCATGCCTTTATCTCTTGAAATTTAATTTTTCTTGACTGGAATAAGCTGGGATAATTAATTTAAGGACAATACACTAATACATAGTCATATTTTCAATTGCTTTTAACTCTTCATGCAAACATTTTCTGTTCAAAAGTTGTATGACATATAGTCCACAGAATAGCTGCAGACCCAGATGTACAGCTCTAAGTTATCTGCATAACAAGTCAGGAAATTAAACCTGCTATTCTACAGTGGTCCATAATTTCGCACTTGTAAGTTTACCAGGAATTGCATTAAAGCTATGGGGCAAATAAAATGAATTAACAACTCAGACTTCAGAGGATTTTATTTTATGCTAGATACAGTGTAAATTTTCTTGGAAGGTGATATATTTCTTGTTGATTTACCCATGTCAGTTTAATGTCACTGATATCTTCAGCTGCCAGAAATGGTAAATAAATGTGATAAACAACATGTGCAGTTTAGTCAAATATACTCTCATTGCAATGAAACAAGGGAAATAATATAAAATATGTTTGTGATCAAGCACAGAATATCAACCAGTTGCTGTGTTACTAAATTTTAGCATGTACTGTTATTTCATATATTGACACAGTTTTATCCACAACATATCATTTTACTGACAGTTTTTGTCACAACAGGTATTTCCTCCTTGCTAAAATTACATTTTTCTCAGGGATTTGATCTCTGACATATTATTTTGCATTTGAAAATTTCCATTTGCTTTGGATTAGAGAAGTAGGGCCCAATGAACCTGGGCAAAAACTTGGCAAAAGGCAGAAACCATTATTGTCAAGTGCAGATAATCCACATCTGAAAGCTGCTAATCAAAACTGCTCAAGCATGGAAAAGATATTGACTGCTCTACCTATTATCTTGCAAAAATAAACAGACTCACAGCTCTGCTGAGGACTTTGCTCATTAATTTGCTATGAGAGTTAAACTTGATAACTGAATAAATTACTCGTACATTATTTTGCTATCTTATAAAATTCTAAAGTGAATTAGTCTAATAATGAAAAATCTCTGACTAAGAGTTTGAAAGCAAAAGTCATGCTTCACATTCCTGTGGAAAAACCCAATGAAGTAAAAAAAAATTAAAAAAATCTGCTTATGACAAAGCAACAGGCCCAATATTTGACCCTTGTTCACCCTCTTAAGTCTAAGAGTTTCCATGGATTTACACAAAACAGTAGACATCATAATTTTGATATACCAAAAGCAAATAAAGGGTGTTTCCTAAAAGGACTCTTATAGCTAGGACTGAACGGGGCTGAGCTCTAAATTAAAATGCCACAGACAGCTGGTGAAAGAATAGCTCCTGACAAAAAACCCCCATTCACTTCCAATCAGATGGTGCTTCTATAAAAGAAACTGGAAGAAACAAGGAAAAAAAAAACAAACAAAACCTGTACATCAGCAGCTTAACCATTCAAGCATTACCAGGTAAGCATATTATTTTTCTGTAAGCCAGGTTTTACCCTGGAGAGGTGCTGCAGGTTACCTGGCAGCTCTGGCACAGGTTAATTAAGAGCAGCCATCAGAGGTTTAGCAGCCCGGAGGCTGGGGTTGCTTTCCAGCACTGCACTCCTGCCCACAGCAGTGTGTGTTGCTCAGAGGCAATAAACCCGAGCCATCCTCGCATCCCCTGGTTGTACCTCTGGCAGGAATGCAAGTTACCCAGTGTCGAGCAACCTCTTCAGGAAATCTGGGCATGGAAAGGCAAGTGCGGTGGGATCGCTGCTCCCGAAACCTCTGGTGGGAAACTCATACCAGGGTGGCAGCCAGACCCTTTGCGTGAGGACACAGGACTAAATTACAGCTTCTTAACAGGCAGAGTAAAGGGTGAGCTGAGAAGGAAGAAAGAAAATCCCAAAAAACAGATCAATCCAGAAGTCCCTTCAGACTTTGCTGGAATGCTAGCAGACTGAAAATAAGCAGAAGAGAAGCAAAACTTGGCTGAAGAAGGTTATCAGCTGGCATTTGAGTAGTGTAAGATGAGAGACAATCCAGGAATGCATGTTGAGTGATGCATAAGCACACATGAACTCCAGAAAAAGCTTGGACTGAAGGAGAAACCTTTGTGATGGAGATGATCAAGACTCACCAGAAAAGTTTTCCCGGCAGAAAACAGAAGAAAAATGAACATACCACACTGATTTCATGCAGAAAATGCTAGGAGCTGCATACTATGGGCAAAACAAATTTGGAACCAGAAGAGAAAAGGAACAACTTTGTGCCACTGACAGGGAAAACCGGGTACTGCACATCCACTCCATGACCCCATTCTTGGCTTTACAGGACACAAGCTGTCAGTGATGTGAGGCTATAAAAAATGTTTTCAATCCTGTCTTTAAAAAAATGTGCTTCTGCAGAATTAATGAATAGAGAACCAGCTGAGGGTTGTTCTGCATAAGGCTCTACAACATGACCTTTTTGAAGCCATGTAGCTCCAAGACATTATTTTAATTGAACAAAAAATCTTTAGTTCTGATTAAGAAGAAAAAGTCAGGTAGCTGGTAAATTCAATGTCCAAATTTAAAAAGAGACAAAACACAATCAGAGCATTGTTCTCTGTCTTGTAACAGTACTCTCAGGCTCTTCTGATCAACTTTTTCCTCCTTTAGAAAAGCCCACGCATTTTAAATTGCGTGGCCTATGACAACAAGATTAAAGAGAATAACGACGTATTTGTTCTGAACAAGCTGAAAAATACATGATCCAAGGTTCCTCTGAAGCAGAAATCAATTTTCTGTAAAACAAGCAAACAACTGCACCTTGTTTTATCAGACAGGGTCTTCCTTTGATAGTAAGAAATACCAGTACCAGTATATTGATGTACATGTAATTAATCACGATGATGAGGTTCCCTGCTAAACCACGCTCCTATAACCTCTGTGGGTAGCACAGCACCAACTTAACCATCATCAAAGTAGAAATAAGAGGCTACCCATTAATTAGCAGTCTCAGTTGCCACAAACGTCTAGGGACAGGGAAGGTATCCTTGAGGGAGTCTCACTCCACCATTGCCCTGTTCTTAGGCTCTTCCCCAAGCATCCTTTTTTGGATACCATCAAAAAAACCCAGGGATATTGGGCTAGATCAACCTTCAATTCAACCATGTGTGGTCAATTCTCATGTGATTAAAAAAGACTTATTTTTTAAGTCTTAATCCACACACATTATTTAATTTACATAAAAACAAAAAGATTTCTCTGCTTTGATGTGCACTTATCAGACAAAGCAGACCTGGGGTGGATATATCCAGAATGTACAACAGCCTGCAGTATGGCAAAAAATGGCTCATCGCTAGATTGCTGCTTGCTAGATGGCAGCACAGGCAGTAAGTACAACACAGGAGGGGTCTACAGACAACAAGGAGGGAGGGAAAGGGATGAGCAGCACATTCCCATTGATAGAGCATCTGACAGAAGATGGCCTATGCAAAGAATAGCAGCACTCTAGGAGATGGAAAGCAGGGAGACTCCTTGTGCTGGTTTTGGCTGGGATAGAGTTAATTTTCTTCATAGTAGCTAGTATGGGGCTATGTTCTGGATTTGTGCTGGAAACAGTGTTGATAACACAGGGATGTTTTAGCTACTGCTGAGCAGTGCTGACACAGAGTCAAGGCTTTTTCTGCTTCCCACCCCACCCCACCAGCGAGCAGGCTGGGGGTGCACAAGAAGTTGGGAGGGGACACAGCTGGCACAGCTGACCCCAACTGCCCAAAGGGATATTCCACACCATATGATGTCATGCTCAGCATATAAAGCTGGGGGAAGAAGGAGGAAGGGGGGGATGTTCAGAGTGATGGTGTTTGTCTTCCCAAGTAACCGTTACGCATGATGGAGCCCTGCTTTCCTGGAGGTGGCTGAACACCTGCCTGCCGATGGGAAGTAGTGAATAATTCCTTGTTTTGTTTTGCTTTGCTTGCATGCACAGCTTTTCATCAATTGATGTTCATGAACAAGAGCTCTCCCAGCTGCTTGTGAGAATGCACAATATTGTCTTCTCAAGCACAGCCATGTGTAAGCCAAGGACCAGAAGTCCTTCAACCTCCATACATCCAGAGCTACCACTAAACCAACAGGTCACAAATATCTTAGAAACTAGCCAACCTATATTCACCTCTTTATATATAAATTTAAGAGCCTGACTTTATCACCCACTTTAAAAGTGCTGGCCTCTTACCAATTCAGTAACTGTTCTTCAGCAGAACCAGAGACAGATTGCATGAAACGTTGTGATTTGCAAAGCACTGTAAATATAAGCTAAGAAGTATAAAAATGTGCTTATGAAAAAATACATAGCCCAAAAAGTAATTAAGGAAAGTATGCATAACAAAACAAGTTAGATATAAATGCAAATGATGCTGCACAATTCAGGACATTATATAAAATAAATAGAATTTAACCAGTTTATGCAGGATACTAAGAAAAAGTCACATTCTGTTATTAACAGATGAAGAGGATTTAATTAGCAGCACGGGAAGAGTGGAGGGAAAACTATCCCCAGTTAAATGAGAAAAAATTATTTTTAGTAATAAGAACATTAAAAACTTTGATGAGTAAGTTCTCCGTCTTCAAGTCTTTATTCAGCTTCTCACTGATGTAAGGAGGAAACAAAATCCTCTGGGCCAAGCTATTCTTGTATTGCTCTATCAACGTTTCTCACATTCTCCCTTCACAAAGCTGGTCCTGTCTATCACTAGAGACAGAGTGCAGAGATAGGGGGACCTTGTTTTTATCTCATGTGACAACTCCTATATTATAAAATCCTAAAAACAAGGACTCATGAGGCCTAAAAATCTGTGTATGCTCAAATGTAAGGATCCAAATCCAACAGGAAGCATTAACAAAAGTCTTTTTATTGATTTCTGTGGACATTATGTAGGACCCTAGAGATCTCAGCACAGATGAGGACTCCAAAATATATTCACAGTCCTGTCAAAACCTGAAGACTAATTACCTAATGCAAAGTTGCTAAATTGGAGATCCAGAGACATCCATCAAAATTTTATTGAGAGGCACAAACATTTCAAGTGACATCAGGATAATATGAGCTTGTAACGCAGTAAAAAAGTATGTTTCCCTTTTGCTTTTCAAGCCCAGTTAAACACTGTCATCCTCTACAGAAAAGTTACACTGATAGGAGAAGAAATGAAATTCACAACTGAAAACACATGTAAATCCACTGGAAGGTGAACCAGATAGAAACTTCTGCACAAGCCTGAGCAACACAGGCTTACTGAATTCTAGGAATCATCATGCAGCAGCAGCAACCTCCAGCTTGTCTCACCCTGCCTCAAGAGGACCATGTCCTAGGATGACAAGGAGGTCAACAGCTCCATGTGCACACCCCACTTTTAATACAGCTCCATACATCAGCCCACCTTCCAGTAGTACTGCCTTCCCATGTTGCCACTGCTGTGCTCTCAGAGTCTAACAGCAAGCGTATAGTATGGACTAATACTGGTAAGTGGTGGAAAATGTGTCTGTAAAATTTCAGACGGCATGAAAGGCAAAACACACAAGAGTGGCTTAAAGCAGGCTTTATAGTACATGGATGAAACAATTCATTCTACAAAATAATTTTGCTATCCTTTTGTTTCGGGCACCTGTCTTGCAGTCCATGCAGGCAGACCCTTTCTAGCAAACAAAGATTGGTAGCCCCACTTCAGTTTTTATTTTCTGTCCTAAGGTAAAACCATCTACCAACAGTTTACAGTTACAATAAAATTCCCCTTATTATGTCAGTTTAACATGGGATGTGAACTCCATCCTTGTTTTTACAGCATGGTTCATTAACACAAAATTCATGGGGGAAATCTATTTTCCATCTTTGAATTTTCCAAAACTGATTTAACAAACTTCAACTTAACATCTCAGAAATAAAACCAGAATGATTATACTAAAATATATCTAGAAACTTTCCCAGACATTCAGATTTCTATGGACCTGCCAAACTGCCAGAGACATACAGGTCTGAATTTAATATGCTGTCTTCTTTTCTTCAAGCATCATTTTTAGTTCATGTTGCATTATGTAGATTTCACAATGTTACACTGACACATGACATGAAATTAAACTAGAGAACCTATCTCTCAAACTCAGGTGCATTTAAGGAAAAATAGTAAGTGATTAATTTTGAGGTGCTAGACAAAGTTTTGTTCTACATAAAACTGCACTATAGCATGACTAAGACAACTGACAGGTTTTGGTATATTCTTTAACAATTCCTGTATACGCTGTATTATCCTCAAGTAATGGTATGTTTGTTGTAAGAATGGTTTGCCTCAACAGAGGTCCATGGGAAGAAACCAAGGAGAAAAAGATCAGGTTCAAGATAAGCCACTCCTTAACAAACAGGTTAATTTTTAAAGACTAATGCCAGGGCCACAGTTTCAAAAAAAAAAAAACAGCTTACCTTTCTGAGTTTGATTAAAGCTCAGAAACAGGAACACAGAAGATTTGTTGCCGGGTTTTAAAGGACTTTTTCTCATCAAGAAAAAGTTGGCAGTGATGTGAAGGAAGATGGAACTGGCACAGAAATGTAGCATAAGTGTCTAAGAACCTGAGTTTGCAAGTGATCATCAGGCAAGGTTTCAGATACAAAAACATCATATGTTGCTCATAATTCTTAAAAGGTAATGAAAAATTCACAATACTTCGCATTTATGGCTTTTGAGAGGATCAGATATTCTCTACTAGTCAAAATCTTTTCAAAAGATATAAGCAGGGGAGGCAAGATTTGGCTGAACTCCTACCCGCAACACAGGCTCTCAGGGTCCTTGGCTCACACTAAGAGTACTTGAATTGTAAAATTTTATCCCTAGAGACAAAGGCAGAAGGACTAAACTTGGGGAGCAAACACTGGGACAGAAGAAAATGGGGAGGGAAATGTAGGCTTGCCTATAACACTGGGACTCAAACAACAGATCAAGAGTCTGAAGACAACTCACCAAGACTTCGAGAACTAATTTTTAGCCACATCAGGAGTAGAGTCAGTAGCAATGAATCCTCTCTCTGCACAGGGAAGACAGGCAGGTTTTCAGAAACTGTTTCAGGCTCTTACGGAGATTAACAGAATATTTTCTTTTCAACCAAAATGCACAAAGTGGGAACAGGTGGCAATGCTCCCTTTCCTGAAACTGGATAAAGTTAAAGGGAGGTTTTGCAGACACGGTTGTCATAGTTCTTCCGCATTTAAACTACTTCACGTATAGCAGATCACAGAAGCTCTTGCTTTCCTGTGAAATATCGCACCAGAGAACATGACTGCGTGTGTCAGTAGTTTCCTCCTGTTTCTAGGACTGCATAAACTATTAAAGTTTCAGTGCTGGCATAAACACTCTGAAAATATTTTTACCATTCACATGGAGAACATCAGATTCCCCCCAAGAAGCCCAATTACAACTCACTGTGTACCTTAAGCCAAATTCTCAGCAACAAGATGCTCACTTAAAACATGAAAAATAAGTTTGGGTCAGGAAACAAAATGCAGTTGTGGACTGGTTATGTTGCGGCTTTGTTTTCAAGTTAGAGAAACTGGTTCAGCAGCAGCACTTCTATCACAAAGTATGCCACAGTACTCAGTCAGAAAGGCTTCTGACTTTTTGATACGATTCAAACAAGTTCAGTGACTCACTGAAGCTGATGACAGGCCTTCTGTCAGATTAGGGTGAATGAATTTTGCAGCTACTTTCGTGGCTGGTTCAGTATTCAGATTTCTCAATAGGCTCAATCACAGATCTCAACACACTCATTCTTATGCAGAGTTTCTGGTCTCAGGTGTAAACTGAGACCAAAGCTACTTAATATTGTGTAAAATCAGATTAAGCAACGTAAGAATTAAACCATTAACATCTGCAACACACGCAAAAAGCAAAAACAAAATATACTTATTGTCTGTAGAAAAGAAAAAGTTGATAAGGAAAAAGGGAAATAATTCTTCCCTTAAAAAAACAAAACAGGAGATCTTAGTGTATCATCTAGACAGCTGTACCATTTTATAAAACAGATTTTCATGATGATCACAAAAGCCTGACAATAATTCTCTATTTTAGACAGGAGTAACAATTCTTTTGTTCTGGTTGCTCTTCAGCTGATGCCTTTCAAGTAGGGAACAATCATTCTCAGTTTTCAGAGGAAGCCAAAAGAGATTACCCGTATTTTATCTCATAATCAAAGCTGTCCTATTTGTAGTACGATCTATATTTGAATCTTATTTGCCTATGTGAAGATATTTCATATGCATTTAGCTTTATACATTGTGTATTACTAAAAACCAAACAAAGCAAAAACATATTCTGTTTCCTTGAAAGTAAATGCAATTTTTTGCTTTCATTTCAGAGATAACAGCATTGTGTCCTGAATGCAGACAGGAGGTATTAGGAACAACCATACACTGTGGCTCATTAAGGCACAGGGAGATAGCATGTAAAGTTCTAAAGCCACTAACCACTCTGACAAACCTACAGAAAGGCTCTAGGAAGAGTTTCAGAAGTGAACAGAAAAAACCCCACCCCAAACCAGCCAAACACCAGCACACCCCATCAGCAGACTCCCATTAGAGAAGGAATGAACAAACACTTCTATCCTGTGCTTTACTTGACAGTTATGTGATGTGGTGCAATCAGGTGTGATACTCCTTGCGTCCATTACAGCCTGCCAGTTCTCGCAAATCTTCATCTCACCTGCATTCCCTGATATAAATGTGTTAAGTGGTATCTCTGATCTGCTTTTCAAATCATCGCAACATTTTTTAAAATGGCATCATTTGGTATAGTGACTACTACAACCAAGTATTTTGCTTAACTTTCTTGCACATAATATAAAAGAGAACCTATTTCTGTTTCTTTACTCACGGTAGACATAACAATCTTATGTTTTTGTAAATATACTATGTACAAACACTTTTGGATGATTATCCTTAAGGACTGTCTTGGGATGTACATAAACTAGAAGAAAATGAGGTTGGAGCATTGCTCACTGTAACACTGTTTGACTATGAACATGCTTTTTCCTCCATAACTACATAAATTCTTGCCAATCAAGAGGGATTACTCATTCAAACCCAGAAGCACCCACAACTTGCTTTAGAACTGGTGCTGAATTCAACCATTTCTTTCTCTCCTTTTCAAATTTTGCTGACATCTTTCAGCTGAAGATAAACAAGTGGCAAACATTATGTGGCAAAACACATGCATGTGCTATTCATCAAGCAAATATTTTTTTAGTTCAGTGCTGTATCTACAGCTCAGCAGATCAAATCTAAGCAGTCCTGGCAGTGTTCTCCACTATTCCACAGAAGTTTTTATACTACCACCAGCACCACAGTAATTTCAATCATGAGGAAAGCCATGTTAAGCAGGTGGTTAATCAGCAAACTCTATGAAATGATTTGGCAATTTCTACCTAGTTCTTGGTGGATAATCTTGCACATCACAAGCCTCCAGTGTGGCTGAGTATCCAATTGGAAGACTAGACCAATTAAGGAATGAGTAGATGAAGACACAAGAGAAATCTTAAACTCGGATTGCCTGGCACATTTTATAGGAGATAACAGGGACACAAGGCAAAATAATCCAGTCCTCAAGGGATTTTACTCACATAGTAACTGTGCGTTCACTTTGCTGCAGCAGCTTAAAATATGGGGGGAAAGAGTGGTCAGAGTAATTCCCTCTTGCCAGAGCAGCGGTGGAGCCAGAAGCAGTGATAGAGCCAGAAGCATCTCTGCATACTTTACTCACCTACTGCTCAAGCTCGGAAACAGTTCTGCCTGTCTGGCTTTAAGTGGTAAGTCCAACAGTTGTCCCTAGCACTGACAGTTCCTATATCTTGCCTTCCTTTTAACTAGGAAACAAAATACACAGGAAGAATGAGATGGTGAAAATGTAGCTAGATTTCAATTTTGATCATCTCTGTTGGGCATCTGGAAAATCACCTCATAAGTAATGAAGTCAACTGTACTGCTGGCTGCCCTCGGCAAGAGAGAAAGAATCATCTTGATCTGATCACATAAATACTCAACAAACAGTTTTTGACTTTCTGCAGAGCACTCATTACACAGACCAACTTTTAGTCTGATTGCTTTAACCCCTGTACTTTTCCTCTTAGCATAATTTATATCACGACACAAGCATTTTAGCACATAAATTAAGCTACCTCCGAATAGACAGAGATTAAATATGCTAAAAAGCTTTTTGCAGGTACACATTGACTGAGTCATTCATTGCATTTACAACATTGTGCTACAAAGCAAACTTAAAATGAAAAATACAGTACATCAAAAAGAAGTAAACAATCTCTCATTTTAGACATATTTAGCAGAAGCTGAAATGCATGCTCAAAATAAACTGACATCAAAAGTTTATAACTTTCTAGTGAGTATTTCTTGCTTTGTATTATGTTATTTGCTTTGCAAAAGGACATTGAGAGGTATTTGGTTGTAGGATGAATTGCTTTTTGAGTAACAGGTCCACCTAATTTCAAGCAATTCTTTTGTGGTTTACATCAGTGTGATCTAAGTGACTGGGTGCAAGTTGTACACTGGAGTGCATCTGTGCTGCTCTCTCAGTGACTGCTTTGCCATCTCAGTGAATGTTTATCAGTTTACATATGATGTCTTAACAACATTTTAAGAAGAATTTTGTTTGCAGAAACAATTTATTTTTAGAAGATATACTTGAACTTCAAACCTGTAGCACTCTCTGTGAGTCATCATCTTAGAAATTTAGACACTCCTGAAGGAAGCTGTGTCAGAGCGTGACCAAGACAGTCTTCCTGTAATGGCATTTTGCATGACAGCATCACTTATTTGAGAGAGCAGAGCAGATGTTTTCTTGTTTGCCTCCTGCCAAGCACAGGGCTCTCAATTCCTTTCCAAAGACTTGGGAAGGCAGGAGTTACTCACAGAAGTAAGATTCAATAACCCACCAGTGGGCTATTCCTCACTTGCCCTGAATTAATACACAGCGCAGAGTATGGAAAAAATGGGAGAACTAATACACTCTTAACTCTTACTTTTTTATGGAAAAGCTAAAGTGTGCACCTGAGACAGTAACTGTTAAGAAATTGTTATTCATCCAAATGCAAAAGTTGTCACCGAGGACCCACAAGCTTTATCTTTCACTACATTTCCAGGCCCAAATTCTCTAGTCTAAAGAAAAAACGATAATTAGGATATTAAAGGCTTTTATAACAGACTCCTACTGGGACTACTGCCATGCACAGAGAACATCAGGAGTCCCCCCAAGGTAACACTTTCTTACCCATTATGTAAACATTTCTCAGAGAAAACAAGTTTTAAGCAAATCTACAAGCAGCTCAGGACAAGGAGCAGAGCTTTCAGTTTGGCTTTTTAAGTGCCATCAGAAGACAAATGGAAATGGGAAAGGAGAGGTATTGCAAAATGGAAACTTTAGTTAACCACTTCTCTGAATCCTATTTTCCCAGCATAAAACACTGCCCTGCTACTTAGGTTTCTGCCCAGTGGCTGCATCTGCTCAGAACGTCAGACTTGCTACCAAAACTAAAAGCTACCAGAGGGAAAACCTTGGCACAATAGTTATTACTCTCTGACCTTGGCCAGCAACATGACAGAGTCACAGTTCAGGATGAGAACACTTTTCACTGAGACAGCCAAGTAGATATATATGCTATTTCACTTCAAGGGTATACGTGTTTTGAAGAACTGAAGCCTTTTGAGACTTTTGTTACCTAAAAGTTGAATATAATGCAAGACAGGACAAGGGGCACCAGGGCACCAAAAGCCTGCTTATGAAAGGTAGATGCTGTTCATTGAAGTCACAGCAATAGAACTGGTCAAAAAATGAAAGTAGTCAAATGATTTTTCCATACATTTTGCTAAGGCTTACAGGCAGGTACATATGTTTAGATTTTTTAAGTATCTCTACCAATCCCAGAATCGGGCAGATCTCTACCAATCCCAGAACGCTCAACTTGTTCACTGGCATCAGCTGTTCTGACCAAACTTGTCTTGCTCTTCAGTGAATTAATCTGTCCTACAGCCAGAAAATTGCTTTCCTACAGAAATGAAAATAAGCAAACTAAATCCAAACATAACAGCCTTCCTAACCCCCAAATTTATCAAAATAATTAGCCAAGTTCATACTTCTCATTGCCTTGAGTTTTCTACCACTACCACATCTAGCTACTATCAGTCCAGATGCACACAAGTCCTTGGTATCCAAGGAGGAATATCAAAATTCTCAGCACTGTTCACTTTTGTTCTTCTAGAGTCCAAACCAACGCACATCCATCATTCCCACCTGTATAACATCAACTTTGCTTTCTTCTGCTATTATCAATATAGCACTAGCACAGCAATTGGGGTTCTTAACCCAACAGAGAAAGATTACAGAAGCAATCAGTGAGGTTTGGCACAGACACATCTCAGACATGGACATTTCCCAGAGGATGAAACAGCCCTAACCCTTCAAAGATGCAGCATATTCCTCAGAACACAGTGACATCATTTTGTGTGCCTTGTCACAAAACCCCAGAGACACAAAGCGAATCAACCTCTGCCTTAGGTCCCTTGGTCATCAGTTTTGTCCCCTATAAATGCACGAAACCCTGTCTGGGACCAGCAATGATATAGCACAGCAGGACTGAAGGGCAGCAGAGAGGAATGTATGGGGAATCACTCATGTCACAAAGCATACTCCATAGCAGGTCACCTCCATAAAGCACGCAAAACTTGGATCCCAGTTTCTCATATGAAATGCAGAGTTCATTTTGGGGCAGCACATTAACTTAAGAGACAGTTTAAAGGTACATCAGCATGACTGAAAGCAGTATGCATTTAAAGTCTATGATACTATTATTTGTTAAGTCATCCCTGGAAGAGGATTTGCTCTAAAGACTAAATTGAAAAATATCATAGGAAGTGATTAATATGGCAATAGTTATTCAAAATGCAGTGGGATTCTTTCCACACAAGGGAATTGGTTTGATTTCCCTTTCTAGATGCAGAAGTAATATATTGTTATAAACATAGATAAGCCTAATTTTAGAACATATGGACTCTGCCATGTGGTTGTTTACTTAGATGGGATGCTTTAATTTGTCTTGGCACTTTCTAGTGTTTAGGGTGTCTTTCAGGATAAGGAAGAGATGTATGGACACATAGTGTGCTAAGATAGAATATAATTAAAAAGCAAAAGCTTTACAAGAGCCTTCTTTATTATATCCACAACACTGAACATATTATCTAGCTCTGTACCCTATAATAGAACACTCAACATATACTAAAAGACAAACGAAGAATTAAAATAGCATCATGAACAGTCCTCCATATGTTTCCAGTGAAAAGCACCATGCAAAGGCAAGTCAGCCTCAAAGAAACCAAATGAGTACATATTTTTCATACATAAATTCTGTCTTATCTGTTTAGAAAAAACATTAAACAGATCCCTTAAGAGCTCCCAACAGCATCTTGCTCATGAAAAATAAACAAATATGTGCTAAATATAGCATTTATAAAACTGTTTATTCACTAAATACAGGTATATAGACTATTTTACTCAAAGACTCCCCTAGACAATGAGTTAAGACTTAGGCATAATTGAGCCAAAACAGTCAAGATGAAGGCCTGCAGAATGCAGATCATCTCTATATATCCTGGGACCATGATAGCTGTGGAAGAGGAAAGGGAGAGCAAATACCTGAAAGAAAATACTCAGGTTTGACATTAAGAGATGCTCTGCAGAAATTGTAAAAAAGGTTTTCTAGACAAACCTATGCGTTACTGTCTTGCTATGACAAGACCTAAGGGCACATCCATACACTTGTATTAAAGGCACATAGTTAACTTTTTACCCAATTAGGGAGCTGAAGAAAGTGCACCAACACTCAAGCCACCATTGCAACTTGTGCAGCGGCAGAAGGAATTGCTCTAGTAATTGTCTGTTCCACAGACAAACGCAAATCACTGTCAGCACCAGGCATTTCTCTGCTGCGCCAGTGCTGGCCTGGCCTCAGCCAGCGGTTTCTGGCTCCAGTGCAAAACATGGAAGTTTAAGTTAAACTGGCTTTGCCTTAAATGAGTGCTGAATGGGAGACTCATAATAGGTAAGAGTACCCCAAGGGCAGTATAAAAATCTGTGTCCCTATTAGCTGTGTCTGTCACCAGAACAGTGCACCAGAGCACAGTTCAAGGTATAAGAAGAAATGCAAGAGACTTCAAAAAAAGGAAGGAGATATTCATGTAACAGCAGCAAGATGGATATTGAGCCAAAAATGGCACAGCAGTATTTTAATGAATGAAAATCTAGCTGCCATTAGGAAGAAACCCTGCCACACTGATTCAGCAGAATTGCAGTTAAAATCAGTGCAGATGAAACCTATACATGACATCTTCAAGTACTGTTTCCTGAAGTCATAATAAAAATTCAGATTGGGAATCCAGTAAGTCTGTAAATAAAAGCATGAGCTACACACAACCATGAGGACCAAAGAAATAAAAATACTCTGAACTTAGTGGCATGGTTTGGGGTATGCTCCCTTGGAGCTGCAGAAAGCTGCATAAAAAATAACTGTCCAGACAGTCAGCAAAGCACAGACCTCTGTTCCAGGAAAGAAGTCCCTCAGAGGAATAAACCTGAAAAAAAAAAAAATTGTTGCATATTGAATTCTTCCCCACATTTCTTAGTTAATTTAATACTTCATTACTGTTCCAGAACTTTTTAGCACATGGCAGAACATAGTTACCTTAGTCTCGAAGGTGTCCAAGAAGTAATATTACTATAAGACTATATAGCTTATATAGTTTAGTACTATAGTAATATAGCATAAGACTATGTAGTATCATTCACCAGTTAACTTCTCAGTTACATAAACGTACTCTGTGTTTAAGAAGAATCCAGGACCACGTTGGTCATCTGTTTCATTAATACAGATCATACAGACTTACAGAAAATAAGATAATTTCCTGATATTGCTAGACCAACAGGAACATTGTTCAGACAACTGCTACAACATGGAATTTGTATATAATTATGAAACCATGAAAAACGTGAGCAACAGAAGTTGCATCTTCTGTGCAGGGAGGAGTCGGATGGAATTGTAATTCAACTGCCTTCCCAAAGAGGAAAGTAATCATGGTAATGAAAATCACCATATCAAAGTGTGTTTGCATATCAAAAGATAACTCAGCCCCAGATAAACAATGTTTCATTTGCATTCTTACAAATTCCCAGAATTAATCAAGGCACAATATAAAATTTCCCTAACTTAATTAGCATGAACAAAAGGGAAGTGGAAGTCCCTTCGTACTGCTTTGAAGACTCATTAGTGCTCAACAGCATCCTGATAACGTTCAAGTACAATTAGAGAGGGGTACCAGAGCAGAATACATTTTGAAAGACAGAGCCACAGAGACAGAGGACTGAGATACTGCCAAAAGACACTGCAGAGAAACACAATGTGAGGTAACAGCTTAATACCAGGCATATTATCTGCAGAACTGCTGCTTTTATTTCATGCTTTTTTTTCTCCTGTGAATTTATTCTGGTTTTGTAACCGCTTAACTAGAATAAAATTTACCACTCTGATTTTTAAATTGTCAGCAAGAGGAACTCCTACATACTTTTACTTCTTTGAAATGAATCCTAATCATATGGCGATGCAAGGATATCCTGTAGCTGTCTGAAATTTGAGACAAGTTTGGAAAGTCGGCGAGTTAAAGTGCATCTCCCATTAAACTGAAAGGGTCAGTTAAAGAACTGGTATCGCCCAGTGACAGCTCTAAGGCTTCACTATGATATCTTATAACAGAGGACAGTAGATAAATAGCCTGTGACAACAGTGGAAGCTGCATCATCAAAAGTAGGCCAAAAAGTTTAAACAAGAAAAACATTTATCTGTGAAAAGCTTTCAAAAATCCATGACTGAGCAACTGTGAAAGGAACAATAGCATCACCGATTCAAAACCCTTTCCCCAGAAAGATTCTCCCTTGCACAAAGGGTGTAGGAAGTACCAACATGATAAGAAACCTGACTTAAAAGTCCACAGCAGTCAAGCTATTGGACATTTTCGGGAAAGAAGAATCTGCCCTGTTATTCATATTGGATAGAGGCCTTTGGATTCTTCATATTTGGGTTAGGATTATGTGATGTAGTTAATTTAAAACATTTGCAAACCATTGAGAACGTTGATAGGTTCAGCCTCCAATTCTTCAACAAAATATTCTGTATCTATTCCATCACTTCCATCAACGATGAAGCAGAAATACCTCTTGGATTAAACCAAAAATTTGCTAGAGCCTTACCAGTAGGAGAGTCCTTACTTCATTACTTTTGTTTTCATTGCTGGTTTTGCAATCAATGGGAATGAGTATTTCAACAACTTGCCAAGCATCCTATCCAATACCATCACGAAGGTTTGCACCATACACCTATGTTTTATTTAAATAGGTAGCAACTGATCTTAGTTTCTATTACTTAAATCCATTTTATAATTTAGTAGAGCTATTTTCTCCCTGTCCTAATTTTTCTGTCACTGACCTCACTTGTTTCTTTTGCACTTCTCTTTCAATATATTTTTTTGCCTTACAAATTTGCAACATAATTACATTGGTCAGGCTACACCAACTACACATTTATTTAGTTCTTAAAAAGTAAGCTTGCTTGGGATGACTATAGCAATGTGTTGGTTATATCTTTTAATATTGAAGATATATCACAATATCTGAAAATAAGTTAGGATGCTGGCAGAGATATTGAATTTAGTCTTCTCTGGCAAAGGATGTTTTCTACTCTCCCTATAAAATCCCATAGGAATTTAAAGCTATCTATGGCACAATCCAACTTCTGAAATGAACTGCAGAAAACTGCAAGTTCACTTCATTTTTTATTAAAACTCATTCAAAAAAGACATTAATTCCTGGTGTAACATTTTGACAAAGCTGACACTCCTACAGAAACTAAACTGACTCTTAAAAGTTAGCCAAGTGGGATAATTCTATCAGCACTTGCATTCCATAAATCTTTCCTTGTTAACCAGTTCTCTAGCCAGCCAGGGTAGTTTTACATTTTACAGAAATTAAAGAGGGAAGGGACTAGATCTCATCACCCATCAAAATACAGATAACTAATTATCACTAAAACTAATTCTATTATAACTTGCCTGCTATGTTTTTATTTAACACAATGACTTAGGTGCATAAGCAAACATCCTATTACAGAGATCCTAATATTGAAACCCAGCCACCTTTGGGGCAAAAATTTAACACCCCAGTAACACTGCACAATAACTTTAGCAGAAAGTGAAGCAACTGTCACATCCAGCTGAAACTGAAAGCTGGGGAATTAGGTAGGCAGGAAATGAATAGTCAAGATGGACTTTGTACTAAGGCTACCAGGTTCTTTTGAAAAAAAGAGTCACAAGCACATTATTTCAAAAAATCTGGCACTGCACAGAAAAAACCAACACTTAGGACCGTGCCAAAATATTAACTTAAAAGAGAGACTGCATCTACTAAATCAAATCCTCCCTTCTGCAGTGTGTTCGTGACCAGGAATTCCCAGACTGGACAAAAGCTGCTTTCCTTATGAGCATAGAGAGATAACATCACAAGTAACCATAACTAATGCTCAGCTGATTAAAAATAAATTAAATACAAATCAGTATTCTTCTCATCCACCCATCAGACTTAGGAATTCGCAAACCAAGCCCTGCGAAGAGTCAGGAGAGAGAGAAACATGGCTTCATTTGAGGAGTATTTGTATATAGATTTAGGCAGGTCCATGTGGGCATGTTATTGGAGAGGGAGGGGTTCAAGCACTGTGTTAAAAAATAAAACAGAAAGCACATAAAGCACATGGGTTTAGTCAGCCCTGAGGATATATGTGACTAGAATGGTAAACCCTGCATCGACAGAAGTGCAAGATGCTCTTGTCCTTAAGGGGTTTCTCCAATGACCACAGATATTTCTCATCTGTACTGGGTTTACGTGGCAAGGTTTGGGTAGCAGGGGGTTGCAGGGGTGGCCTCTGAGTAGATACCAGGGGCTGTCCCCATGTCGGACACAGTTCCAGTCAGCTCCAAGATGGACCCACCGCTGGCCAAAGCTGAGCCCATCAGCAAAGCTCATGGCACCTCTGTGATAACATATTTAAGAAAGGGCAAAAAATGCTGTGCAGCAGCTGCGAGAGAGAAGTGACAAAAAAATGTGAAAGCACACTCTGCAGACAACAAGGTCAGTGAAGGAGGGGAGGAGGTGCTCCAGGCACCAGAGCAGAGATTCTCCTGCAGCCCATGGAGGAGACCATGGTGGCACAGGTTGTCCTCCTGATTTAAGAAAGCAAAAAATGCTGTGCAGCAGCTGCGAGAGAGAAGTGACAAAAAAATGTGAAAGCACACTCTGCAGACAACAAGGTCAGTGAAGGAGGGGAGGAGGTGCTCCAGGCACCAGAGCAGAGATTCTCCTGCAGCCCATGGAGGAGACCATGGTGGCACAGGTTGTCCTCCTGCAGTCCATGGAGGAGCACATCAGAGCAGATATCCACTCTGCAGCCCCACTGTGCTGGAGCAGGTGTATGTGCCCTGAGGGAAGCTGCAGCCATGGACAGCCCACGCTGGAGCAGACTCCTGGCAAGAGCTGCAGCCCATGGAGAGGAGCCCACACAGGCACAGGTTTTCTGGCAGGACCTGTGGCCTGTGGGAAACTCATCCTGGAACAGTCTGTTCCTAAAGGACTGCACCCTGTGGAAAGGGCCCACGCTGGAGCAGTGGGAAGGACCCATGTTGGAGAAGTTTGTGAAGGACTGTATCCCATGGGAGGGATACCATGCTGGAGCAGGGGAACAGCATGAGGAGGAAGAAGCAGCAGAGATAAAGTGTTATGAACTGACAGCAACCCTCTTTCCCACCCTGCTGCACCATTCAGGTTGAGAGGAGGTAGAAGAGTCAGGAATGAAGGAGTGAAGTTGAGCCTGGGAGGATGTGGGGAGTGGGGAGAAGGTATTTTTAGTTTTAGTATTTGTTTCTCACCATCCTACTCTATTTTTAATTGGCAATAAATTAAATTAATTTTCCCCAAGTCAAGTCCATTTTGACTGTGACAGTAATTGGTGAGTGATGTCCCTGTCCTTATCTCAACCCACGAGCTTCTCCATCTTATTTCCTCCCTCTGCCCTGTTGAGAAGGGTGAGTGAGAGAGTGGCTGGGTGGGTGTCTGGCAGCCAGCCAAGGTTAATCCACCACACCATCATAACCCAGGTCTCATGATATGTTTATAGCAGGATGGTAGTTCTGACAATGAAGCATAGGACTGAGCCAGTCTCGAATTAAGGCCTCTGTTATTCTCCAATTTATTGCACAATTACCACTGCCTGCATCTTGCAGTTCTCCCACATACTTGAAGGCAAGGACTCATTTACAATGGAAAAGGAAACAAGAAATAACGTGTGTAAAAGATCCATCGCATCCTCAGTTATATACTCTTATACAATTATTCTATCTGTGAATAATGCATTACTTGGTGTGCATGGCTGCAAGCTAAGGTATACTGTAAAAGGAGAAAGTTATATATGATGCTCTATAGGAGTAGAACTGAGAATAATATATATACGAGATATCTATGAAGCAAATATGTTTTTAAGCAGATTAATTGTCATTGGTTTAGAATATTATTATAAACTGGAAGAACTTTCACCCAGCACCCAAATGCTTATGTTCCTGCAATTTCATTTTATGAACTCAAACAATAACAACCAAATACAAACTCCAATTTAACTTGGCCCTGGCAGAAAAACCTTCAGAGCAGTCTCAATGCTGCACTGTAATTGTCACACAGGAGTACTAGAGATATCTATTATAGCCTGAGAAATTAGTCCCAGTAATCATTCACGCTGCAGCAGTGCCAAGGTACTTTACTGAGCATACCTTTGTGCTTCGTTTGACTCAGGAGTGCACTTTCAAACTGAACTTCACAAACATCCCCACTTAGAGTGGTCTGACGCACACTGTGGCATCTCAGAGCATGTGGACTGACTCCCTTTCAGCTGAACGTAGCCTAGAAAGCTACTCCAGCTGCAACACAAGCCCAGGCTAGAGCTAATCTGAAGTTAAAAAAACACCAACCTGAAATGCATACAGCATGGACATCAAGGCCTGAGCAGCAGTTGTTTCACACTGCATATCCATTCCTACTGGCCTGCAAATGCAGACTAGCCGCTATGCCCAGTGTTCTCACAGGACTCTCTTGCCCATTCCGTACCACACCAACCAGCTACATACCCAGGAGTCCACAGGAGCCATCGCCACAGCTCACACAGACCTTTCCAAGTCTGTGCCAGGCATCTTCCTGATGCTGCAATGCCATGATTTTGCATGCCACCCGGTAGCACCACACAGCCCACCCAGGGAAACACAGAGCTGCCACTGCACAGCCATGGTAGAGTCCCACCATGCTCATGGAGCTGGGTGCATTTATGGATACAGCAAGCCCTGCAGATGGTGAATGCCCAGCATTCTAGGCAAGAGCCTAGAAGAGTTAAATGAGTTCCTTGCTGCAGTTAAAGGCAAGAGCCTAGAAGAGTTAAATGAGTTAGCCATTTCACAGAGGAAAAGCTGCTCTGCAGTGGAATGACCGGCAAGCAGCTGGAACAGACGGCATTCCTGAGCAGCCACAGCATGAAGGAGGAAAAAGGAACAGAAATTTGAGTTTGCCAAGACAAAGAATCATGTTCACAGCCTGGGAATAGAGCAAAAGGTTCACTCTAAAACATACATTTAATTCAATAATTATTCAAAGTATCCTGTATTGAGCCACAGGCCGTGGAGTGACCAGCGTATCACAAAGACAGTGTTTTGTAGCATATTAAATATTGTACAAACTGTGCCAGTATTCAGTCATAACTTGATGAAGCCACTAACTGGCTTTTCAGCAATAATGGCTCCAAGCTATTTAGCTAGATTTGCTAACAAAAACACAGTCAATACAAAACCCTATGAAATAGTCTAGTCTCCTCCTTTATCAAGTTTATCCCTGCTGATTGCAACAAATCCTAATTACTTCAGCTAAGCCATTTTAATTGAATGCACAATCCTAGCCTGCTGGGTTAGTAAAAGAAAAAATAAATCATATGTCCGTGTGTAAGAGAAATAATTTTTATTAGGATAGCTGAGCAGTTTTGTTGTGGATATTCAGTATTTTTCTGCAGTGCATTAATAGTCATTCATTTGCCTTAAAAGGACATCCCAAAAATAGAAGATGGGTCAGAAAGCCATGAACACACCAATGTAAAAAGAGAGAAACTGGCAACTCAATCTTTCTGTTGACAAAGGACCTTAAAATGGCAAAGAAAACAAAAACCCGTTAGGTATGGTGGAACAGAAAAGCTGACAGTGCCAAATAAAAGTTATGAGTTCAAACATATGTAGCCAATACAGGAAATAAAAGCAAACCAATAAGATATCAATAGCCAATATGGTTAGAGAAAATGGAACTGTTGCAGTTAAGGAAAATAAAGCATTTTAAAATACAGTGAGAACGAAAGGAATCTCAAGTTAGACACAGCTTATTGCTAAATGCAGTTGATAAAATCCTAAACAGGGATATAGACTAAGGAAAATTACAGCAGATACTTGTGAACTGTTTTTTTTTCTTGTGTTTTTTTCTTTTTAAACAGACACATGTATCCTGCCTGACTATCACACATGCGATACAAAGATTATTGTCTGTAACACAAGGAAGAACCCACTTAGACTATGCATTTTCAAGTCGGCACATCCAAAAGATTTGCATCTATGAATCTGTAAAGCATCACTTAGATGAACAGAGAAGACTTCTAAACTCCTACATTTCATAAATCCTATAAACTGAGGAATTTCACAAGTCTTGAAGGACTCCCTGGGTAGTTTCAAAATATAAAAATGGCAAGATGGACACCCAGGGAGTTACGGTCTGGGTAACATATTACTCCCACAGAACAGTTACTGTGAGTCTCATAACAAAAAAGAATTAGAAGCTAAAATGCAATTAATGACAGTCAATATGGTTTCATAGTCTTTCTACGCCTTTCTAAGTCTTCTCAAACAAACCTGTTACAGCTGACAAGGTTACTCATCTGGTAGATCACAGTAGCTATTTTGACATATTATATTTGAATTTCTTCAAGCTGTTAAGATTTAATTCCATATAATGCAAGGGTTTGGGGTTTTGTTTTTTTTTCAAAGATACCAAGTAGTACTAAAAGCATACATAAAATAGATTAAAAATTGACTTAGTATCAGATCTTTAATTGAGTTGCTAACGGGAAGACTTCAGTTAACGTGAACATCACTGGTGGTTGTCCCAGGGATCAGTGCTCGATCAAGTGCTGTTCAATATTGTTACAAGTGATATAAAAACTTTGCTGGTAAAGTTTGCAGTTAACACAAAGTTCAGTAGGGTAGTAAATGAAGACAGGTCACTGATACAGGACCATCTGAATTGCCTACTGAATAGTCACAATCCAACCAAATTGTTTTAACACAGCCAAGCACCACGTAATGGTGGTAGGATTACAGAGCACACACAGTAACTGGCTCAGCCTGATCTCAGAGTATATCTGGAGCACCCTTCATAAAATGGAAAATAACCATTAAAAGCTGGGTAATAACAGCTATTATATATACAGCACTGGTAAAAATGTTGCTAGAAAATCACATCCATTCAAAAAATGAGTTGCACAAAGGACAGAGGAACACAGGAATGAGTTCAAAGGACAGACGTAAAAATTACCCAGAAAAGCAAGTTTCATAGTGAGGGGCAAAAAACCTTAAGAGATGTAAAAAGGATACATTACCCTATGATAATTACACAATGAAGTAAATATAAAGGTGAGGAATTTTTTTCTTCTCATGCAAATAACAGAAGCTGATGGCTTCAAGTTTAAGCTTGCAAAATGCAGCCTTGAAGTTAAGATTTAATTTGTTAATGTAGAAGGTGAACAGTGGCATAGATGAATGGGAAATGCAGCGGAGGAAACTACATCAGTTCAGATCTTTCAGACAGTCAGCTCATTTGAATTCATCTTCACAGATGTGTGTAAATGAAGCAAACTGGTGTTTGAGTTGGGGAATCCTGAACACAGGCTGTGAATGCAAGGGAAGACACCAAATGCCAAGAGACAGAGGATGGACAGTAGACAAGTCTCTGCACTACAGCTTTATAAACTGCTGCTCATTTTGTAAAATCTTGCACCTACTGATATTTGCAGTAGCGCTGTTAGGACTCACTATTACAGACATGTAACAAAGATTTGGTGAGTTTTATGTTGCTCTAAAAAGGATAATCACAGCTGAGAGAAATAAGCACATAACATCTGATCCCTCAAAAAAATCTTTGAGCAGTTAACTTACCGTACACATGAATCGCTGCAGAAATGCTGCCACCCAGCTGTAGAAAAGCATAGGAAGAGCCTCAGATCCTAACACAACTCAGCTAAGTGGAAAGTGCCTTTCCCTGCTTGCTGAAGGATTTTCCCTTTCCATGCCCCATTTTGGTTTCCACATTTGGGCTACTCTCTGCTGCGTTCTCCATCTTATCTCCTTGTGCTTCAGTGGATACTGAAAGAAATACTGTGAAGCCTAATTTGGAGGCAAAGAACACACACAGCTGTGAACAGGTAGCCAAGTCTCACAACATATGAGAAGATCTGCATCCCAACTGAAGGAGGGACCAAAACCAGGCTTCCCTAATGTGTTGTATCATCAGACAGTACCAGGTTACATCCCTGATTAGAAGGAAGATCTCCACATCCAGCGTTAACTCCGGCCCTACTGAGGCCAATTCTCCAAGGCAGTGAAAAGGAATGGTAGTTATCTTGTGCACACGTTAATTCATCCCTAAATCCTCTCCCAGTGAATGTGCCTGTGGTTGTTGCAACATCTGTGCGATCATTCAGATGACTCAGATGAACTGTAGTGGAGCAGCATCCAGGTCCGGCACCTGCACAAAAACAAAGGAGCATGAAGATGACGTGACATACGTTTCTTCACCATTTCCTAATTTTCCTCCAGGGTGACAAAGTACAATAGAAGATGCATCACTCAGCTACACACCAAATCCTGCCTAAGGAATCTAGGTTTAAGATTTGCCACTAGGTTAAAATAGTTAAATGCCTCTCTTTTGGAAGTTTTTGAAAAAAATTCAAAACTTCTTTGGAAGTTATTAGATAAGCTTACCATTACGTTTTTCAGTGTTAAGAGTTTTCTCTCATATCACCATTAACTGGAACTTTCTAAGTTGGATGGCAGCTTTCTTCTCTTTTTGAGGCATTTAGCAGACTTTTTCACTAACTAAAGTTCACTGACTTTTCAATTATTTGAGCCTTTGCTAAGAATAGCAGTAAAGACTCACAAAAAGTTGGGTTAAAATCAATTCCACGAAAAAAGGTGAGCATATGTATTTACTTACCATACACAAACTATGTAATCTTACAGACTCTGAAAACTTCTGAACACGCTTAAAATGTACATCTGAAGTATTTCCTGATTGCTTATTATATGCAGTAAAACACCCTTTTCATCCAGCCACTATATTAAAAAATAATTTTTAAAAGCCAGTGTAATTTGGATGGTGGCAGTGTACCTCATTTGAGAGAGATGAAAAGGTCTTTTTTAATGGGGAAAAAAAAGTGAAGCTTTGGTCTGAACTTTCAATCTGTAATATTTAGCACACGGCAAAAACAATTTAATTAGCATTACTTAAAAACCTCTATTGAGGAGGCAATTTCCAGACAAAATTAATAACCCAGAGATAACTGAATGCCTGAGTAGTGATTGGAGAGTCAGATGTTTTACTTCCATGTCATTCCTAGATAATTTAGAGAACAACAAATAACAAAGTCTCCATCTAGCACATTTAAATACTAAATCTGAATTACTGTATTCAAACCTGGCAGTTAAGACTAGGAAGATTTTTTTTTTTGGAACCCTGACTCATTTAAAATAAAGATCAGAAGTCAAATGAACAGTGAGCCCAGAATTTTAAGTTACTTCACACTGCTGGGAAAATCCATAAGATGCAATTATCAGATCTTCCACAAATCCAGTGCTGAAAGTAAACAGACAATAACAAGTAGCTCCTGAGCCAAGGAAAACTGGTATAATGTTAATGCAAATATACAGAAAAGCTAGAGTAATAATTTCAAGACTAATAATCACTTTTCACTTTCAATACACAATGAATAAATCACTTTTTAAAAGAAAAGATACAATAACAAGATAGATTTGCAATTTAAAAAAACTGGAAAGGCACAGTGGGAATGTATGTGATCTTTAAGAACAAAGGCTTATTTTTTGCCTTAACTATTCAGTTAAAATTCCAGAACTGCAAAAGACACCAGAGCCATTATCACCAACAGCAGCTCACAACTGCAGCGAAAATCATCGTCACAGCTTGATAATATGTGTGCACACACATGTACACACGCAAACACTTGGAGTTGTGCCTTGTCCTATTTTCAGTAGAGGACAATACACATCCACAAGGGAAAAGACTACAGACAAATGCTGAATGGAGAGCAACTGCATTCATCATGTAAGCAGAGCTCAAAATCCTTACAAAGCTCAGCACTGAGACCAGATCATCTCTGCACCACAACTCCAAAGACGAAGGCAGAGGAAAATACAGAAGTGTTAAAATCTCATACTAATGGATCTGAACAGTGGGTCCACCTACAGGTACAATGATGATTTGGGAGAAATGATAGGGGCATTAGTCCAGCTGCTGTAACATGCTAAATTTTAGGAAAAATTAAGAAGTGGAAGAAATTAAGATAATGGAAGATGGATTAAAGGCAACCATTGTACAGATTCCCCACAAGACCTCTCCTGGAACAGCATACACCAATCTGTTCAGTCTAGCAAAAGGTTGCCATGCAAATCCAATACACTTCCCTCTCTAAATTTATCAGGAGATAAGCACAAGGAAAGGAAATGTAGCAGTTAAGCAGTGTTCTGCTAATGAACAGCACAGAAGACAACTATGCAAACACAAACTAACCAGATTTAGCTTAAAAGTTGCAGAGTTCCCCAGACACCTGCAGTGGAGGTGCCAGAGGACCAAAGAGCTTCACAGTAGCAACACACACATTCTACAAAGCAGCTTGGCAGCACAGGTGCTAACTACTGCAGAAGCTTTAACTAAGTAATCCAAGAGATCTCATCTATCTAGTGCTCCTGCAACACTTGAGCCTAATTTAATAAGAAATAACCTATTAGTGCACAAGTGCTTGCTCCTCTTTGGGCTTGTGAATAGACTAGTGGAAAGCACTGCAGATTCATCACATCCAGCCCGCTCCAAGAGTCTGTGCTCCTACACAGGCAATTACAATTACAACCAGAGGACCAGGAACATGTAGTAGTTCCTTCCTCACCATCCACAAAGCCCTTGAAAAATTCTTCACTGCACAGAAAAACGTGTGATTATAATAAAAAAAGTAGAGGGGGGTGTATAAACCAGCAGTTTAATATCTTATTACTTTATTCTAAAAGAAAGCAAGAAGAATAAATGCAATTCCAGGATTCATTAACACAGTAATTCAAAGGGGCCAGGTTTCAGCTACAGCTCCTTCCATGCCATGCCTATCTCAGGAAATTCTTATTTTGCATGCTTACTGCAACTGTACATTGTATATAATGAAGCTATGCTCCCTTCTGCTAGAAGTGTTCTGATTGCAATGCTCATTAACTGGTAACCAGTTAAATAAGTTTCATAGCTTCCCACCAAGTGGAAACTATTAGCAATAGGATAATAGGCTAACATCACTCAGGAACATAAAAGGCTACAAATGTAAGTGGAGATGATTACTCACTGTAACACAGGATTATTAGAGCTGTTAGTGCACCTACTCAATTGCTTACCTTTTGCAGGAGAGTTTGGGCACATGGCTGTATCCAGGCAGACAGGATCACAGAAGCACAGAATGGCTGAGGCACCTCCAGACCCCCTTGCACAGAGCAGGGTCAACCAGAGCAGATGGCTCATGACTTTGTCCAGGTGAATTTTAAATATCTCCAAGGATGGAGACTCCACAGCCACTTTGGGCAGCCAGCTTCAGTGTTCAATTACCCTCACAGGAAAAAAAAAAAAAGAAAAAATCTTATGCTTAAACATAATTTCCTGTATTTCAACTTGTTTATTGTCTCTTGTCCTTTCACTGGGCACCACTGAGAAGAGCCTGCCTCCATCATCTTTACTTCCCCCCTCATCAGGCATTCATTATGCACATGGATAATATCCCTCTGAGCCTTCTCTTCTCCAGGCTGAATAGTCCCAGCTCTCTCAGCCTCTCCCTGTATGTCAGATGCTTCAATCCCTTCATCGTCTTCATGGCCCTTCACTGGACTCACTCCAGTATGTCCATATCTCTCTCGTGCTGGGGAGCCCAGTCCTGGACACAATGCTCCAGATGCAGCCTCACCAGGGCTGAGTAAAGGGGAAGGGTCACCTCCCTTGGTCTGCTGGCAACGCCCTTCCCAATGCAGCCCAGGAGGCTGTTGGCCTTCTTTCCCACAGTCAACTTGGTGTCCACCAGGAACCCTGGGTCTTTTATCTGCAAAGCTGCTTTCCAGCTGGTACTGGTACATGGGGTTATTCCTGCCCAGGTACAGGACTTTGCATTTCCCTTTGTTGAATTTCATGAGACTCCTGTCAGCCCATTTCTCCAGCCTGTCCCGGTCCCTCTGAATGGCAGGGCAACCATCTGGTGTACCAGCCCCTTCTCTCGAATTTTGTATCCTTTGCAAACTTGCTGAGGGTGCACTCTGTCATATTATCCAGGTCATTCATGAAGATACTAAACTCTATTGGCCCCATTATTGACCCCTGGGGTACACTACTAGTAACTTGCCTCCAGCTGGGCTTTCTGCTGCTCATCACAACTCTTTCAGACCAGCAGTTCAGCCTGCGTTGCAAACTACTTTATTTACTTTTTGAAAGGCACTAAGTTTTCAGCAGATGACAAATGAGTTTCACCTTCTTGTACACTAGCCTCACAAATGCTGACTCAAGGCAGCACTACTAACTACAGTTCTGTTGACATTTCAATTGCTTCCCAGCAGTTAAGAAGCAACCCATAAGCATCAGACACAGCTTTAAGCTGTTCTTGCATAAGAACCTGCATTATCTATTTCACCAAAACACCAGGTATTTATGACTGGTGACAGCTTCTGTCTTATGAACACAATTATCCAGACAGCAGTTCAGTGCAGAATCAGTGGGATGTTAATGACAAGTAATGCCACTTATGCACAGCATATGAGAGATGGATTCAGCCCCCCAGAATCTGTGCAATTCCTCTGCACCCAACAGCACTCCAAGGAACAGTGAGAAATCCCACAGCAGCTTCATACAAATAGACAGGAAGGAGCACATCCAGAGGTGATGCAGTCTCTGTGGATGGGTCTGTGGAATTTCATCGTTTTATCTTATACTGTACTTTCCCTGACCGAAAACCACAAGATTTCTTTTTTGGGGAAGACTTTCTCCTACTAGGCAAAACTGATTAGGACTTATCTGCCTAGTTAGGAGCTCAGAATTATGCAGTCCCTTTTGGGAGACTTAAATTGTATTAATACAGCATCAGGTTTTCTTATGACAAGCATTGCTTTGATAGCAAAGTGGAATGAAGCAGGGTTACAAACATACAGAGAAAATGAGCATTTTAGTTAAAAAAAAAAATGCAGCGGCAAAACACAGGAAAGTTTGCCTATTTTTTTACTATTCTTACAATTCCAGAGATAAGCCACAGCTCCATCACATTTCACACCCATAGCTTTGGGCAGTCAGCAACTTACGTACTCATTTAAGGAACGGTCACGAGCACAACTGAATGATCCACACACAGAAGCACAAAGAACAGAACATGCATCAGGGCACACCCCAGCCGAGATGTCACACAGTTCATTATCCATAGACAAAATTGTCAGGGGCACACTAGGAATTTTGCATGACTTTCAGTGAGCTCTCACAAGCTACATCACAGACTACACGTTTTAAGCAACATTTCCATAAAAGGTGAGCTTTTCCCCAGTTCCAGGACTATGTGTTTGAACCATAAAATCCCATAACAGAAATATCTTTTATAATCTAAGTACTAAATACATGGATTCTAACCATGGGGTGCTGCTCAATCACTTTGCCCACACAAAACCCAAATTACTTAAGAGTAGCCCAATATGCACCTACAACCTCAAATTTCCATGTATGTGAAGCAGAAAAATGTAGCCATAGAAGAGAAGGTATTGCAAAAAGCACAAAGACAATTACAAAAACATTTCAGAGAATAAGCAAAAAGTTTGTTGATTTTTCTAACCAAAGCTGTGTTGCAATCTGATCCATTTTCTGAACTTGTTTTCATCATAACTGAACCTATTTAGCCAAAGGAAATAAAGGTCAAACGACATATGGTCCCACATGGCACAAGCCAGATGAGCTAGAAGGCAAGTTCTTTTTCACAATTCTGTTTACAAATGACATATTTTTCACTTCATTTGTTGATCCTATTTCCTTTGCCACATGCAGTCATTTTAACTACTACCAGCTATGTTGAAATAGAGTTTCAGCTGTGTTCCCATGAAGCTAGAGGACTAGAAATCTGCAACATATGCAAGCTTAGAGTTAAGAGAGAACTGCTGGTTTTAGGAGCCCTGTAGTACAGTATCTTAATCTATTTAAGCAATAACAACCCTCCAGTACACTGATCAAAAAGCACCACATTATGCTGCTACTGAAGCTGTTTTACTAAATCAAAAGATATCCAATAAGAGTTGGAAAAGGAACCATCCGCTGCCCAAGGGGTACATCATTACTAGGAGCTACGACAGAAGATCACAGTGGGATCTTCTACAGCATATACCTGGCAGCTCAAAGCATTAGGATCTATTCAACCAAATGAATCCAGCCCTTTGTACAATGGCTTAAAGCTTCTAAGACAGCCTACCTCACACAAACCCCATGAAAGTGGTCTTTCCACTTCTATTTGAGCAGCTAGCTCCCCTATTATACTTTGTCTGTCACAACTTTCAGGCTAATGATCAGGCTAATTCGTTGACAGGTTTTTCAGATTTTCATTTACATGAGTGGCAACAAACCAAAAGAATCCATCAATTTCTACCTACTGTTCTGTTCACAAATTCTGGAATTGTGGTGCATAATTTTTATTCCTTGTTATTTCACTAATTGTTTCTACCAGATATGTACCAAGTTATTTTGCACAACAGCTGGAGAATTATAATGTTAGACTCCCACTGCTGATTACTAATTATTTTCTGCTATTCTCAGTGAGAAAGCTAGAGTTGTTAGAATGCACAAAAATACACTGTAGCTTTCAAACCGTGATTTCTTTAGCACAAAATTCAATATGAACACACTTCTATTAGAAAAATGTTAGCCACATTTGAAAACAAAAATTGGGTGAAGAAAAAATGAAAGCTCACATCTTTGGCATTGTACGCAAAACCTAGCAAAGCATTTTGAAGTGTTCTTAACACAAATGGTGTACCTGCCAGGAGAGGAGTGTGTAAGCCCAAACAGTTTTCAGGAGTGAAACAATATTCCTATTAAAAGAAGTATCTTTATGATACTGCCATTGTATGAGAAGCAAAAGCCACAAACAGTAAATATATCTCTTTTTATTCAATAGAATAGAAAAGACCTCACTACTGGGCAGCTTGTCAGATCCTGGGAGCTTGGGGCCCTACGGGACTACCTGAAAAAACCTGCTGTGAGAAAAAAGCAACAATCCTTCAGGGAGAAGCAGCACACTGTTGTATGGGATAAGCACAGATATTATACATTAAGAAATTATTTTATGTTGATGCACCCAAAATTTTAAGTTAGCAAAATTTTATTTATCAATATATTATTCTTATTCCCTCTGTGTTTGCTTTAACAGGTTTCACGATGGTGGTCTGACTGTGAAACGGGGGAGGTGTATGAATATATGTATGTATATTCAATTTTTTTTCTTTAAACAGCAGCAGCTTTTAGTCTTGAAGACAAGACTGATCATTGTAATCAGAGAACCTCCATGTTTGCAGACAGCAAAAACATTTCACTAGTAAAGTAGGATCTGCAGTCTTTAAATATTTAAATGCAGCTTTAATGCAATTAATGGCTAAGATGCAATTGAGCTATAAACCCAGAAATTTAATGTCACACATGCCCTTGAAGGACAGGTACAACTTCATGTCATCACTAATTGTGTAGAATTAAGTCATTGAATCAAAAATAAGCCTGTAAGCAGATTTAAAACATGACAAAGTCCTTCAATAACAAATAAATAATTCAGTTCCTAAAATCAGCAGAGCCAAAAGTAGCTGAAAGATGTTCTCCTCTAAGACCATGCAGCACATTAAGCGTAGCTATGTTCTTGGTATCCACTCTGTGCAGAAGTCACTGCTTGGACCATAGGAAAGCTTTTTAGCTTTTTACATTGATTATTCTCTTCCCACTGTAAAACTCCCACTTTTTAATTAGGAACCTAAGCTAACCAAAGTCTTCGTATTTATCTTTTTGTCATAGAGTAACTGGGAAGTGCATTAAGCACTGGCACCTCCTAGCCAACTTCTGTTGAATAATCATGGCCTGTGCTGCACACCACAGCAATCTTCCAATAATCCTGCCTTCCCGTCAGCATTGCAGGTGTCAGTACAGCTACAGACTAAACTGAACGCAAGCACAGTAAGTCACTTTAGGCTGAAGCTGCTTCTCCACTTAAGACCATGGGATCAGGCCAAATGTTTTTTGTCATTAGCAAGAAGGATCCTGTGTAAGGTTCGCTAGCTTGTAGATCAGTGCTTTCTTTTCACTTTTAAATTACCTCCTGCTTGATGTGTTCAATCACCTCTGTCCCTGCTTGATTTTTGTTACATAAGGAAATTCAGAGATCTGGCCTAGGAGTGAGAATCTTTGTCTTCTGAAGAATGAGTTAATTAGACAGTGGCAAACATGGCTAAAAGGTGATTGCTGTGGAGCCAACCAGGAAATCCACAATGAAGGACACTCCGCGTCAGTGCTTATTTGTCTAAAAGCCATGCACAAATGGGTGGGTAAGGAGCACCTCACGGGTGCTTTTTGGAGCACCCAAAAAGCACCCAAAAGGAAGTATGGTTTCCTCATCCTGGCTGACAAAAGCTAAAATTTTCAACATTTCAGCTTTCCGTGCAGGAAGCCACATCCTTGGAGAGCACAACTATGTGATCAGAAGCTACTGGAGCTTTTACCCTTAACACACTGCTCTGAGAAAACATTATTAGCCATAGCCAATGCAGAATTAGCCATTCCCAATCCAGAGCTGTTGGCACTTGGGCCATTTCCCTTTGCCTCTGTGCACATTGAACCAATTTCTAACCAGCATACCTGAAGCCTGTGAGTACTTCTTCCCTTGGACTCCTGGTGTTTGTTTGCTGCATGCACCAGGGCCAATGTTTTTCTTGTGATCATTTCAACATCTGACCATAAAATTTTGGGGGCAACCTCTCACTCATAGGCCAACTTCAACAGGCCCTGAACAGTCAGTGACAGCATGGTTGTCCCCAGGTTGTGGTAAGCACACTTGGCAAAGTCACCACATTCCCCTTCATCCTCACAGCCCACACAGTGCTGGTGTCAGATGCTCAGAGAGCAGATGTGAGCCTGGGGAGCATATCAGAATCTGTATCTTCTGCCAAAACTTCGGAAAGGGCCATCACACAACAAGCTTTATTGGCTCCAAAGCAACTCTTCAGCTGGTTCCAGCTGTGCTTAATGAGGGAGGAATAATGCAGCTCCAAGTAGTGTTATTATGTGTTGGTATTTCAAAAAATACTGGGAATGAGAAAGATATTAGCATCTCCCACAGTTGCTGTGGCCAGATGTGGTTGACAATAATATTTCGCTGGCTCCTTTACTTTTAATAGTAACTGAAGCATTTGCAAAGCACTTAAATCTTCACATTTTTCTCCCAGCCCCCAGCTGAAGAGTTTAGTTCAGCTCTGATCCAAATATCAAGAAACAAGAGAGCATTTTAGCTTATGGATCCCCAACAGATACTGGCTGTCACAATAAAGAGCTGCAGAATTTCCCAGACCTTGAGAATCAGCCCCTGCTATTGCAGACACCTTATCATACCTTCCTTTCCATGAACTATCCAAATACCATCTCAAAAGCAGTTAAAATTTGTGTCCCCATTGCCTTTAGTAGAAGTCTTTTCCAGACCTTCTTGAGCTAATCTTTTTTCAGGCTGATTATTAGAGGAAGAAGATTTAATCACATCTTTATGTAGCCACCTGTACTTGTGGAAATGCTGTCTTCTAATTCAACTTTTTTCTCTGTCTGGTACTTAACTCTTTGATGTACCAAAGAAAGCGACTACATTCCTCACCTTTCATTTTGCTAAGTTTTACAGGCCAAGCTTTTCCAGTCACTTATGAAACAGGCAATCCATTCCCTTGGTCATCTTTCTCTGTACCTGTTCAAGTTTAGAGTTTATCATCCTTGTGTACAGTGTAGTGGAAATACCTCACCTGATGGACTGCAGCTGCTTACTTGCATAGCCACTTCATGCTAAGTAAAGAAACCTTGTTCTTGATAAATGCACCCAGACCTCAGCATCCTGTTCAGCACATCACTTGGGGAATTTCCATAGCTATAAGGGGCAGTTAAGCAGCCTGTGCTTTCTGCTTTTGAAGTGTCTCCCTCAGGCACATATCACACTAAATAAAAATGGAGTTATGCACATGGCTAGTGCAAAGCACATGCTCAAGAGCTTTGAGGAATAAGAGCTTTAATCAATATGTCCCTAATTTTACAACAGGTTTCAAGTAAGCAAAAGATCTGCCCATGAAGCTCTCACCGTGAGGTTACAGCCAACGTGATCACTGCTATTAACTTAAGCAATGAGTAGGCATGTTCACAACCATGTTTTAATTACAAATGAAAATTGACACCAGCTCTGTCCTTGACTATGGCCTAATATGTTTGGTGAATGTTTAAGTAGGAAGTTTGCCAGCTGCAATGTTGCTTTGCCATATTTGCTGTCACAGTGAGTCACAGAATGCTAGAGTCATACCTAACTACATGAAATCATGTGGGAATCCATTTCTGAGCCTAGCATTGGTTTAAACAAGAATACAAAAATGTGCCAAGTGATTCTGCATCAACAAAACTGTTCAAGTATTTAGTATTTCTCTCACAAAAAGTTCATGTAGTCATGCAGCCTGAAGACACGCTACAGAGGGGTTTTAACAGAGAGTATATAAGTATCCAGGTAGAGTGCAGGGTGCATTTACTGTGCTATGAGTTTCTTCACTGACATCAGTAAGGGCAAGATTTTCACTTTTACTGTGACCTTGCCCACATTCCTGGACAACAAAAACTGTTAGTGTGAACTGTAGGAAAATACACTACTGAGAATTCACTATGAGAAATGAAAAAAATTCCTATACTTCAAAATGATAGGAAAGTAGCAACATTGATCTGATGGACACAGATAAGAAAGGTCTCTTAAATCTTCTCAATCATATAATATCAGGTGGCTTCTGTCTGAAGTTTTGGCTGTCCTACTGTTTTTGTAAGAGACTTAAAAAGCCTTCCAAACAACTTCCTCTCTCTTTTCTATTCTTAGTATGAAATTCTATGCCCAAAGCAGTAACATTTTCCCTTGTAGGGACAAAATATGTACCCAAACCTTTTTTCATCCCTTTGTTCAATCACATATGCAGGTTACTTAGGAATTAAACACCCTATAAAGCAATTAAATGTAATTGAAAGGAAAAACCACTCGTGCACACATCAGCCAACAGAAATTCTGTTGCTTTGAATTGTGATAAGTAGTGGGATTATTAAAACACCCACATTGTTATTCACTACACTGAGTTTGAACATCCATACAGACCTCCTAAGTTCTGTAAAAGACACTTTGTGCAGATTATAGGATTTGCATTTTATATTCAGTGATAAATAAGATTCTCATTTGGTGATATGGGAGGTTTTGGTTGTGACGTAGCCATGTTACCCAGTTCAATATACATTGTGATTTCATCTTTTTAAAAATGCAAGTTTTAAAATACAGTTTGAGAAGTGTTAGTCATGCAGCTTTTCTAAGTAGAAGATGTATGACCAAACCAAAGCAGAGCTGCAGATTCACCGCACATTTCAGGATCAGAAAGAGCCAACCTGAAGAACCAACACTGCTGAGAGGAGCTATGTTTTTGGCTTCACGAACAATTAACCTCAAAGTGGCACAAAAAGTCAGGAGGGAGGACTCAAGGAGACAGGCAGAGGAAGAAAATTTAGAATGAACCTGAAAAATAGGGGAGGCATGTTTTAAAAATAAAAGGAAAAAAGAAAGACAAAGGGGCACTAACTGGGCCAAGCAGAAGTACCACAACAAATAAGAAACTGCAAAGTGACACTGAGAGATTTCCTATCTATGCAGAGCCAGCTCTTCTACCATTCTCACAAATATAGATGTATGTTGATTTCTGGCACCTTAACATCCTTCAAGTTGCAACCTCAGTGCACACATAAGCTGAGCAACACATCCGCTAGCAGTTGGCCAACTGGATCAGAGCATTTTCCCTAGAGATTGATGTGGCTTGTTTGTATTTTTCTTTTAATTTCCTGATTGAGCTCTGCATTCTTTTTCTCTTGCTTGTGTGATTTACAAGCTTTGCATGAAAAATTGTAAAAGAATTCATCTTTCAGGTGATATGCAGTACAAAAGGTTTCATAGAGAGAATTGGGCCCCCAAAGAAAAGTGTTCCAAGCTGTAATTGGCAAAACTGCTGATTATACAAGATAGATATATTATCTTTTGTGAGAGATGTCTTCTGTTGAAACATACGCTAGCCTTAGCTACAGAAAGAGAACATTTGTTTGTCTCCACTGAATCTACCTGGAACAACGCCCAAACCATAAGTTTTCCCTTAACTTACCACTGAAGCCATAGATTAGCTAACTGCTTTCCTCCCTGGCCTTAGCCATTTTTTTTTTTTCAGACCCCAGTTGCTGTGGGTTAGAAACTGCACACTTTTGAACACAGACTAATCAACAGAAAGCTGTCATCACCATGTAGATAAAAATACACCTGGACTGACTTAACTTTCTCACTTTTTCCCCACATGGTACATAAACAGCAAGATACCTAAACAGGCTCCTGGACATGGCAACTGCATCTTTCACACTGAGAAGGCATGTGTCAACCAGGATAACCCAAGGCAGTTATTACAAGGACTACACTCCAACTTGGCTAATGTTATGTTCCTTAGGAGGCTATTTTGTTCCTCACCCCACTCTGGGTTCCGCAGGTGTGTAGAGGGGCTCAGGAAACCTCAAAGGACCTGGCAGAGAATCTGCCCTGCTCTGTATATAGCAATGCAGAGAGGGGCAAGGGACCAGCCAGGGGTCCTACTCTTAGCCCACTCCAGCAGCTGAGAGGACAGACAGAGCAGTAAGGAGATATCACAAGGACTGGCTACAGACCAATTCCAGTTGGGCAAGGGAGACTATCCCAGGGTGACATAAGGGCACTTATGCCTTAAAGGACAGCAGAGGATTTTTGTTGCTCATTGGGGTTTAGTTATTTTTTTCCTTTTGTGTTTGGAAGAAGGATTTTTATAACCTGGTTATAGAACTTGCTGCCTTAGGTTAGCAAGAGAGAAAAACATTGTGCACCAAATAAAGTAACTGAAAGAATATCTCAGTCCCAAGAAGTTTCTAACCAACACTGCTGAGAGGAGCTATGTTTGGCTTCACCTGAACAATTAACCTCAAAGTGGCACAAAAAGTCAGGAGGGAGGACTCAAGGAGACAGGCAGAGGAAGAAAATTTAGAATGAACCTGAAAAATAGGGGAGGCATGTTTTAAAAATAAAAGGAAAAATGTTTGGCTTCACCTGAACAATTAACCTCAAAGTGGCACAAAAAGTCAGGAGGGAGGACTCAAGGAGACAGGCAGAGGAAGAAAATTTAGAATGAACCTGAAAAATAGGGGAGGCATGTTTTAAAAATAAAAGGAAAAAAGAAAGACAAAGGGGCACTAACTGGGCCAAGCAGAAGTACCACAACAAATAAGAAACTGCAAAGTGACACTGAGAGATTTCCTATCTATGCAGAGCCAGCTCTTCTACCATTCTCACAAATATAGATGTATGTTGATTTCTGGCACCTTAACATCCTTCAAGTTGCAACCTCAGTGCACACATAAGCTGAGCAACACATCCGCTAGCAGTTGGCCAACTGGATCAGAGCATTTTCCCTAGAGATTGATGTGGCTTGTTTGTATTTTTCTTTTAATTTCCTGATTGAGCTCTGCATTCTTTTTCTCTTGCTTGTGTGATTTACAAGCTTTGCATGAAAAATTGTAAAAGAATTCATCTTTCAGGTGATATGCAGTACAAAAGGTTTCATAGAGAGAATTGGGCCCCCAAAGAAAAGTGTTCCAAGCTGTAATTGGCAAAACTGCTGATTATACAAGATAGATATATTATCTTTTGTGAGAGATGTCTTCTGTTGAAACATACGCTAGCCTTAGCTACAGAAAGAGAACATTTGTTTGTCTCCACTGAATCTACCTGGAACAACGCCCAAACCATAAGTTTTCCCTTAACTTACCACTGAAGCCATAGATTAGCTAACTGCTTTCCTCCCTGGCCTTAGCCATTTTTTTTTTTTCAGACCCCAGTTGCTGTGGGTTAGAAACTGCACACTTTTGAACACAGACTAATCAACAGAAAGCTGTCATCACCATGTAGATAAAAATACACCTGGACTGACTTAACTTTCTCACTTTTTCCCCACATGGTACATAAACAGCAAGATACCTAAACAGGCTCCTGGACATGGCAACTGCATCTTTCACACTGAGAAGGCATGTGTCAACCAGGATAACCCAAGGCAGTTATTACAAGGACTACACTCCAACTTGGCTAATGTTATGTTCCTTAGGAGGCTATTTTGTTCCTCACCCCACTCTGGGTTCCGCAGGTGTGTAGAGGGGCTCAGGAAACCTCAAAGGACCTGGCAGAGAATCTGCCCTGCTCTGTATATAGCAATGCAGAGAGGGGCAAGGGACCAGCCAGGGGTCCTACTCTTAGCCCACTCCAGCAGCTGAGAGGACAGACAGAGCAGTAAGGAGATATCACAAGGACTGGCTACAGACCAATTCCAGTTGGGCAATGGAGACTATCCCAGGGTGACATAAGGGCACTTATGCCTTAAAGGACAGCAGAGGATTTTTGTTGCTCATTGGGGTTTAGTTATTTTTTTCCTTTTGTGTTTGGAAGAAGGATTTTTATAACCTGGTTATAGAACTTGCTGCCTTAGGTTAGCAAGAGAGAAAAACATTGTGCACCAAATAAAGTAACTGAAAGAATATCTCAGTCCCAAGAAGTTTCTGGTTCTTCTTTTTCAGGACCAAGGCTTTGCCTAAAGTTCATAGTTTCTCATAATCCTGTTCACCTTTCTCAACCCTCTACAAAGATTGTGAGAATTACTTGTTTACAGACACTTCTTATAGAGAAACTGAGCAGATACCTATTTCTATAGGTAGGGAACTAAACAGACATATACAGCAAGAAGCCACTGCTTCTCACAGAGACAAGATCCTCCAAGACAGAAAGTTTCTGCTGAGTTCACATCCAGATGGAGCTGCAAGCCAGAGGTGGGATATTGCTTAATAGTTGATTGCTAGTATTTTACCTTTCAAGAAGCAGAGCTTGTTCAGTAGTGCCTGCAATGATTCAAGGGAGAGCAGCTCTAGCCTACAGTCATGGCTGTATCTGTACAGCATGATGTGGCATACCAGATCTCAGGTGTCCTGGCGCAGCCCAGGCACCTGAAGCATTAGCTTACAGGTTAGAGCAAAGCAGTTGGAAGAAGCAGAGCATGGGCTAATTGCTTACAGAGGTTGCTAGACAGGCAGGCCACAACAACTGCCCTTGCTTTGATCTCCTCCTACAGCCATCCTTCACTTCAGCTTTTTCATTAAGTAGAATTTATACAAGTGAAAAAGCTAGAACAAACAAGTGTAAGAAAGGCCATCTCCCCTGCACTCTCCAGGAAGTGCCATTTCCCTACTGTATTGTATGAGCAGCTACTCAGTCAGCCATTCCCTCAAGAATCCCCGCACTTGCGGCATGAGAACATGCTATGCTACACACTGTGCTATGTTATACTCCACTATAACCAGCTTCTAGACACTCACTTCAGAAGCTCCATCTTTTACATGCAACAATGAGGTGGAGGAAGTTTTCATTAACAAGAATTTATTTAGAGAAAAAAAGAACAAGATTAATAGGACAGAATTGGTTTATCCTTAGGGGTATCTTGAACCTCTGGAAGACACCTCCTAGTAACAGCAAATTCTGAAGAGCAACATTTCAAATACAAATAAAATGCACACTTTAAATCCCTCCTTATCCAATCTAATGGCACATCGTAGCATCTCTTTCAGGGTATGCACATTCTCTATCAGCTGTTAGACTTCTTGATGCAGAGCTATGATCAATCATGATAGTCCATCACTGTGTTCTCAGTCTAGCTACTCCAAGTTATACATCGCCCTAGGACTAACAAAAACCTATGCAACCTTCCAAAATTCCCTGACAAGAAATTGTTAACTTTACACACTACTCACCTTGGGAAGAGGCAGTCTGAAATAAAAACAGCTGGCCTGATGCTCAAAACTGTCATACAGTTCAGTACCATGGGTGACCACCCAGTCAGTGATAAAATGTTTTATTATAGCAGCTAGAGCTGAGAAATGTAAAAGCAGTTCTGTAAATGTAATCACTGGTTGTTAAAAAAAGTCTGGCTTGTAAATTACAGTGTTACAAACACTGTAACTAGTTCTGTAAATTCAGCACCTTCCATCAAATTTCCATTATCATTTCATGACTCAGAACCACTCACCATCTCAGGTGGGAGCAGTCCAGTACCTAATGCAATGACTCTTCTAGCATAAGTATTATTTTTTTTTACTCACTTTGGAATTTTTGAATTAGCACAGTATGGTACAGTACAAACATACAATAAAGTACAAAGAAGGACAAATAAGTAAATGCTCCCAAATCTCCTGCTAACCCTAATAAAATATTGAAGTAGAACATAGTTATGCTTTTTTTATTCAGTAGTCCAGCAGCACAGTATAAGAATGCAATTTATTCAACAATTTACTCGAGACTCCTGCGACAATATATTCAGAAACTCCTGAGACACTCTCACTAGCGATGTTTGAAGATTGTCTATTTATGATATTTTACAATGGCTTAATAGAACAGAGGTTAAAATCCCTGGCTGTATCTTCCCTGCCTTGCAAACAGGGCAAAACATATCAATACTACCCTGACTCTGGCTCCCCACTGCAAGCCAGAGAGCAGCTTGCACTGCTGAAAAGCGAAGAAACACAGGGTTTTTGCTGAACAATTTCAACATAATTCAAAACATTTTGCAGAAAATGAGGTAATTTGAACAGGAGTTTAGCAACAGTGCATAATAGCAGGTGTAATGCATAAGGTTAAGAGGCAAATCAACTAAAAGCCAAGCAAAAGAAAAATAAAAGTGAGGAATCTCAGATGGGCCTGATGTCTCTGGCAAAACAGTAAGTACCAGCCCTGGTGCTTCATCACAATCCTGACAGCAAACCCAAGGAGAGGAACAAGTAGGGCCTGCTCCTTTTACTGTTTATTACCTTTCCTCTCTTGCCTCTTTATGAGCTTTAGTACACTGCAAGTACTTTTAGCCTTTAAACTGTCATCACATTAATACACAGTGTATTTCACCACTGTGTTCTGACCTCAGTATAATACAGCAACTGTTGCACTAGGTTTAGGGCTCAGCTAGTTTTGAAGTAGTTTATGTCATTAGTAATCCACTTAGGTCATTCTCCTAATGACAGGTGAACCACATACTCCAGGAAAGGGGCCTGTGTTGCAGGAAAACTTAGGTATAGGTGGTTTGCCTACTATGTACACTCAGGGAATAGGGATATACAGGGAACTTAAGGAGATGAGAGGAATTCTTACCCTCAACACTGCCATATCTATACACACCAAGTAGCATTGCTTTCTGTAAGATATTCATATATTAGAAAGGTGCTCTTTTAGTATGAAAGCAACTACATAGTTCTGTCAGCTATCTCTACTCTAGTGAACGATATGCATGATCTTAAGGACCTTTACTCACCCAAAGGGAAAGAACCCAGCTACAGAGCCTTACTCCTAGGGATGTGCTTCTAGAACCATGCTACCTACAGGAACCAGGAAAGTGGAAGCGCAACAGCTAAGGAGAAATGGAGCAAAACAGGAAAACTCAGCCACCCTCCAGGCAGCATACCCTTCAGCTTCTATTTCTGGCCCTGTGTCTTCACATTTCCCAGAAACAGTGCAAAACAGCTTCAATCTTTTGCTATCTCAGGGTGAGTTTCCACTGGAGGGGCTAGCTCCTAGGTAGTGTGGGTGGAGACGTTCAGTGAAGAAACTTTTCTATGCATATGAAAGAGCTCTGATGCGAGAGCCCAGCCAAGCGTGATCATTCTATGGCTTTCGCTGTCACAGCACACACAGAAGAGGAGGATGCACATTGTTGAGCTGCACTAGTACTTTCAGAGATGCTGTAATGCTAGCTAGCTAGATTGGCACTAGTGCAACATTCAGCTGGTACCCTCATTCTGGCTCACTCTGGGTTTCCATGCTCACACCATTCTGGTGGGAGAAAAACAATGACAGCCCCTGACAAGGAGAACAGTACCAAGAAGCACCACTTTGTTTCAAAGAGTGATCACGGGAAAGGAGCACAATACTGTGCTAAAAGCACAGCCTAGTGACTAGACTAAGATACCAAAAAGTACTGGTCTCATTGGTTTCAGCTACTAAGAAATTGACACAGTTCTTAACTGCTTTTTTAAAATCCCATTAGAGAGACTTGATCTTTAGGTATTTAAACAGATTTAAAGATCAGATGCTTGGTCATTTGCTGGCACATAAATCCCAGATAATGCCTGCATCCCCAACAGTTACTTCAAGCTGTGAAGTGAATCACCACCATCTGCACACTGCAGCAGGACACTTGGCTGCACCTGCTAGTAGTATCCTTCCCAAAAGCCATCCCTGGCACTGCAGTTCCCATATGGACATACTACCAGCAGTAGCTTGTACTCCCAAGCAGGTCTCTACAGTCCAGGACCCTCTAGATTGCCTGCACACTTGTTTAATTACATATTGCTGAGGCTTAACTCACCTGAAGTCTTTATGCATAGATACTTGCTTATCACAGGAAAAAGGTAGCTATCTGCTTTCAGTAAAGACCACACAGTGAATTGGTGTTAAGACACCAGACTCTGGAATAGAAAAATTGCCTGATGAGGTCTCCAACACAGCAGCTCCCTACCACAAAAATTTATTTCCAGTTTGGGGGTCCTTCCATTAAAATTATTCACTTTTAAGGGTCTTAAGGTGCATTTACTGCCATGAATACTTTCAGGAAGTATGAGAGTTAGATCCCCAATGTGGTGGTGATGCCACATGAGTCAGAAGAGGTTGCATCTCACCAAGCTGCTAAGAAGTGCTCAGAGTGCATAAGAGTATCAAGACCAGCTAGAGTTTGACTGAAGAGTCCATCTGAGCCTACAGCAAGTGCTCTCCTCTGTTCTGAGTCTGGCCCATAGCTCCTACTCCTGCCTGGCTGACACCCCAGGGCCAGGGAAACCATCTCATTTTACACTTTTCCTCAGGAGCCTGCTCTTTCCTGCATGAAGGCCACCCCAGCCTTTTGGAGAACAGTTTCAGTCTCACCCAACTTCTGCTTCTCCAGCAGGATCGGCTGGGACACACATGTATCTCTGTACAGCACTGCTTTCCATCAGGCCCAGCCTGCCAACTCCAATGGCACAACACATCCATATACAGGGATAGGGCAGGAAGGTGTAGGAAGATTAACTTATGTGAGGAGACTACCAAATACCTCTGCAATTACTCATACTTATTTCTTTCAAAAAAGCCACACCGATATGCAATTGAATTCACCAGCCTATCACACACACAGTGTGAAAAACACTAATTTAATATAGGATTATTTTTAATACAAAATATTCTATTTCTTCACAGATTAATAACTGAGCTGAGCAAGTATCCTCCTTAGTATGTATAATTTTAAATGGTTTCATCCTGTTAGTTTCCAGGCAAGTGCAATCAAGTGATAAATGTAAGCAATAATGCAAGCAATAACGCATGCTGCTCTTTGAAGTACAGAACCTTTGAATAAAAAAAATTCATTTCGTCATTAAGAGCAAATGTTTTCTCAAAGTCAGAAGAATCAATGTAATCTGCCTTTTGATACTGTATGGACATCTAGGGAAACAAGTATCTCAGTCTTAGTTCTTTAATTTCTTTAATTTAAGGCCCTGGCAGCTTTCCAAAATTACTTATACTTCTTTCTAGTTATGTATTTCTGAAGTTTTCTATCCATGTTTGTTTAGATGGCTTCTATTCAAGTACAGTAGACTGAAGTACAGTAGACTGGAGTTACAACTTTCTCCATTGAGTTATTATTCTTATTGCTTAATGATGAATTGAAAAGTTAAATAACCAAGGACAAAAATTTTGTCACGACTTGAGATGTTGGCACCTCCCTCTGGCAGTGATAGATTAGCCTGGAATCTATTATTTGTTTATGAATATTATAATGCATTCTTTTACAGTAATAGAAGCATTTCTGCTTGTTGTTGACTTTCACTGCAAGAAATGTCATTATTTTGCTAGGATCTATGCAAGTTTGTCTCATGCCATCCGGCAACCTCATTTGCATGTACTGCATTGTATATAGAAGCATCACTAAGTATCTGTTCAAGTTTCCTCAACGCGATGCTTTTTTTATTATGAGAAACTGTTTTCATTCTGATGACCAGCAGTAAATCCATATATTTCCCAGCTAAATATTATTTCACATTCCATGTAATCTCAGGCAAGTTTCTTCCAATATGCTCAAACAGATTGAAATTTAGTATGCAGATGTCATTGCTTTTTAGGGCCCTGGCCTTCAAGCACACACACAGCTTTATACACAGAGGTAAAAACCAACTGCCTAACAGATTTGAGGTACCTGGTGCACAAGCAGGATCCATACCACGCACTTCAAGAGGTAGCAAGGGAAGATTAATGCATTCACTGCCAACACAGGTTGGCAAAAACGCTCCCTTGACTTGGAACACCACCAAGAATGGCCTACACTCTTGTACAAAAAAGCACCTCTGTTCTCAACAATCCCATTTGCACTCCTCATAGGATCCCCTTCAAGGTCTGTAAAAGGGATAGCCAGGTCCTTCTCCAAAGGGAACAGGAAAGGACAACTCTGGTACTTCATTAACACAAGACACTGGGGTGGGAAATTAACAAAGAGCCAGAAAGAACCATCTGGGTTACAAGTCCTCTGCCATTTAGGAAGCTACATGAAGCAAGCAAATGCTTCATCCCTCTGTGACTGAATGCAACTATGTTCTTGAAATGAAAAAAAAAATCATCTGATGTAGCATTTGCAGTCAGGCTGTTACCTGCCACCTCTGCTTAAGTCACAACAGATTTAGAGCAAGACCCTATGGTAGGAATATTCAAGTTTTTGCTTTTTTCCCCATTTTCTTTCCTACGTACACATATAGACACAATATGCTCACAGAAGCCTTGCTCTTCCTGCAAGAAAAATGGATTGCTGATTATAAATGGTTTAATGTGAACAAAAGGCTATAATGACCTCAGCTCATTGATTAGATGTATTAATATTATAGCCAATCAGGAATATAAATCAACATCACCAATCTTTCATTAGCACAGATTAAACAAAAGCTCAGCATGCATTTTGAAAAAACTCTGGTTATACCCTATTTCTTCACAATACACATCTCCCATCTGCTTATCTCAAAAGCATAGGTATAAGAATACTGAAATATATGATATACTCATTCATATTAACAACATCCATGCAGAGATTTATTTTTTAACAGAAACAGAAAGTGTAACACAATTATCTAGGCCTCACACAAAGGAAAAAACCTTCAGAAACAAGTCATTAGAATATTTCACAGAATGAAAGGACATGTTAACTAACTAGCTCTGTTAACTAAGTGACTAACATCCTGGGAGGCTCATTCAGAATTTAACATACATAACACCTACATAATGCACACAAAGTAGTTAAACATACATTATTACTCAAGTAAATCCCCCTAAACAGCTAAAAATATGTGCATTAGCCAAGAGTCTTGATCTGAGAAGTTAAAGCTTTCCTTGGCAAACACCCCCAACACTAAAACACAACTTTCTGCTGGATTCAGATGACTCCTTTGTATATTTGCAATTAGCTCTTCTATTTCAGAAATGTAGGAGGAAGGAACTCCAAAAGCACAATGAATAGGGAAGGAGAGGGTTTGGGTTTTTTAAATTATTTTCAGTCCTTTCATTCTCAGAGGTATTCTAGAGTAGACAAAGAGGCAGGAACAGATTTACTCCCTCAATTGAGGGAAACTGTATTCAAGACTGTCCCAGCACATCTTTTCTAAGCATCAAGAGGTACTTGGCTGGCAATAACCACAGAGCTGAATTTCTAACAGTTTGCCTCAGTTGGAATCCTAATCCTTTATTTCAAATTTGGATAAATTTTAAGTGAACTTTCAAAGCACTTCACATAAGGCATACCATAAAGAGTACATATTCAAAATAAACATTGCCTATAAGTCACAGTACCTAAATATTTGTGATCTTTAACTTCTTGAACATGCCAATCTACAGAACATTATGGATGAGCAAAGCACCACGGCCTGACTCAAAGATCAAGTATGATCTGTAATTTCTGGCCTCTGGAATTAAGAGGGCCCTAGCTAGCTTCCATATCTTCACCCTTAAAGGAGTCAAGGCAGAAATAGCCTCTTTGATCATTTTATATACCTCCCTTCAATTAGGGTAATTTACTGACATTTGCATGTACTTGAAATCCTGTAACTCATCAGCTGAATATATTCGTGTTGAGTGTTACCTCTACTCCAGGGACATTGGAAATGCAAAGTAATTCCATAGTGTACGTGCTTACCTCCTAGCATCAAGAACCATCATACTCTCTCTAGCCACATCAAGAACTGCTTCCCCTGTGAGATACAACCATGTGTCCTAGATCACGCACAGCATTAACACACTGGCTCTGGCAGAGGTATTTCAAACAAAAGTTTACCAAATTGCCTCAAATGACAAAACTAATATTCAGAGGATTTTTTTCAAATATTTAAGTTTGGAAGCGGCTAAATACCACATGCTTTTACAAGAATTTTAGTTCCGAATCTCCTCCTTTGCCTTCAATCAACTATCTCAATCACTTGAATTAATCCACACAATCACAGCTGACACAAGGCATTGAATCATTCACAGGTCTTCATTTCAGTTTTCTTTAAGATAAGATTTCATAAGCAAATATGTATAGCATATTTTTTTTATTTCCACTATTCCAATGTTACCCTTAACACTGAAGTCCTAGTTGCATGTTAGCCATTTCTTTACCAGTTACATCAAAATCAACTAATTTGAACTTCAGATCAGAATTAGAATCTTAATTCTAATCTTAATTCTTAATTAATCTTCAGATTAGAACAAAGGAAGAGAAGAGAAGAAAATAAATCATATCAGTATGCAGAGCCTGAATGCCCAAACTGATATTACTGCTGTGTTTGAGTTAATGGATGACTTCCTTCCCCAGCTATAGGACAGAAACTTACCTCTTCATGCTGATGTAGCTACATTTTTCAGTGCCAGATGTGCCTCTGTACCACTGGATCCAGACTGTTCAACAGATTGGCCAGTTCTGAAGGATTTTATTACTACACTGGAAGTCAGGAAAGTCTACTAAAGATGAGGTTAACCTAAAAACTTGCTGCATCTCTGCCTGCCTAAACTGGCCATGTCATTTAAGTGTTCTCCCACAACCTTTGCCATCAGGAAAGAGAAGGTAAAGAAGGGACAGAATCCTATTTAGCATATGCGTATTACCTGTTTAGATTAACAAGCACTGCGTTTTATTTAGCTCAAAAGGAAAATAATTTATTCAAGTGCACAACCATCCATCATTTCTAGCCACAAAGCTTTCACACTGTAATGCCCCCTGAGTACAAGCCAACTGGCAACACTAAAACAAGAAGTGGGATTTCACCTTGTTGATAGTATGTTCTGGGAGAATTTGAATATTGGACTCTTTCCTGCTCTAAATATAGACACTTTCAAATCAAGGCAATAACTAGTTTGCTCTCCAGAAGAAACATACTTTAGCATTAAAGAGACACTATAGTTTTTTTCTACACAGTTTGGAAAAACATGTTGGAACCTTTTACTGTAAATATTACCTTGCTATTTTTTTAATTAGGTCATTTGAGACTATCCCCTACTAAATAACATTCCAGGCTTCCAGCATGATGTGGGAAGGTAAACAATACATCAACAAGATATATGGTATTCATCAACATAGTAGAATCAAACCTATTTAGAGAATTCTGGCACATTTTTGCTTCTTGGGCATAAAAGCTACATGATAAACAATTTTAGGCAGCATTATGACCTACTTCATAGGTATAGCAAATGTCATATATAGTAAGAACAACCCTATGAAAGAAGCCTGTCAAGGCCTCCTTCCATAAAGTGATACACAGAAATTTTCAGCTGTAGTAAGACACCACTGTAGCAGCAGAATATTTTAATGCAAAACATCTTGCAGCTTGGACTTCAAAAGTACAGGGCTGGATTCACACACTGCAGAAACTTCTGCTGAGAAAGACATACTTTTAGTTTGATGGAGCCCATGAGATTAAAAGCAACACTTTAGCTTTGCTCCTTATCCAATCAAAGCCACTTTCCAAGTGGCTTGGCCATGTTTGAAGGTGAGTACTTCGGCCATGTAAAATTCATTTCCCACAGAGGTCACTGCAAAACTAAACTAGATGTCCTCTGCCAGAAAGCAGAGCAAAGCAAGGAAGAGAACCCAAGAATGCTGGCTTGCAGTCCTCTATTTTGTACCTTAGGGGTAGAAGCAAAACCTAGTGGCATCACCTCTGCGGATGAGCAGCTTTGCAGGGTGAGGAAATGCTCAGGTTAAAGTCTGTGCACATTCACTTTCACTACCATCTCCTGCATTAGTCAATATCAGCGTAAAAGAGTAGAGTATCAACAGCTTTTACATACTCTACAGATGTTCTCAGCTGGGAACTATTCAGTCTAACTATTTCATACTCAACATGCTCTCCCAAACCACAAGAGATGTACAAGGAAACCTGCATATAACCAGTGAGTTGCCTTCAGCATGCTGAAAATTAATGCATCATGCCAGATGGGATGGGACTGCCGTTTTTTGCTTGATTCAAGCAAATGTGCTAAATAATCTTAAAACAAAGAGTGTGACGTGCAAAAAGAACATCACATTGCTGCATAGCCCATTGTTCTGGGCAGCCCTTCAAGGTAAACTCTCTCCCAGGTAAATCAAATATTTGCCCCCAAAGAAAGGGCTTTGTTTTAAACAGTTTATTCCTCCCCTATATATGCGTGTGTATACACACACAGAGAGGATGAGAGATCTGGCATTCTTAAAGGAATCTTTTTTAAATTACCACTTAAACTTATAAGAGAAACAAGAAAGATGCAACTGGGACAGTTATTTTTGTGCAGTAAAGCTTAGTACAGCCCAGCAGTTGTTAGAGCACTTACAGTTATTTATTTCTAATATTAGCAATAGAACTTGTCTGCTTTTCAGGACTCTTCACTTACACCTTTGGCAATTTCAGTGACAGCAAAGTTAGGGGAGATAAGTTGCATATATGGGCATTAAAAACAAAATTCATTGCTCTAGAGCATATGAAAAGCTTTACTTTGAAACACTACAAATCTGAACAGATTTAGAGAAAATCTTTATATAGTTTTCTGAGTACACAGCAGCCTTGCTATGCCCCACCGGGAGTTTAGGCGCAATGCTTTCAGCTGGAATAGAGACCTGACTATCAGCTATCTGTCAAAGCAAATAATTGACTAAAACAAGCATGAGATTAAGACAGCCAAGATCAGTTACTCAAATCAGCCTACTGACAAACAGCGCAGTCACCCAAGAATGGATTACCCACTGGATCATGGACACTGAAGTTCCTTTCTTACAGCAGCTCAGACAAGTCCAATGCTCTTATCCCTGCTTCTTTAGTATAGCCTTCATTGGTTTTGTTACAGCCTTTTCTGTTTACAAGTTAGCATTGTAAATTGTGTTGTTGTTCTTATTATATCCTTTAACCTGTGAATCTGCTGCTGTGTACAGCTAGCCATAATCTAACCAAAGAACCCAAATGCCTTCCTCCAAGAATTCTGCAACTCCCATTTCACACTGCCATGCTTAGCTAATATCTACATCATCTATCCCTCCTAAGTGCAGGATCCCAAGATTTTTTCTTTGAACAGCATACCCACTTATGCCAGTTAAATCAAGGTTAAGACTCACATTCTCCATAATAATACTCCAAGGCTCCATAATCAGATAAAGAGTAGCTTTCCCCACCACCAGCCAGGACATGACAGTACTGCTTCCCAAAGAAATGATACTTGCAGCCTGGGCAATGAGATGTTGATCACTTCTACTCACTCCTCTGACCTTTTTGTTTCAGTGAATTGACTGTCTCTGTACCAGGTAGCACTCTTTTGAAAAGTCTCTTCCATCCCTCATTTTTTAATCATTAAATACTTTGACTTGTGCTTTTACAGCAAAACCTGTTCTCTCAAATAATGCTGTGAGTTTTGGTAATGTCTATTGGAATTCAACGTGGGTTGAATTTCTCACCTGTTACTGTTTTTGCGAAGTCTGTATTTCTCAATATTTAGAGTAGGACTGATGTGATAACATGCTTGTAGTTAGAAAAAAGGTTTCATCAACAGCATTTAGCAGTCCAGCTGATGATGTCATTAGAATACAATTATTGAATAACACAAGGAAATAAATTTCTGGTAGCAGTAACCTCAAGTAGTATTCTTATTAGATTAAAGCATTTCTAGTCAGGATACTTGTAGTATTTAATTAGACATCTGAAAGTAGTTTATATATTGCAGAAGTGACTGTCAAAACAGTGCAAATTAGCACAAGTATTTGCACTACAACAGAGCAGAACAGGAATAAATCAGAGCTTGCAGTTAGCACTGTTTTAAGATTAGCCTAAGCTGTCTAACACTCCCTAAAGTTTATTCAGCTGTCCAGTTCAAACATAGCAATTCCTGTTCACAAAAGTGAACAAAGATGATAAGGAGAACCTAGCAAGCAGCCCTGTAGCACCACAAAGCATGGGAGGGACAGTTTGGACTACACTGTAGTGGGAACTACAGAGTAGCCCCTGCTACCCACAGACTAGATCACGGCTGCATCTAATCCTGGGTTTCCAAAAGTCCCCAGGAGGACTGTAAAGTACCCCAAAAGCTTTCTGCAAGCTTTCCACTATTTTTTCAAACCACTGATTACCAACAGCATTTCAGGAGCAGAATGCCAGTGTCACACACAGCTCAGTCTGGACACAAGGTCTCAGCAATATCCAACTACATTTTGCAGTTTTATTCCTAACATTTTACCACACAACTAGAACTGTCAGCTCACGCTTCAGTCACTGCTGCATCCCTGTTTTGGGCTTGTTCCATTTATATTCATTGTGAATGCATTCTCCTATACTCTCCTCACCACTTCTTTTGTTTTGCAAACAAGCATGTTTTGTTTTCTCCCATGCTAGCCTTCACATGTGGGGACCGGCTCAAATACATGCAGTACTCACTCAGCTTCTGTATAATTCTGCAGAACCTAGAAACAAAGCTTGACAGTGACAAAGCAGCTAGAGTGCCAAGACAAATGCCCTTCATGCTGAGCTATGCATATTCTCAGTTTTCATAACCATCTGTAACTGTATCTGACAAGGCAAGCAGTGCAAGTACCTGAGGCAACAACCACCTTCATCCTATAGCTGTCTAATGCAGTGAGGTACAGTCTGTGATGGTAGCTCCAAGTATGACAGCTGCAAACTTAGAGTGGCATTTTTCATCTCAGTATCCATTTCAACCATTGAAGGTCCTCTCAGGACTTGCTCTTAAGACTTGTTTCCAGGTATGCTTCTTTTCTTCCCAGTGCAGGAGATAAGGACTTTAGACAACAAATCCTCCCACATCAGCACCACCCTGCAGCGATCAAGAAGGCAGAGCACCGTCTTCATAAGCTTCACAAATTCTAAACCCACCATGCACTTGTAAGTCATAGACCAGCCCAGGTCTGCCAAACAAGAACAGAACCTCTTCTGAGCACTCAAGCACCTTCTTAAAATAAAGGTAAGTTCTGTGAATAGATGTTAGATCTCTGTATAAGTATCTTATTTAGTGAGCACTTCACAGGGATGCCTAGAAGTTCTTAGTATTAGTGCATGTCTGCTGCAACATAGGAGCAAGAATTACAAGCCTGTTTTCATTTCCTAATGCAAGTTACGTTCTGTTCCGGACACAGGATCAAATACTTAATGTGACAGCAAAACCCAGCAATAACTGGGCGGTTATTAACTGGGCAGTTATTAACTGGGCATAAAAGTGAATTAAGATTTTTATCATAAGCTACATTGTGGGGGAAAGCAATTGGCATGTCTTTTAACTGCACAAGCTAGTTAACTGCAGGAGCTTTGCATCTGAGTGAAATATAAGCAAGCTGGGGAAAAAAGGACCAGACAAAGTAACAACTGTCATTCAAGAGGTACAAGTGCAGAACAATGAGTAGTTGTTTGAAAATCATCCAGAAGTTCTTTAAATCCATGCCTGCATGCAAGCTGATCCATGGTAAGCCATCAAAAAGGAAGCAAAACCAATTAGGCAAATGACCACCTAATAAACAGACAGCTAGCCAATGCACAACTAAAAGCTAGCAATACTTCAGAAAGCTCAAAGAACACCTTGAAGAGATAGGCACATGGTAAGTTAATTGCTTATAATAATCCAATCTGTTGAAGTAGCTAAGCAAAAAAAAAAGCATGAAGTTCATTATAGGTAAGCATTAGTGTCATATTCCTGCCTATATATCCTACCCACCTGAATCCACTGAGTCCCAAAGATATACACATGCTGTTTTAAGTACCACTACATCCGAAGTTACTATTTATCTGGTCTTAATAACATCTGAATCTGTGATGCTTTTACTGACTCAAAAGCAGAACAACCTAGAAGTATGACTTTTTTACTCTAGCATTACTTCCAATCATCAGTTAGAACTTAGCAGGAACAAGCTGGTGGGCTTCCAGATAAGCTGGGAGCTAATAAGCTTGAAAGAAAGGATCACATACATGCCTACTTGAAAATCATTTCCCAAGCAGCTAAGAATGCATCTCCAACAGAGAGAGCCCATACATACACAGATTCAAGATACTACAGTACAAGTCATTTAAGCTGTTAATACATTCCCACAGCACATTCTCTTTGCTCATTGGAAAGGGTATTTAGCTATTCTAAAGGTTCAAACAGGCACAGCCACTTCAAGCTGAGAGCAGAGAAACACTGATTCTGGACAGTATTTACCTGCACAAGCTACAAGACCTAGCCCTAATTTGCCAGAACCAGTCATTTGCAGCAGGTCCCTCAGGTAGAAGCCAAAGCACTATTGTAGAAGGGGCTTTGGCAGCCTAAGATTTTTACATTTTGAAGTTCTGCCTTACAGCTGCCACCACCACAGGAAATTCAGTTTCCCATTGTCATAAAGCTAACAACAAATAACCAAATAGCTCTCTGCTATACTTTCTAGCAGCAATTCTTCATCAGAACAGCTCAGCCACAAACTCAAGCCTCTCCATGCTGTTAACCACTCCATCTGAAAAAGCAGCCAGTGTCTCTTGCAGCCTAGGTTCCAGAGAAGAAGGTCTCACAGGAAGCAAGACAAAAAAGGTTATAATTGCACTTTCCTAACTTCAATGCAAAAAGAGCCTTTTTTTTCCCTCAACCAACATGTGATGTCAAGAAAATGTTATCTTCACAACTGCACAAACACCTTCTGCAGTCTGAGAGGCAGACACTTTTCCCCCCCAAACATAAGCATTTTGTCCATAAACACTGAACATGAGAAACCACAGGCAGCTAGACAGCAAGCCCCAGAGATACTGATTACATAGTAGCTCTGAGAAAATACAAAGAAAAAATACAAATGCAGACCACTAGCTAGAAACCCCCCACAACCCTTTGCACTAGTTAAAGGCTCAGAAGAAAGTTTCACATAGAAGTTGCCAAAACAGAGCCCTTCTAGATACTCACAGTAGGTATCTGTAACAGTCAAGTAAGAAAACAGATGGTAGACAGTACTAAAGCCTTTTTTCTTTAACTACTATAATACTTTAGCTACATTAAACAATTCAGTAGAGCCTTTACCCAAAATTTATGACTGAAAAGGCCTTAAATAGGTACAAGAAAAAAAGCCATAAATGAACACAGCTAGGAAATTATACTTACAGGGAACAAAAAAAGTTAAATGAACTATTCTAGACTAGAAGTGTTATTTTTTTAAATAAAAACTACATCTCTGTTAATCATTCTATCTACTAGCTTCACTACAACACAGCTATAACCCCAAGAGCCTACAGACACCACCTCCCCACCAGATTACTCACCACTCCCTAGCAAGGGCCCTTTATATAAACCTACCCTCAGCACAGTGCTCTGGAGGCTGGTCCTATAAATTTGGCAATGGCAAACAGCTGCTGCTTATATAAACTAGAGAGTTTGAAACAAGAAGCTGCTTCTGTCTGGTAAGTGTGCCAGTTTTGGGGGTTTGTAGTTTTTTAGTATTTGAACTAATAGCTTATAGCAGTTATAAAATAGGGGATGTAGATAAGTTATACATGTGGGAAAGTTGCTTTTATAGAAGTGTCTAATATAAATGAATTGTCTTCCTTAAGACAGCAGGAAAGGCTCCAATAGTTCTGTGAAGCATCTGATAACAACAGGTTGTAGGTATTAGGAGGAAAAATGTAGTAGCACTGCAAGTACAATGTGAGTATTACTGGCTGCAGCACATCATGACTCTCAAAAGTGTTATTTGTCCTCAAATAACTTATCTGAGAATAGGGAAGTGATAGTACAACAGACATGTAAGAGGGCTTTGTTCTCTCTGCCTAAATTTATAGAGTAGAGAGGATAGAATCCCATGAGTGATAAGGCTAGTGGGGGATCAGAAGTGGTATTCCTTGAGCAAGGACTGACTTGAACCACTATGTGCTGATACTTGAATACAAAGCAAGCACTTAAAAGTCAGGTGCTTGGGAGCTTGGGCTGTATCCTAATAGGTACTTGTTATAGTTTGAGAGTTGAGCTTTTCTTTGTCAAGTACTTAAGCTTGTTTTTGACATGAACACTGATCCAGAGTCTTATCCTGTCTAGACTGCTGTTAGCTCGTCAGTAATGCTGTAACAAAGTATGTGACTTGACAGCAACATCAGTGAGCAATAATGACTTCATGGAAGCTTCTGAAACAATGAGGGGAAAAAAGGCAACTTAAGCAACAAATAGATTTTGTGTTCCATAGTATGCCTTAACATAGTGATCTTGCAGCTGCTTTTATATCCTGAAAGAGGGGGGAAATGCTGTTCTACAGTAACTATAACTCTGAACAGAAATTAGAGATGCGTCAGGGGCAAACACTCCATAGCAAAGAATTATCCCAGTGCAAAAATAATGGTCTTAAAAGTAAACAACAAAAAAAGGCTAAATACAAAAGTTTCTGTAGTAGAACAACGGAAGTGGCAGATGTTTTTTGTTTATTGACAAGGGAAGTATTATATTTTTTCTGGAAAAAAAATATTGGTCAGAAAATAACAAAAACCACTGATACTGCTTAGGTATGTTTTTCAATGCAGAGCAAGTGGAACCAGATCTACACAGTATCAGTGTTGCCCCATTCAGTAAGTTATGCCTACAATTTAACTTCCAGTAAAGCTAATTATCCCTATAAAGGAAATGGACTAACTAGAAAAACAGTTCTGCTGTAATTAAATTAGTCAGCTTCCTTTGTAGATGATACAAAACCCAAACATATGTAGTTTAAGGCGCAAAATTGCATGCGAGTATACCCTGTGAGCATCCCTTCTATTGTATCTTAAATGTAATACTTAAGATTTGGTTTCAGTTTGTTATTGTGTGGCTTCAGTTAAGTATGCAATGATAAAGCAACTAGGAAATGGCAAATGATAAACATCTTCAAATTCTAAACTAGTTCAAGTTCCAAAAAGAAAAAGCTACACCTGAACAAAAAAAATTATTTCAGTCCTTGAAATCATCAATGAAGTATAGCATGTGAATCTTACAGGACAGATCTCTGACAGAAGTATCAGAATCTGGTAACTAATTTTTTTTAAATGAAAGCAGGACTTGCCTGTTTGAATTCCTCTGTTTTTCAGGGAGCCCAAGAAAAGTCTTGTTTGCCTTATCAACTTTAGATATGCCATGACACTATGCCTAAAAAATCATTTCCTAACTATATGTATACAGTATAATGCTTACTGAACAGATTACCTTCTGCTTTTCTACTGTGCTCTTGTAAAAGTCTGTGTTCTCCCTACATTAATAAATGTATCTCCATAAACCCTTGAGGGGTGTTAGATTCCTATGAAAACAGCGGGGCTAAGCGCCGCACGGGTACAGTGCCCAATCTGAGGTCTACTGTTACTGTGCAGCTTGAACTCTTAACATGTTAGCAGTTGATCCTCAGAGCTCCTATCATTCATCTCAATTACAACAATGAATGATTAGCACTCCTGAAAATCAGCCCCATGCTGTTTTAAAGTACATAGGAAATGAAAACTATAAGGACCACCCCTGAAAAGTTTGGGTCAAGTGATTTGCCTCATATCATACAAACTCAGTGGTAAGAGCTGAAATATGCAGTTCTCCACAGAGTTTTTTCTCATGCTGAACAATACTCTCACAATCTGCATTCCTGATCTCCTTAACTAGCCTACTTCTGGGAAGAAAAATCCCTGATCCAAAGTTTGTTCACCACAGACTTTAATTCCTTATAAGCTTCTGGCCTTTAGGAAAAAGTAACCCTAACCATTGAGACTAGTGCCATGATCCATATACCCTCCCTTAAGTAGGCATTTTACCTTCTAAGTAGTTCAGTATTCTTTCTAACAACTTAATTTCTTAATGTGCCTATGCAAGATAGCTTCAAAATGTAGCAAGTTCTATATTACTGCAGATTATCAGCAAGTAGGGATTTTTAGATTCATGATGGAGAGATCTTTGCCTTGGCCTATCAGTTTATGTAGGTCAGCTCCTAGCTGGGGTGGAAGCACAGTCTGTGCCATGGGCTTTTAAAGTGTTGACAGCAGAGGAATGGTGATACGCTAAATTTTTGTTGCCCATTACAAGCTGAGAGAGTTTGAAATAATGGTTACAGAAACCTGTGTTGCCTTACCCTTTTATCTCAGGTCTTGAGTCCTATAGGAGATTACATAAAGGGAAAACATTTCCTAAAACAAACTTAAAAACCATATTTCTTGTAGATTACACGCAGCATAGTGAAAAACAGAAGTAACTGAAACAGTGGCTTACATCTTTTTCTGAAAAGACTTGTTTGTGACTGGTGGCTCAGTTGACGAACAAGAACCTAACATAAAGCCATTAAGTCACTTCCATATGTTGAAAATACCTTCTCTGCTCCCCAAGTTAAGTCTAGGGAGATAACTTCAGCTGAACTGTAACATACCAACATAAGTTTCTCTGCTCACTTAGACCATTCCTCTGTGTGTTTGTTTTTATACTGTTACTAGAATTTAAAAGAACACTTACAGATGAGACTGTTCACAAGTGAAGGCAGGGCACAAACCCTACTTACAGCAATGCAACTCTTGATGTTGTGCATGAGCTGATTTAACTGTGCTGACAGAGACATTATTTTCTGCCGTCTTCCCAACTAATTCTGGCACTTCCGACTTCACGGCCAGACAGCTGTAGAGCTAAGCTAGCTTGACAATGCATTCTAGTTGTTAGCTTTAACTGTTCAACTATGACTTAGCTCCTGGAGATCAGACAAGCATCTGAGGCAGAGCAGTGTATGCCTAGGATGCCCCTGTTTATGGCAGTCTGATGGACTCGGCCATGAAGCATCCGTTAAGTTCTGCTCCTTCCTTTTGGTGAAACCCTGACCTGCGCTCCTGTGCCGTGGCAGGCTCAGGCAGCCAGGACCCATGCCTCTGGTGAGGCTTACTTTGAACGGAGGTGGCACAAGGCAGATCTCCCTCATCACAAAGCAGATCTCCCTCATCACAAAGCAGCAGCAGTTCAGCTCGGTGAGCTGCTGACTCCTATTGTGTAAACATCAACTACAGGAAGACCTAAAATGCAGACAGAAGCAAACTAGATGTTGCCATATGTCACCTCCATTGGCCTTTTACAACATCAAAACGATCTGAGCCCGAGTCATCTGAGGTGGCAGGCAGCTCCTGGCGAGGGCTGTGCTCTGGGGGCCTGCAGCTGTGCGAGCTCCCAGCCGAGGCCCGCCTCTGTGGAAGGGGGAGCCCGAGGAGCCTCCCGGGCGAGCTGCCGGCGGGAGTGTGGCCGCCGCGGCCTGACGGCGAGCTGCCCCGAGAGCCCTCACGCAGCTTCCCGG
>NW_008796175.1:2741947-2743535 GCF_000699145.1 Aptenodytes forsteri
AGGCCTCGCTCCCTCCGTAGCGACGAAGTTTGTCCTTCAAGAGAGTAGGGGGCTCCCGCCCGGCGCGGTCAGACGGCGGCCAGTACCCGGGGGGATCTCTGGGGGAGCCGCCGGTCCTGCTGCTCCATCTGCCTGTGGTTGAGGGGCACTTCTCCTGTTAGCTTTGCCTCACACCCCTAAAATCCACAGCTTTTGGGTCTCCAGGAGCTCTACTCCAACCTCCCCTCTTCCAGTGTCACCTTGGTCTCTTTATTCATGCTCAGTTTTCTCCTCCACACTGGTTAAGCTGTTTCTCCGCTTAAGTGGTCTTTCACCCCTCCCCAGGGCTCACTTCTTCATCTCCTTACAATCTGCAACCCTATCCCCAGCACTAAATATCTTTAATCCGGTAAAACAGGCTCTCTGCATCCCAGGGGCTCTCCCAGGGCACAGTCCCACTGGGAAGACCCCCGCCCATGGGTTTGTTCTGCCCCATGGCACCATGGTTGGTTTGTGCCAGAGCCAGCAGAGCACGCAGATGCGGGAGGTGAACCTTGCCGTTAGCTGCTCACAGCTGACAAAATTTGGGGTGCAGGGCTGCTTGCTCATCCCAGGGGCATTCCTGGCCATTGCAATGCTTTCAGCTTACTCCTTCAGGTGTGGAGCAATGGGTGTTATTACACAATCCCTCCTGCAGTGTTCCAGACTCTCCACTGGTAAGGACTTGCAGATGTACTTGACCAGCACACTTCATGGAGCTGTTCAATGATTTGTGCCAAAGCTGTTAATAATGGTGTGGAATAGGATCAGCTGTGAGGGTGAGTGCTGAGGCTTCTGCCTAGCCTGGCAGTTGCTGTGTCACTGCAGGATGCCATCACCTCCCTATAAATCAGCTTTCTTGGCTCCTCTGCAAGTGGCAGGAGATCACAGAGGTCCCCCGAGATCCCAGGCAACGATGGTGCAAGTCACTGATATGGAAATGTCCGAGCGCCTGTCCTGCATCCTGGCTCACCAGGGGCTGCGCCTCTGCTGAGACCTGGAGCGGAAGGTGGGGAGACACAGCTGTGCAGTGCCACAGGGAGGGAGCTGGGGAGATGGAGGGCATCACCCCATCCATCTGCAGGTGGCATGAGGCCCCTGTCTCAGAGCCTCCTTTCATCTGCTGCTTTAGCAAAGTTCAGATGCATTTGCTCTGAAGCATTTCTCTTGGCTCAAGACAAGAAACCACTTTTACCACAGTGCTTCCACCTTCAAGGCATGCCCCAGTGAGCGTCAGCTGGGCCAGCTGTGGTGGCCTGGGATATGTCTGTCCCAGGCTTCCTCTGCAATGGAAGGGAAAAGTCTCCTTTTGACAGAGGGGCTCCCACAGCCCCTTGCTCAAAGGCCCGGCAATGCACGAAACTCTGCCTCCATCTGCCTTCCCCGCTCTTGGAGCTCTCCCTGCAGCCTTAATCCGTCTGGAGCGTGGGCTGCCTGCAAACTCCTCTGTGCTGCGGCGTGTGACGCCCCCCTGGGCCCCTTCTCCGCTTTCCCAGCGGCCACGAAGCAGAGGCTGCGCTGGGGTCAGCGGGGCACAAAGCCGCTGGCGGGGGGCCCGCCCGACCCCCGG
>NW_008796175.1:2743600-2755890 GCF_000699145.1 Aptenodytes forsteri
CGGCTGGGGCAGGCCCGCCCCTGCCGGCTTGTGCAAACCTGCAGGCGGCATCGGCAGCCCTGTCGGGCCACAAACACACCCAGGAGGGTGTGAGCAGGCAGCAGAGGAGCAGAGCAGGGCTCTGCTGCGCGGGGACGCCCAGCTGAGAGCCCAGCCCCAGCACTCACCTGGCCTGCCGGCGTCCCAGCTGCGGGAACCCGACGTCCGCAGGGAGCAGGTATTTTGCCCGTTTGGCTGGCTGCCCCGGGGTGGCAGCCCATGCCATGGGAACACCGTGCCACACTGCCACGGGAGCTGTGGGAGAGCTGGCAGAGCAGCAAGGGGGGTGACCGTCCTGGCCCTGCATGCGGCTGAGGGGGGGAAGGAAAGGGGCTGCCCGTGCTGTTGCCACGCTCCAGAGAGCGGGGATGGGGAGCCCAGGGCTGACTGCATAGGGGAGATGTGGGGTGTTTGTGCTGCTCTTGCTGTTCTGGGGTCACCCTGTTCCCCACGCTGACCCAGGAGCTCTGCCCTCCCTCCTGTGAAGTCAGGGGACAGTGGGGCTAGGTGTCGGCTCCTGCTGACCTGCCCAGTGGCACGCAGCCTGGGATGGCTTGGCTCCACAAGGGCAAGGAGGTCTTGCCCTGCCCATGGCCACCTGCTTGCCCTGTGCCAGCACCCCTGGGGCACAAAGGTCCCTGTGGGGCTGCAAGCACACGCTGCCGTGTCAGTGACTGTAGCAATGGGTTTCTCATCCCTTCAAGCTCCCTGTGACCCCACACTAGGGCTGGGGGTGTGCTGTGGGGGTTGTTTGGTGGGAGCTGAAGGAGGGCTCCTTCTGGCCCTGATGGACCCCCCTGCTCCCACTGTGCAGCTCTCCCCTTGGAGCTGGAGCAGAAGCTGAGCAGGGTCTGCTGCGTGCCCAGCCCAGCTCTGTTTGGGACCTATGCCTTGTACAGGGGTGTTGCACAATAACTACTGGTGCTGCTGCTGCAGTCCCACTCTGAGCTGGGGAACAGGGTGGTATTTTCCCTCCAAACCCTCCAGATAGCACCAGTAGCGTAGATTTGTGGCCAGTCCTGTGCCACTACTCTGCTAAGCTCCAGTCCTGGCAGCAACAGCCTCTCAGAGCAGATGAATGCTGAAGTTCAGCTAGTGCCTACAGCCACTCCTACTGTACTTTGTACCCTGCGTGGGAGCCAGCTGGGGGGGTGGCAGGGTTTCCCTGAGCAGCTGCTGGCACCAGTGCTCTGCCTGTGTGAGCAGCGAGGGGGGGGTAGGGCAAGTCCCACAGGATGCCAGCTGAGCCCGCTGCTCCCTGGTGGAAGTGATGCCTCTGCTTCTGGTGACAGCAGGGTCATGAGCCTGCAGCCAGAGCCCCTGGGCATCAGGGAGGGAAACTGTCTGGTCCCATGGTTTCCTGCATTTGTGTTAGGGCTAGCTCCTTCGGTGCAATCACTGAGCAGATCACAGCTGCTGATCTAGTCCCTAGAAGATGGAGGGGGCAGCGGATGTGGGCACCACTGTGCTGCTCAGCATCCCCTGCGCCTGGGCTGGCTGTACCTGCTGATGGCAGCCCCCACACCTCCCCCAGCCTGCAGAAGCTGGCTGGGCAGGTTAGGGGTCCTGCTTTTGGGTTGGTACCTGGCTGTGCATGCCCCAGCGGCCACTGCTCTGCATGGGTCTTGGGGGAGATTCTGCACCCCAGCCCTGGAGACCAACACACTGGTGGTATTTGGGAGTGAGGTGCCATGCTGGGGTACTGCTGTGTCACGGGGGGAGACGAGGCTGACCTTGGCCATAGCCAGGGAGTAGCAGAGCCACTCTGGTGTGGCTGGCTGGGGCTGGGAGGGCCTGGGCTAGCTCTGCTCCAGCTCTGCTCCCCCTCTCCAGGGCCCAAGGTTGGAATGGGACGCGCCCCTGCTAGGCACACCCTTGCCTCCAACATTGGAGAGGATGTGGCTGGGAGGATGTGGTCGGCTGGCTCCCATGCCTGGCTCAGTGGTCGCAGTGAAATTAGATTCTGGCTTAATCTGCAGGGTGATAGTGTTGCATGGGGTGCCTGGCCTGTTGGGGAGGTTGTCTGCAGGGTTAGTGTTGCATGGGGTGCCTGGCCTGTTGGGGAGGTTGGGATGAGGAGGGGGAGCAGCTCTGCAGCAGGGCAAGTGGTAATAAACATGGGTTTCTTGGGGTAGATAAAAGGAGACCTTGTTTGGGGGTCCCTGCTTCCTCCAGCCAAGCACCAAGAATCTGGGGACCACAGCAAAGTGTCCTGGCCCTCTCAGGATGTGGTCGGCTGGCTCCCATGCCTGGCTCAGTGGTCGCAGTGAAATTAGATTCTGGCTTAATCTGCAGGGTGATAGTGTTGCATGGGGTGCCTGGCCTGTTGGGGAGGTTGGGATGAGGAGGGGGAGCAGCTCTGCAGCAGGGCAAGTGGTAATAAACATGGGTTTCTTGGGGTAGATAAAAGGAGACCTTGTTTGGGGGTCCCTGCTTCCTCTAGCCAAGCACCAAGAATCTGGGGACCACAGCAAAGTGTCCTGGCCCTCTCCCCTTCCCAGTGCGTGGGGAACCCAGTGGTAGCCCTGCACCCAGCCTGGGTGTCCGCAGCTGTAGCAATGGGTTTCCCCCCATAATTGCTGCTCTTCCCCCCTCTTCCCCCCGCAGCACTTGGACCAGCAACTGTCCGGTGCCTGCTCAGCTGCAGCTCCTCAAGCCCCCCTGGGGACTCCTTGCTGTGTGAGCTGAGCTGGAGGGCTGCCAGGATGGCACTGCCTCAGCGGGGACGTGGGCTTACAGAGGAGGACGGGTACTTCCCAGGCTGTTGCACGTATCCTCAGCAAAGCAGGAGCCCCAGGCTACGGCATGGGGCTGCATGGTCCTTGCAGCTGCACTACCCCCGGGGAGTCTGTGTGCAAGGTTGTGTCAAGCTGGCTGGCAAGGCTGCCGGCCCCTGGAGCCTGCATGGTGCTCCTGGCTACCAGGTGGAGCACCAGACCCTGGGCTGGGGAGCAGGCCCTGCTCCCTGCCAGCTCCAGGCTTGCTCCGGCTGGTTGAGCAAAGGGTCCCAGGACAGCCTGCTGAACAGGTTGGGCTGCACTCTGGGCTCCCGTTTTCCCTGGCACCACGCCTTGCCTCGGGACATGGCCAGCAGCCCCGCTATGTCCCAGGGCTCTCAGGCAGCCGCTTGCCAGGCTACCTGCAGTGCCCCACCCCCATGGGGCAGGGGGCGGTGTGTGTTGGGAGGTCTGTGCCAACGTGCTGTGTGCATCCCCCGCAGGACACCTGACCTTTGGCCTGGGACAGCTCAGAGCTATGGCAGACCCCCCTGGCTGCTGCCGCCCCTGTGCCACCTGCCTGCTCTGCCTCTACAGCTGCCAGTGGATCACCGCCAAGAAGGAGAAGAGGAAGGGCCTGAGAACCACCAAGGTGATACCATGGGTGATGCTGAGCTGGGGCTGGCCAGCCCCTGTGTGGGAGGCTTAGAGTGGTGGGTGAGGAAGGGCTCCGGCTGGGGGGCTCAGCCCAGACACTGGGCTGCTGACCCTTTGCCACTGGTCCTGCTCCCCAGGGCTGAGCCCCAAGAGAGCTGGGGTGCTATCTGGCACCTTTTCTGTCCAGGGACTGCCCTAGCCTGGAGCAGTGAGAAGGTGAACCGTCTGTTCCTGCTGGGTGACAAGGGTAGAGCAGCACACTGGCAGCAGCGAGGCTGAGCCGTGGCCGTCCCCTGCCCAGCCAAGTATGCATCTGTGTCAGGGCTCGCGTGTGCCTGGAGCAGAGCGCTGTGCTCCCTGAGGGCTGAGCGTGGCAGGCAGGTCCTGGGGTGCTGAATGCCTGGCAAGGCACGTGGGAGGCACGGTTCCTGGGCTGGGTGCGGCCCCTGCCGATGGGGTGCTGGAAGGGGGTGTCCCCAGCAATTTGTAATCTGGGAGGGGTGAGGCCCTGGGATTCTCTGAGGTCTCCAACTCCCATGGGAGCGGCTGTGCCGCTGCTTGTCCTGTCTTGCCTGGAATGTGCGAGCTGGTCCAGGCTGCTGGGTGTCCCATTCAGCACCTGTGGCATCCCTCACCTCCCCATGTATACGGGGCTAGGGGCTGCAGACCCTGAAGCTGGATCTGGCTTTGGCTGGGCAGGCAGGAGCAGTCTGCAGGCTCACCACTGCAATGACAGCTCTGAGGCACAGCACCCTGCTCCACCCAGCCCACAGATCACCCAGCTAGAAGGGAACAGGGCCTGGCTCCCTGCCCCTTCCCATGTCCAAAGTCCCAGCCTGCTTCCAGGGGCTGCTGCATGGGAACGGAGGCAGTCCTGCCACAGGGTCTGTCCTCCCCAGCCTAGCGTAGGCAGCTTTTTAGCTTGTAGGAGATGCTGGTCCATCTTCTTGTAGCATGGGTCCAGCCAAAAGACCTCTCCTGGGGAGCTCTGTTCCTTCTCCATGGGGCAGCTCAATGCCTGGACCCGTGAGGCCAGTGCCTGCTGTGACCCCCTGTGCACCCTGCTGCAGGCTGGGTGCTCCCCAGGGGTCTCAACAACCTGGCCAGGGGCTAGGTGCCCCGCAGATGTGTGCATAGCTGTCATCTCTGGCTTTCAGTGTGACTGCAGCTGGTTCCTTTTCCTCTTCTGTGTCTTCCTCTTCACACTGGTGTGGCTCTACTTCGCCATCATCATTCTCAATGATTTCCACAACTTCAATGAGTGAGTAGGATCCCACATCCAGCCTTGCTCCCCATGTCTCCTCTGCCCCTCTGACTGTCCCCTTTGCTGGCAGGTTCATCTTCAAGCAGAGGAAGTTGTGGCTAGACTGGTCCCTGGTCTTGATCATAGCTACAGCTGTGCTGATCACCTACTCAGCTGTGCTGCTGGTAAGCCCCACTGATCCCACCTGGGCTAGCCGAGGTACGGAGCTGTGCTGAGCACAGGCTGGCTGCCATGTCCTGTGCAGAGCCAGGTGGAGCCCGCAGCATCCAGCCTGCTGGAGCTGTATCAGCCTGAGCATGGCCGGAGACCCTGCCTGTGTCAGGGGGCCAGAGCTGCTGTGGCTGAGTCCTGTGCCATTAGAGGGCTGAGGTGTGGGGTACAACCCAGCTCTGACATCTCCTTGTTCTGCTCACAGGTCCTTGCTTTGTGCTTGCAGCTCTGCGGCCAGCCCTTGAAGCTACACTGGCTGCACAAGGTGAGAGACTGGGGGTGCAGGGACTTGGTGCCTGCCCTGGCTGCCTTGCACCTTGGGAAGCTGTGACCAGCCTACTGGGGCTGCGTACGGCTGCTGTAACCCCACTGAGTGGCTGTGTGGTGTGTCCCCGCTGAGCTGCAGCTGTTAGTCCCCAAGCCACACGTCTCTGGGGTGGGAATATTCCCCTTGCTCAAAGCACGGGGTACAGAGCTCAGCTGCAAACCCAGATGTGGGAAATGGGGTCTCAGGACTTGCAGGGGCTCAGGAGGAAGGAATGAGGAGGACTCTGCCTGCCCTGCCAGGGCAGAGCCCAGCTGACCTGCAGGATGCTGTGTGCTCCCCTAACTGCCCTGTGCCCTGCCCCACAGACCCTGCTGATCTTAACTGCCCTGGTGGTGGCTGCAGCCTTCACAGGGCTGGGAATAAAGTGGGCGGAGGAGTGGAGAAGTGCACGTATCTCCCTGCAGGTGAGTCACCTCAATACCAGAGACTCCTCCACTGTACCCAGTACCTGGCCTGTGGGGATGAGCTGAAGGGTGGTGACTGGAGCCCCCAGCATGGCTGTGTGCCATGGGGGTTAACTCCCTGCCCTTGACTTCTGCTGCGTGGCCAGGCAAGGTGCTCCTCCTGCTCTTGTAGTCCTGCCTGGAGCAGCTGCAGCCAGGGTGATGAACGGTGGCTGGACTGGAGCAGGGAGTCTGTTCAGTCCCCCCAGGAGCTTGTCCTTCCCTGCCTGGCACTGTGTCTCTTCCAGTGGTGCTGGCTGCAGTGGCAGATCCCTGGCATTGGAGTATGTGGATTTTGGGGACAGGGGCTGGGCTGGTGCTGGCTGACACCATGCATTTGCCTCCCCAGGCAACAGGTCCCTTCCTGCACATTGGAATTGTGGGGGGAATGACGCTCCTTGCCTGGCCCCTGGCCACCTTCATCTACCGCACCCGCAGCACAGGTAATCCCCCTTCAAGGTCTCCACTTCCCCCCTAGACTGGTGCCCTGCTTCCTACCACCCAACCAAGTGGCACTGGTGGCAGTGGTGCACAGAGAGTGTTGGCGCAGTGGGAACAGGTCCCCAGGACTCCAGTAGTAATGCGTGCTCTTGGTTGCTGCTTCTCATGCCCAGCCCTCGGTGCAGCTTCAGCCCTCACTGCTTTGCAGCTGAAGGAGGGCTATGGATGGCAGACTGAGTCCTGCAGAAGTGCTGGGTTGGGGTGCAAGGACACGTAGTGGGCCAAGAATAAATCTGCAGTGTTCCTGAGGCTGGGGATGCAATGCCTGACCTAGGGCAACCATAAGTTAATGCCAGATGAAGCAGCCTTGGCTTATTCCTAACAGCCTGCAAAATACTTCCTCTGTACCTCACCCCTCTATCTTCTCTGTCTCTGCCTGCAGGTCTCAAGGTGTTTCTGCTACTTGTGTACTGCACAGTGATGATCGCGCTGTATCTGGCTCCCCTGGGAATTGCCTCCCCTTGCATCATGGAGGAGAACCAGCTGCCCCCCAAGCCAGCCCTGGTTGGCCACCGAGGAGCCCCCATGGTGAGTGACCAGCACCAGCAGTGTCCTGGCACAGTGGATCAGGGTGGATGGGACAGGCTGTTCTGCCAGCGAAAGCCAGGCTGTGCCTGGCTGTGGGGCACTGGCATCAGACCCTTGCTGCTGCAGGTCTGGATGAGCTCTGGCCAGCCCAGTAGAGAGGGGTCCCCACACTAGCCAGGGCAGCGCAGGGCTGGAGGATGGGTGAGGAGGGTGGACGCAGCAGTCACAGGGCAGAGCTGCTTGCTGAGCACTGATGCACCAGGGGCAAGCAGCTCTCAGCAGAAAGCCTGGCTGTGTAGTGTGGGCTGGGAAGCAGGGACTAGGCAGGCTTCGGCTGTCTGCACCCAGCCCTTTTCCATCCCCCACCCTACCAGGGTCACCCCAGTCTCATTGTGGTTGACCTAGAGCCCAGCCAAGCTGCTGGGTGCAGCCAGGCAAGGTGAGTGCCTGCCTCCTGTCCCTTCCCACCCATGCCCTCTGCACTAACACCATTCCTTTTCCAGCTGGCCCCCGAAAACACCCTCATGTCACTGCACAAGGCGGTGGACTGTGATGTGCAAGTCTTTGAGACAGACGTCATGGTGAGGTAAAGGAGCAGCAGGGACTTGGAGGGAGGAAGGGGCCTGTGTATCCTGGGATGTAACCTTCCACATGGGGCATTCTGGAACACACCTGGAAGACTGATATAGCCTGCATTTGGAGGCAGCCCTGTTCAAAAGGCTCTGCCATTCCCACCCTTCCCAGTATGGGACTGGCTCCAGCTTGGTGTCCCAATGATCTGGGAGAGGTACTGGGTTTCTGTCCTCCCCACGCAGGTTGCCTTCCAGGGCATTAGGAGGTAGGCACCATCAGGGGAGAGGCACTGCTTGGAAAACAGACCCTGGCTCTAGTTCATCTCATGCAATCCTGCTATGGGGACAGCTGTTGCAGTGAGCAAGGAACTACTTGGTTCTTGGCTTGGTCTCTAGGTGCTCTGTGCTTTCCAGACTCTCACCTTTTTGTGTAGAGGACCACAAGTAGGCATGAGGGTGGGGGTTACCCTAGCAGGGTGGCTGGGAGAAGGCAGAAATGCCAGGGTAGGGATAGGAGACAAACAGCTTGCAACACAGAACTTCCCTCTGCTCCTTTGCCAGTGCTGACGGGGTCCCGTTCCTCATGCATGACGAGGAACTCACCAGGACCACCAACGTGCAGGCTGTGTTCCCTGAGAGGGCTGCCCTGAACAGCACCACCTTCAACTGGACAGACCTCCAGCAGCTGGATGCTGGCAGCTGGTTCCTGGAGGTCAGGATGCCCCTGGGGCGTCTGGTCAGGGATTTATGGGTGAAGCATGAGCCCTGCCCTGGGGAAGGTTCCCTTTGCAGCGCTGGTCCTGGCAGACACCTGGACAGGGTGCAGAAGCACTTCCACGCCTGCACAAATCCCTTGGGTGCGGTTATGCCCCAAGCTGGGGTTTGTTCTGACTCCTCAGCTGAGTCACAGAGGAGGCTGGTTTGAGGGGAGATGTCTCATGTGTTTGCTCTGAGCTGCACAGCCTGCCTGGGCTTGGAGGCAGCTGTGGCAAGACTCTTCCCAAATGGTGACTAACCAACTGCTGGGCTGCTCTGAATGCCCACAGGTGTTGGGGCTGCTTGAACTGTGCTGTTAGTGGGGAGAAGGGTAGAGGTGCCCCATGGCTGTGCAGGGGAAGGATCCCTGTGCCTGTCTGCACTGGAGAGCATGTGGAGAGGCCATGTAGGAAACTGAGAGCCAGAGACAGGCACCAGTTTGGGAGGTGGAAGCTTATGGGGGGTCTGCCTATGATGACTAACTCTCTCTCACCGTTGCAGCGGAGGCCGTTTCCCACTGTGCAGAGTCTTTCTGCTGGCGATCGCTACCAGGTAACTAAACAGAGGATCCCATCCCTGGAACAGGCACTAGAGGCAGCCAAGCAGAGCAATATCTCCATCATGTTCGACCTCCGGCCTGAGAACCACAGTGACTACCAGAGCTTTGTCAATGCCACCCTGGAAGTGATCTTGCAGTCGGGCATCCCACTACAGCAGGTGAGCTGGCCACCGCCCCACCACTGCCCGGGCCTGCTGTCACACCCCTACTGTGGTGGGAGCTGCCCTGCCAACCCCACTGAGCATCCCTGCCACCCCATACACCACATCCCCATATGTGAGCCCTGTTGGGGAACCCTGTCCAGGCATGGGATTCTCTAGCTGGGAGAAGTTGCCAATAATTAGGGGTTAATGCCTACAGCTTCAGACCCCTCCAAATACTGTGGTTCCCCAGCACTGGCCACCCTGGTGTGTAAACAGTGACTCAGTCTAGGGAGGGGACCAACAGTGCTAGCAAGAGCAGGAAAACCGTGCTCAGGCTTCCACCTCCCAGCACTGTGCCACACCTCTCCCTGCAGCTCTTGGACTCCTTCTGCAACCTCCTGTGTTGCCTTTGCACTTCATCCAACCTCTGCAGCACAGGACACGTGGGGATGAATTAGCACCCAAATCACTTTCCCTTCTTGGCTTTTTGGGAATGCAGAGCAGGAGGGGAGACAGCAAATACTGTAGTGTTGATCCAAGGTGCATTCTTGCTGCAGAGTTGGGGCCAAAAGGATGTACTGCTTGATCCATTCAAGGACCCAGAAAGGACATAACTGCTGCAGCTTGCTTAGGCAGGAACTGCTTTCTCCACTCAGTGGGGTCTGTTGTGCTTACTTCTTGGCTGGAACAAGCTCTTAGGAGACTGTCCTGGCTGAGATCCTCATGGAGGAGTTGAGCATGGAGGGGGGCAGGAAGCAGCTGTCTGAGCAGGCCATGTGTGCCTGGACTTGCAAGGAAATATTGGAAGAGAGAAAGCTCTCTGGAGCACCTCCTCTGCATGTGCTCTCTGGCTCTTGCCTAGGTCCTCTGGCTGCCGGATGGGTTCAGGGAACAGGTCAAACAGCAAGCCCCAGGCATTCAGCAAGTTTATGGCCGGAAGAGACTCCAGAATGAGAAGGAGCCACTGCTGCATGTCAATCTGCCCTACCAGGACATGAGCTCTGAGGAGATCAGGTGAAAGCCCTCTGCCTAGGAGCCTGGGAGCTGTGGGGCCTGGGCACTGTCCCAGCTCTGTTCCAGGGGCCAGCAGAGGTGAGGGCCAGCTGAGGCTGAGTGCTGGCGCACTGCTGGGAAGGTCAGGGTGTCTGCTACAGCCATGTGGACAAGCATGCCTTATCAGGCAGGGCTGGTGCAGGGGATGGAGCTGGCCGTAGTCCTCTGCCTTGCCAGCAAATCTGCCCTGCGTCTGGCTCTCCAGACAGTTGCTCCATATGGCTGCAAATGCTGGATCACATCCCAGACATACAGTCCTCTCTGGCTGTATGCTGAGTGTGCCGGCACCCTGCTGTCTGCTGCTCTGACCACGGCTGTCCCTATGCAGGCAGTCCCGCCAGGACAACATCTCTGTCAACTTGTACGTGGTGAACCAGCCCTGGCTCTTCTCTGTGCTGTGGTGCTCTGGGGTGAGCTCTGTCACCACCAACGCCTGTCAGGTGCTGAAGGAGATGAAACACCCCATCTGGCTGCTTGTAAGTGACCCTTCCATCCTTCACCCTGCCCCACAGCCCTGTGCCCCAGGCACTTGTGGGTCCCTTTCTGCAGCTGCCGTGGGCAGCCAGCTGCCTGGAGGGTGGCTTTTGCTCAGTGCTGTGCTGGCATGGGAACGTGTAACCCTGCAGAAGGAACCACTGGCACAGCAGTCTGGGCTGTACCACCAGCACACCACCCCTGGCTGGTGTTCATGGCTTGTCTTGTTGCCTTGCAGCCCAGCAGCACATACCTCATGATCTGGATTGTTGTAGACTGCGCTTCCTTCCTTGCTATCCTCTGGGCCTTCCTCTTGCTGAAGTACGTTTGATCCCTTTCCCCCTCCCGGGGCAAGTCTGTTTGGGGAGGCTGTAGTGTGCCCTGGGTGGCTGGTGCATACCCAAACCCGGTCATATCTGCTGCCACCCCTCTCTGGACTCAGATCCTGGGGGGTCCTCTCCTGTCTGGCTAAGTGAGACAGCAGTGTGTGGAGGCAGCTTTTATCACCAGGCTGCAGCTAAAAATCTGGCCTGACCCTTGCTTGAGCTGTTGGATGCCTTAGTTCACACTTGCTCGCTCATTCTGCACCCCAGGGCTTGGGGGGCTGACGCTGGGGGACCTTGGCCCTGCTCCTTTACCAGTGCTGCAGGCACCAAGAGCAGATCCCTGTGGGACTGTGTCCTGTGGGGCCCCACAGTCTCCATCTAGAAGCTCAGAGGACAGAAGGGGGAGGCCAGACTGACATGCTAACATCGATCCTATCCCATCTCCTAGGAGGTGCTCCCAGAGGAGACAGCCGGTGGGTGAGTACGCATGGATGTGAGCTCCCTCCCTTGGAGCCAGGCTGTGCCTGCGGGACAGGCAGGCAGCTTTCTCCAGCCAAACATGACAGAGCGGTTTGGGATGGCCGGGGGAGGGAAGGGAATCCCAGCCCAGGGAGTTCCTGTCCTGCCTTTAGCAAACAGCCCTGTGGGACAGTGCTGGGGAATCCCACATTCCCCAAGTCTCCTCAAACCTGCTTTTCAGGCCACTCTGCCTGTTGCTGCAGGATGGTGGCTGCCTGTGATGACTTTTATTTTCTCTGTCTCCCCAGAGTCCGAGACGGATGTGCTGCTCACAAAGATCAACAGCTTGATGCAAGAGTGACCCCTCTGGCCTGCATCAGCCATGGGGAGGGGCAGCCAGAGCCCTGCACAGCTCAAGTGGGGAGCACTCCTCAGGCCAGCTTTGAGGCTCCTTTCCTTTGCAGACTCCTTCCTGAGCTTCCCGACCTCCGTAGTCCTCCTGGTTCCTTGCGCAGTGCACAACTGCCCTCAGCTGAAAAAACCTGGAAGTGGGTTCCCAGTTCCCACTGTCAGCAAGGAACTGGAGCCTTTGCAGTGGTTTCCTGGGGCTGGCTTGTGTCTGGGGGCTGAGTACTTATCCAGCAGTGCTGGGGCTAAGACCTCTGCCCTGGGATTTGGAGAGTAATGGGGATTTGAGTTGTTGTTTGGTGCAGGAAAAGGGGCAGCCTCTGCCTGTCAGCAGCAGCTCTGCAGCCAATGATGGGAAAGCTTGTTTAAAGTGCTGCTGTTCTGGGGGCTGCCCTGCCCCATGGCTTGAGGAATGGGAAGGAGGGTGCGGGGGGGTGGCTTTTCACAAGATGGAGGGGGAGCTGAGCTCTTCCCACCCCCATGCTAGACATAAGTCCTGCCCCTGCTGCTGCTGGCTTCATGCTTGTGGGCCAGGGTGCTGGCACCCCATGCAGCAGTTAGTGCCTGTTGCTCTGGAGGGAAAGGAAGCAGGGGCTGGGGGTGGAGGGTGTCTGGGGCTGGACTACAGTCACACCCCTGCTACTGCAAGGCTACAGAGGTGTGCGAGGGAGGGGAGTGGTGGGACTCGGCATCAGTCAATTTGCAGCTGGGCCTTGAACTTGGAAAGGGGGATTGGGTCATTTTTACTTGTTCCTACCTATTTATGTCAATAAATCAGCGGAGCGGTAGACAGACCCCGAAGGGTTGAGTTGGGCATAACTGCTTCCTCCCCCTTTCCCGCTCCCCCGCACCC
>NW_008796175.1:2756482-2783471 GCF_000699145.1 Aptenodytes forsteri
GCATCCGCGGCCCGCCGCGCTCAACAAGTGTGCCCTGCCGGTACCGGCACAGGGATTGCGCCCGGTGCCCCGCGCTCCTGCCGGGCAGTTCCCTCCCTTCCTCCCTCCCCACCACGGGCCGGGCCGCCCTGCCCGGTGCACCCCCGGGGTTGAGACCTGAGGACCGGGTGCCCCGGCTTCACACCCTCCCTGGGCTGTGGGACACATCCTCGTGCCACTGTGGCTCAGAGTGGGTGGCCATGGGATGCTGTGCTTGCAGCACCCTCGGGTGCTGTGGGGAGGGCAGGTATGGGGGTGCGGGCCCTGCGAGGAAGGACCTCCTGTAAGTGGGACTTGTACCTTGAGGTATAGTGAGATGGGCCCTGGCCACCACATGCTCTTTCTTGGCTGCTGCAGGAAGGGTGCTCCAGTCTCTTCCCTGTGCTGGGGGCACAGCACTTCCTTGGGTTTGCTGGTCTAGGGCCAGCGCTCCCCTGCTCCAGCTGGCTGTCACCTGGTGCTGGTGGCCAGCAGTGCAGGGGTCAGCGGAGGGTGCATGCCGCTCTTTCTGTGCAGCCTGGACTGGGGTGGGATGTTCACACCAGGTTCGCAGTCTTTGTGTCCTGGTATGGTGGCCCCAGTTCTCCACCTGCTTCTTTAGCTTCTGCTGATAAGGTCAGGAATGACCAGGCAAAGATGACTCAACCCCACTCACGGGATGCTGGGCAGTGTCTGATCTTGCAGAAAAGGAAGCCCTTAGTTGATAACGCAGGGCTGGGATGCCCATAAAGCCCAATAAATCTGGAGCTTGGGGAAGTCCCTGCTTTTCCTGGAGCCAGTGTGGAGCTCAGTTCTGAGCAGGAGCTATTCACGCTTCCCCAGGCTCCTTTCTCTGTTCTGCTCCCACAATGAGTCAGTGTAGGCAGGTGACACAGGCAGGACCCCCTTCCCCTTTCGGCCAAGGAGGAGCTGGGAGGGGAGCCAGCTGGGCGAGCTGGGATAGCAGGTGGCATGCACCCTAGCAGACACAGGCCCCCTTGTTTGATGACCTGAATTCCCTGCTGAGAGCCCTGGGATAAGCAGGGTCATCCTTTCTGCATGAGTTCCTGGGTTAAAAGACGAGTCCCCAACAGTGACAGAATGGCTCCCCCGCCTCCTCACACAGAGGCCTTTTGTCTGCAGGCTGCCTGGATGGCAAAGGAAAATATTCACTGATAGGACTGGGATGGGCTCAAGGTCCACGGGAGCTCCCCACCTGCCTTGAGAGATGGGTCACATCTGGGGCTGGAGCTGGACTGGCAGCTTTGGGCATCTGCCCAGAGAAGCATAGAGGTGTCCTGGCACAGAGAGATCACAGCTCCACTGTTTTAGGTCCAAGGTTGTCTCACATGATGATCCTAGTCTTTAACCAAAGCACTGCTTCATGGCAGCCTCCAGCTCCCCTCCTGGCCAGCATGCCTCCTTCCCTGACCCCAAGGTATCATGTTCCTTTCCCACTGTGTCTCCTGCTGATCCAAGGCTGCTTGATGCATGGAGCAATTCTTACGCTTCATCCTGTAGAAACCCAAGTTTTGCCACTCGTGTAGCTGAGCTGTTTGCAATATCTTGCGCTACATGAGTGGGGCTATGCTCAGCTTTGCTGCAGCCATCTGGCCCCGTGTGGGAGACTGCAGCTCTTGCGGTAGTACTCATAGCCCTGTGCAACTGGGACGTGTCCAGCTCCTGAATGGCTTCTCTGCCTGGGAGGTGGCAGAGGTGCTCAGGCTGCCCAGTGCCATGGGGTTTGGAGGTGAGTCAACCTGGATTTAGCCCCTGATTTTCAGGGTTGAGGAGGGCCAGCAGGCAGAATCACCTCCCCTCCAGCCCCTGCCTGGCGCTCTGCCATGGCCCCTCTGCACCTCACGGCAGGGTTAGCTCTTCCAGGTATGTGTAACGAGGCTGCTTTTGTGGCTGTCAGACTCTTTAAAAATCCAGAGCTGAAAGGCAACTTGAGGCATTATCCAGGTGAGCCCTTTGTGCTGCTCCAAGGCTGCACTCGAGCCTTCCCTGACAATGTCTGTCCATCCTTCAGTGTTAATGCCTTGTTACTCCTGTGTCATCTCTGCAGACACTGAACGGGCAGTGGAAATTCTGACCAGATACCAAAGCACCCTGCGGTCCCCAGAGGAGCAGGAGCTAAAAGCTTCCATTGGAAAAGTCTCGCACATCTTCCAAAGTGAACTCTTCCAGGCTCTGCTGGGTAAGCCCCTGTCTTGCGGTCCCTGGGGCTTTGCGGTCAGTGGGCTCTCCTGGGGGCCTGATCCTGCACAGGTGCCTGGCACTGACCAGGCTGGGTACATCCTGTGCAAACACATGGGTGCATGTAACACCAGGGAGCTGGTCTGTCTTTCTCCTCCAGGGCTTGGGCTGGAGATACTGGGGATCAGGGCTGCAGTTGCTGGGTGTTTGCGATGTGAACAGGATTCCGCAGTCAGGTGATTGTGGACAAGGGGTAAAGCCTTCTTCATCAGGCTATGCCAGATCTATCCAGTAGCTGCTAAAGGATGCTGCAGTGCCGTGAGCACCCTCTGCGCAGTGCAGGCGTGGTGTGTTCGCAGCCACTGCCAGGTTTCCAGCTCTGCTTCCATACCAAGGACACCCTGCCACAGGGCTTCGCTCCTCCCTGCACCCCTCAGCTTCATCACAACCTGCTACTTTCCATTCCTGCTGCTGACCCGAAGGAAAACTAAATCTTTCTATCTTTGAGACAGAATCCACACATACTCAGCTCCCTTTGGGGTATCCTGGCCTTTCTTGTGCTTAGACCCATGAGCGCTTGCGAGTAACACACTGTGCAATTTCACACAAGAAACAGACTTGACAGCGAGGCTCGTCTTAGGGCTGGGCACCAGAAAATGCCATTTTGAGCACAGCGTAAAGTTCTCTATGTGGATTTAGACAAACACAGCTGGAGTCTTGCTGGACTACGCAGCTTCTCCATGCAAGATGCATGGCTATCTTGCTGAACAAGGTCATTTGAAAACACACTTTCTTTGTAAAGTAATTTTTTTAGAAAAAAAATGATGGTTTTGGACTCTGAAGTTGCTCAGCTCCATTCCCTGTCAAAGCAGACCTGATCCTGGCTGTGCAGGTTCACTTAGGGCACTAATTTTGGAGAAGCTGCAGTGTGCTGAGTGGGGCAGGAGCTCCCACTTAGCTCCTCTCCTTAAGACCCGCTCACTGTGGGCCTAGGGGAAGCGCATGCAGCGCTGGCGGTTTCCGTTCCCAGGTCTCCCAGGAGAGTAGCCGAGTTTCCCTGCTGGGAAGGAAGGGAAAGCACCCCAGAAGCTCTGCACCCCAGAGGAGGACCCAGACCCCAGGGTGCAGAGCTCCACGCGTGGTCTGTGCCTCATTCTTGGTGCGTTTTGACCCAAGGCTGTCTCAGCCCTGGCGTTCCCCCTCACCATCACTCTCCTCTCTCAGCAGCTCTCTCCTTTTCTTCGCACCTCTGCAGCCAGAGACCCATTTCTGTGCCCACAGAGCCCCGAGTTGCCAGCAGCTACTCTGTGCTTCAGATTATCCATTGAAAATGAAATACAATCATGGGATGAGTGGCGTGTCCTGAGCTATTTTATTCTCTCCTTTCCTTGTTCTTGCTGTTGGAGCATCACCTGGAGGCTTTCAGCCCCAGCATGTCCTTGTGCAGGGCTTGCGCTGGGACGTCTGTGCCAGCGGCAGCAGAGACATGCGGCAAGGGAGGGCTCCACAGGGCAGTGGGCCCCCATGCCGAAGGGACCAGCATGCATCTCCTTTCTTGCCTCTTCATTTATACAACCCACTCTCAAAATGCTCCCCAGCCCATGGTTAGTCCCACGCTGGAGGCAGTGGTCCCCAGCAGGGCTGTGATCGCCTTGGCGAACCTGACACGAGCCCAACACCCCTGGCTGCTTTTGTGTGCTGCCACAGCCCTCCCCGGTGCTGTGTGAAGGCAGCGAAACAACTTTCCCAAAGCCCAGGGCTGTTCATATTAGTGCAAAAGTGTTGTCAAGAGAGTGTAGCTGGAGACAGCATGTCCATGCACATGCCGAGCTGCCTGCAGTTTGCACACTGGCATGCAGACGCTGCACAGACTTCCCAGCTCCCTGCTCTAAGCCATCTGTCTTGGTGTCCTATCAACACTGGCATGAGGGAGTGTCGCTTGATTGCTGGTGACCTTTTCAACTGGTTTAACAGGATATTAGTTCCTCGTGCCAGAGCGAGCTTTCTCTAGATGTGTTTACCTAACTAGGAATTTGCATTAATTACTTCCGCCTCCCTGGAGCGTGGGTTTGTGAATTCCTCCATCCCTGCGTGGACACATCTGATGCTGTGTCTCGCTGCGTGCTCACTGTGCCCGCACACAGCTGGCACACACCAGGATTGCTCGGTGTCCACAGTCCGAACCTGCTGGAGCATGGTGACAGCTCTGGGAGAGTGGTGGAGCATTTCTATTTTATTTGCTTTTCACCCGCCCTTTTCCCAGTGAGCTGCTGTGTCTCTGTCTGAAGTTTGCTCAGAGTCACGGAGCTGGTTCAGAGTTTATCCAAGAGAGGAAGATTTGCAGGAGGAGCCGCAGGTATGCCTGCCGACACAGAGGCTCCCATCTTGCTGCCCCACGCCGTGCCAGATGCTTCTGGCTCTGGAGAGGCCTCAGCCTGCAGAGGTCCCTTCTCTTGCAGCTTTTCCGAAATATGGGCCTGCTTTTTTTCAACCCCTGGGGAACATGAATGCATGCACATGGTACATCCCTGTCTTAGATTGCATGCTCCTACAGGTAGTGCTCTCCTAAGACATGCATTGGCTGGCTTAAGCTTGAACACCAAAATGTATTATGCCGTAGTAGAGTTATCAGAAGTGCCAAACATCACGGAGTTTTCCAAGTTGGTCCACATGAAAAATGCCAGGGATAGATATGGCTTTCCATATGCTTTTTTTTTTTAAGAATAAGCTGTTTTGTGGGCTCCAGAAGCCCCAGTTTGCCCAGCTCCAGGGGAGGGTCTGCTGGGACGTTCAGATAAAGCCTGTGTGGTGTCCAGGGCTGCATGTATCTGTCATCGTGAATGTGCCCAGTGTTGCTCTGCACATGCACCATTTTCTGCCAGACTCCTCTGACAACAGCACAGCCCCTTAAATCCTTGTGACCACCATGCCAGACTCAACTCCCCCTCTCCGGAGCTACCCATGCCCCGAGGCACGCTGACTCTGGCAGGACAGCTCCTGCCCCGGTGGGTGCCATGGCGGCTGGCTCAGCACAGCGATGCACGCTGGAATGCGCCAACCCCTGCTCCGCACAAAAGAAATTCCTTGGCGGTGCAGAGGGAAAACAGGCTGTGCTGGCTCCCTCCTTCTGGCCCCTCTTTCCCTGCGTCTGAGGCCATGGAGCCAAGCGCATGACTTGCAGAGAAACAGCCTGGCGAAAGGGCACTCAAGGACCCTGGGCTCAGGGGCACTGTGGCTGGGCTGGGGCGATTGTGGCCCTGCCTTGCCTCTGCTGCCTGGAGCCCCTTGGGTTGATGCTTGGCCTTGTCTCATGCCGCCGGGGAGGACAGGGCTCGCATGCAGAAGCAGCTCACTGACCTTTCCTTCCTGAAGCCGGGGCTGAAAGGGGCTGTTGTGCCCTTTGCAGCAGGCGAAGCTGGGCAGACAGGCAGGGTTTGTGTGTGCTCGGCCACCCCGGCTGCCAGCAGCCCAAAGGGCAGTGCTCCTCCCAAAAGCCCTCTGGGGCTCAGCTCCTCTCCTGTGCCCAAGCGATGGCTAGCACAGACCCCAATGAGGTCCTGTTGGCTGCTTGGGCCCAATCCTCCCCTGCGGCTCCTTTTACCCCAAAAAACGTTCCTCCTGGAGAGCCTTGCTGCTGCAGAGGCACAAGGAGAGGCAGGCTGTTGCCGACCCGCGGTGCTTCCCTGGGTGGAAAACTCCAGCCGGGAACTCAGCTCGTCAGCAGCGCTGCTGGGGATGGCAGTCATGGCTTCAACGGGTGGCTGCAGGAGCCAGGGTGGAAAACTGGAGGAATCTGGAGGATTCCCAGCCCTGAGGACTCCTCCTCTTGCAAATTAGCCCATAGCCAAGGATGGAAACTCATAGCTTGCTTGAAACCTCTGCTGTGGCGGCTATAGGTGTGAATCCTCCCTACAGCAGCAGGGCCACAGCTGGGAGGCTGGTGCGAGGCTAGAGTTTCTGCTTGGGGTAAATCTGCGGTGACACAGCTGATGACAATGCACACGTTGGGGAAGAAATGTCATTTTCTGGAAGTGCACGTGCTGGCTGGCACAAGGGCGCTGCATTAGCCCTTGGATGCTGGTGCTATAGAAGTATTTAATGACATTTATTTGACGTATTGACCTCAGGAGGAAATTGTTAGACAAATTCTAATCTCTGCAAATCTTGAGTTACTCTTCGTTATTAGATCCAGAGTGGATTTACGTTGTCATCAAACAGAAATTGGGCTGTAAGACAGAACATGCAGCATCATCTTTTGCTACCACAACGTCCTCTTACTGAGGCTTTTCAGGTAGTGCTGCTCTTAAAGTGTGCAGGTGAGGCAGACTTGTGTGCAACTTGTGATGCCCATAAGAAATGAAGGAAACCAGCATATATTTAAATTATCTTTAATGCCACATGTACGTGTGTCCTAAAATGTACTCCTGTCACGGCTGCGCCCTTTGCTGCCTGAACCCCATCCCCCGATCCTGAAACTCCTCTAATCCCTGGTGCCAGCGATGATCACCTCTCCCAGCAAGCATCTAAAATGGGCTGAGGGTTTCGGAGGTGGAGAGCAGCTGCTTTGGAGGACAAACTTCTCGCTCCACAGGCGCCTTGCCAGCTTGGCTGCCCAAGGCTGTGTTCCTGCAGCAGATGGGTGACAAACGGGGACACCGGCAGCGGTGCACCCCCACGATGGGGCTGTTCAAATCCTGTTTTCAGTTTTGCGAAGTTTTGTGCATTCCAAGCGTAATCCGCACAGCCAGGAGCTCCTGCTATCCCGTTACGCAATGACTATTTTTATAACCAGAGGGAGAGATGTTTTTGCACGAAAACAAAGTCCCATTTGTCTGGCTGTGCGATGACTGCTTGCCATGACCTCATGTCTGATTTGGGAGGACTTCAGGGGCTGCCAGCAGCGTGCTCAGCACGTGGGGGGCTGTGGAGGGGGTGCCCCAGGTGCGGTGGGTGGATGGGGGGACTCCCACTCCTCCTGTCATTGCCGGCTGCCCCATTTCTCCCAGGGCACAGGACAGAGCCTGGCAATGATGTAGCGCAAAGCAGCAGCTCCAAAAGCAGCATCGACACCAGGCAGTGGCACGGTGCTCCGTGGACTCGGGCGGCCACACAGTCTGGCTGGGCTCACCGTGGGCACAAAGCCACTCTGCCGGCAGCCGAGATTTATAGCAGCTTTTTCCATGCAGCTGAGAGGTCACCAGGCAGCCCCTGGGAGCTGGATGATGTGGGTCAATGCTGCTCCCTGTCCCATCTGCAACATGGATGTGCTGCTGCAGTGTATGGGCATGTGGTTAAACACAGGGGGAGGATGGGGACTTGCGTCTGGGGGTGCAGTCCTGCTTGTGAAAGCCTTCCTGGGAAATAGCCTCGGGCAGTGCTCAGCATGTCCCTGCTTACACTGCCCAGCTCTCACCAGATTTCCTTTGGAAATCTTTATAAAGTGGGCATTTAATACCCTGTGGTGCCTCAGTGTGGCATAGTTTCAGGTGAGAAATTGCACACTGAAGGGCTGGCGCAGCTGCTTCATCCCTGAGCTCCCAGGGAGCACCGGGGAAACAGCCACGGTCCCTTCGAGCTGAGACCCACCGCTTGCCCTTGGGGTCACTCACAGAAGAGGGGCTCTCCAGCCTCCTCCGCAGCAGATGCAGGTACAGAAAATAAACTCAGGTTCCTGCTGTGGCTTTCCCTGCTCTGAGTGCTTATTTATGCTGCCGTGACTTTTTGGCCCTGCGGACTCCGCCAGGCTTCCTGTTTCCCAGGTGCTTGAAGGGATTTATTACTTTTTTATGCCTTTTGCAACTCTTTTGGCTGACCTTTTGGAGTTTTACCTTTAACCTGGCAGCATTTACCATCCTTTCTGGTTTTCTCATTTGGACGCAGCTTCAGCTGTTTAGATGAATGTCTTCTCGCTTTTAATAGCCTCCCTTCCTCTGTGGTCCAGCCTTGCTTTCCTCCCTTTTGCCTTTACAGTATTCTCCGGCCAGGCACTGTGCGTTTGCTCTGATGTTCCAGTGGGGTCTCTCTAAATAGGCTTAGTGCCTCCCACAAATGTTTTACCCTCTTTATTACCCCTTTCAGTTTTTTCGTACAAAAGCTTCTCACTTTTGATGTAGTTCCTTTTCTGAAATTAAACACTTCTGCAATGGGTATATTGGCTTTTGTCGTTCCTACGGAAGTGCTGGATCTGGAGGTCCATGTCTGACCTGGCTCTGGAGATGAGCTGGGGGCTGCTGGGAGCCGGCAGCTGCCTGAGTGCACGGCAGTGGGGGCTTCCTTAGGGAGGAGTGAAGCCCACTGCAGCCCTGCTGCTCCCTGCAAGCCTCCACGTATGACCGGGAGAGGGTAAAATGCTCCTGGCAGGGGTAGGAAAGCGTCTGGGCTCCCACAGCCCCTCTGGAGCTACACCCAGGCAGCAGCTGCCGTCAGGTCCCGCTGTCACTCCATAACTGTTTCTGGAGCAGCGAGGGCTGGGACACCCCATTCTCATGCCTCTCTCTGGAGCCACTATGATTTACAGCAGCAGACTCAGGTCCTTGGAGCCCAGAGTGAGGATACATGGCATCTGCTTGTGGCAGTGCGCAGGTAGTATTGTGCCAGGTGGGAAGAGGGAATTTATCGGGGAAGGAGCTGGAGATAACACAGCTGTAGCCATCAGCTTTGGAGCTTGTACACCGTGAGCCTGCTGTGCTAGTGCCCCGTGCCCTCTCTGCCTGTCCCCATGGGAAGGGAGCCCCTCCATGGGCCAGGGGCACTGGGGAGCAGCGATGGGGCCGGAAAAACCCGACAGCGTCAGGGCAGGCGGGCAGGCAGGGGCTGCCTGGTGCAGGAGACTTCTTGGAGCAGAAAGGACATGGGACCATGCATGGGGCTGGTGCAGCCTGGAGGAGAGTGGGATGGGGCGGGTTTATGATTGATGTTTCTGGGCACAGTTTGCTCTTAGTCCCCGTGAAGCATGTGGTCATTGCTCCGTGGAAATGCCTGTGCCTTCCACAGCCATTGGGCGCTGTGTGCTGAGCCAGGCACCCCATTGCACCTCTTGCCTTTCCGGGGGGAGGCATGGTGGGCAGCACGGCAAGGGTGGGGAGCCAGCAGAGACCTGTCCCAGCCCATTGCCCGGGTGCCAGCCTCTCACAGAGGGCTCAGACTTATGATGCTCTGGGGGCAGAGTGGGTGGGCACAGGTGCTGCACCCCATGCAGGATGCTGGCATTGGGCTGCCTCCCCGGTCCTGTGGATATTTCTCATGCTGTTTTGCAGATATCCATGAATTCTACGATTTCACACTGCGCTCCGCACCCCTGCAGCCTCCCAGCCCAGACGCACGTTGCAGCACAGCCAGGCAGCAGCATGAGGCCAGCGAGCCCAGCTCCACAGTCACATCTGGAGAGCCCCAAAACCTCCCTGAGGTAAAAGCTGCTCTGGCACGATGCTGCAGGGCCAGACCCTGCACACTCCTGCACCAAAGGGGAGGCAAGGGGCACAGGAGGCTGCTGGCCACTGCAGCCCAGCCAGCTCACACCCAGGGTGTTTCCACACCTCCTGTGTCATAGCTTGTCTCATTAATGAGGCAACTCAATGAACTTCTCTGGTTCACAAGTGTTAATTGAATTACTCCTAATGCAAATAGCTTCAGCTCCAGCTCTGGTTCCTGCTCTGCTGTTGCAGCTGGATTAGCTGCTCCCGTCTGACGCTGTCTCAGCGGTGTTTCAGCTCTCTGATCTAGCCACCTTGCGGGCTGCTTTTGATAAGTGAAGTAGGTTGAGCCTTTTGAGTTTCCCTTTTCAGGATTTTTTTCCAGCTCTCAGATAACTTCTGTCTCTCTTATTTGCATTCTCTTTAATTTTCAACAGCCTTTTAAAAGATACGGCACCAGGTGGGGAGGCAGGAATTGAGCAGTAGGGTCTCAGTTATCTCAAAGGCACCAAGGTAAATAAAATTGCCTCATGCCTTTGCAGGCCCTCTTCCTGTCCCCCTCTCACTGCCTTGTGCCCTGCCAAGGGATGCTGTGGGATCCCCCTGAACTGGGGATACAGGAACATTTGTGCAGAAATGCAAAAATTAGGGGATTCCTCCTTTCAGCAAAATAATCCTTAGATAAACACCATATTTCTTCCTCACGGACTGAACTCGCTTCCCATCCTATACCTGCGGGGACACCAAATTTGTGTGGCACACAGGGACAATGGAGCTGACCGATGTCTCCTAAGAAGGAATACTTTAAAGGAGTTTGATGATCAAGAACCGGGGGGACAAAACTGCCCACAATCAGTGCAGGAGATATCTGTGTCCCTCTGACTCAGGAACCATTTTAGTCCCATTTTTTCTTGACCCCCTTCACATTGGCAGTCCCTCTAGTTAAAGGCAAACCTGCCCATCTAGTCTGTGTTTATGAACAAATTTTTAGTGATGTTATACCGTAGGCAGTGGGATCCCGCTTTGGGTTTATGGGTCTTGTGTAGCCTTGATCCACCCACTGGCGAGCTCTGCTGGCAATAGCCACAGGTCTCTGTGGCCAGGCCAGTCCATGGGGCCCTGAGGAGATGTGACAGTCAATAAAGACATTTAAAAATCAACGAGGAAACAAGTGGGGAAGCCGCCGTGGGCCTGCTGCAGCTAGTATGAGGGGTGCTCCTGCTCCCCCCGCAGTGCCCTGCATGCACAGGGGGGACAAGCAAAGCAGCTGGTCTCAGGGCTTCCCTGCACCGAACACAGCCCAAGCCCATCGACACCATCAAATCCCTTCTCCTTTCTCCATAAAATGTGTTTGAGGCATCTTGTGTTGCTGAAATGTCAAATGCAACAGGGAGCTGCCCCCACCCGGTGGCAGAACAGCCCTGGAGTCCCCTGCCTGCAAGCCTCCACCTTTGTCTGCAGTGACCCCGCTGCCCATGGGCCAGTGCCAAAGCAGGCTGTCACGGGCGGTGGGATGCTCGCCAAAGGCAGTATGAGCCCCCTGCATGGGGGAAAGCTCATACTTTCCCTTCCAGAAGCAGTGGGGGGGCCTGGAGGCAGCTGGCCTGCCCTACCCACATGTACCCCCTGTCTCATTTCAGGATCTGTCCCGGGACAGTGAGCAGAGGCTTCCCACAGGGGCTGGGGACAGCACGCTGGGGATGACGCCACGGCTGGTGAGGGTGACAGCACGGAGGACGGAGGCACCGGCCAGCGTCTGCAGCCTGGTCCTTGGCTCTCGCAGCGCCCTGCCCCAGGTGAGCCTCCGTGCACCCCACACCGCGTCCTACCCTGCCAGCCCAGCCGGCAGCTGGCACTAAGGGGACAGCACCGGGGCCGTGTGCCCGTAGCACTGCAGGGACGGTGCCAGGGAGGCATTTTCCTCCCCTGGGGCTGGCAGTGTTTCCTCATGGCTATTCTGGTGATGCTCAGGCTAGGAAATCTAGCAGTCACCTGTGCCAGGGGCTGGACGACACCGAAATCATCCCCTTGCGTTAGCATTTACCATGGCCCGGTGTCAGCCCTCAGGGCTTGGAGGCCAGGTGGATATGGCGCAGAAAGAAAGAGGCTCCATGGAGCTGGAAATCCTTCCAGCCCCGTCCCTCTTGCCCCCAGCGCTGGCACACTCCCACATTGCAGATCTCCGTATTTTTTTCTCTGAGCTCTTAAATGGCAGGTCCATTCCTCAGCTTACCAGGAGCTTTTCTCTGCTGTCTTATTTACTTGGAAACACTGTTTATTTGGATGTGCATCATAAATCTCAGCTTCCTCCTGGTGCGAGTGCATCGTTTGGGCTACACATTTGAGGGGAGTTTTAGGGACAAGCGAAGGACAAAATGCACTTTTGGGAGGGATGAAGTGGCTGGGATGGATGGAGCTCACCACAGATTTAAAATAATATGAAAATGTTGTTTTCCTTGGCATAGTTTGAAATAATGCTTGTTTGCTAAGTCAAAATCTTCTTCCAAAATATTTTAAATACGAAAATTGCACTGCTGCTTTTCTCTCCTTTTTAAATGTTTCCCTTCTTATTCTGCGCTGCAATAAAATGGGTAATGCCCCATTTTTTTCCCTTACTGTTTAAGTTCTCCTTTTCCTCTTGCTACTCTCTATGTTTTCAAACATTCACCAAATCTTTACCAGTTTTGGAAGGGCAAGACAGTGGTTTTCTGAACACGACAGGAGGATGAGCTTGGCTGCCAGTCTCCGTTTGCCAGTGGGAGGGAACCACAATCACAGATGGGGGAGTCATGGGGCAAAACCCACGAGGGGTGAGAGCCTGATCAGTCCAGAACAGTCAGATTTTAAGGGATTTTCTTCGTAACTGTCCCAGGCTGTGGAGTGCAGCGGCTCTTGCATCCAGCCCCAAATGTCTGGCTGAGTTGCAATGTCTCCTTTAGCAGCAGCCACCTAGCTTTGATTTTAAGACTTCATGCGATGGATCTGCTGTGTCCCTAGCCTGGCTGGCCTGATGGCTATTTATCCTTCCCATTAAAAATCTGCACTTTGCTGTTAGCCTGGATTTGTCTCACTTTAGCTCCCAGCCCCAGGAAATTTTGCTGCCTTTGTTTGCTAGGATAAAGGACCGTGGCAATCAGAAATGTTCCCAACATGTAGGTATTTATAGATGCATCTAAGTTCCCTCTTAACTTTCCCTTAGATAAACTAAACAGATTGGCTTCTTCACTCACTCAGTGTGAGGCAGGTTGTTCCAGCCCTGAAATAATTCCTGTCATTCTTTTCTGAAGTTTTTTTTATTTCAGCCTCCTCCTTTCCTAGCCTGTGTTGGTACAGTTCAGGAGCTGGTCCTCGGTGCCAGGCGCTGGCTCTTTTGGGGTCACTCAGCTGTGGGGACCACAGCTGCCAGCCCGGAGCAGGGGGTCACTGCCCCGAGAGGGAGGGGGCAGTGGGGACCCGGGTGGGCAGGACAGGGCTCTGGGAGGGCTGTGCTCTGGCAGGGCTCTCTCATCTGCAGCCTCTTTCATCCCAGAGGATGGGCACTTCACAGCCTGGTTGCAGGCAGAGCAGGGACCTGGAGGGGAAAAACCATCAGGATGGTAGTGTTCAGTGCTGGGCTTATCCATGCCCATAGTCCTGCCTGAAACTCGGCTTTCTGTGGAGACTCAGCAGCTTTCCTGGAAACTGGGACCAAGCGGTGCTGGAGAGCTGCAGGCTCAAGTGCTGTTCCTCTGCAGCAGCCCCTGTGCTGGGGTATGGGTGCCTTTGACATGGCAGTGAACCTGTTCCCCGAGGTGTCATCTTCAACGCTGAACACAGGCCTTGCCCCAGTGGAGCAGGAGCATTTCCAGCAATCCCTCATGTCAGCGATCTGGACCATGACACGGGATCAGCCATGCCTGGGTGCAAGCTGTGCCGATGGACCACAGCATGGGCCCTGCTTCGCATCCCTTGCTCCTGCATAAAGGCACTGAGGAGACCTCAGCTCCTGCCCAGCATCACCTCCTGTGTTGGTTCTCAACAGCCCCAGTGTGCAGGACAGCGTCAGGACTGGATAACACCTACACATCCAGCTCCTGCCCACCTCCACGGTGACTTCTTGCTCCCCAGCCTTCAGTGCATCCTTTTTGCCACGGGCGTTTCCAAAGTGGGTTTCAGGAAAACATGTGAGATGGCAAATGGCACTTGGAAGAACCAGGGAAGCTTTTATAATAGGTGATACTTAATGCTAGGGCAGGAGGGCACCAGCTGCAGGGCAGAGCAGCTGTCCCCCTGGTGCTATCAGCCCAGGAACAAGAGCTCTAGTGGACACCCTACCACTGATAAAAGGCAAGATGATGAACTGGCTTGTCCTGCCTGAAGTAAGTGCAATTCTCTTATCGCATCTGTCAATGTAAATAAGTTTTCTGTTGTCCTGGCTTTGTCCTCTCCCCTGCCTGTAGCTCTCCCCGGCGGTGATAGCAGAGCAAAAGCCACCATAACCTGCTTTAGCCAGGAAGGCGCATGAGAAATAAATTGCCTCTCTGCACAAATGCTTCCAGGAACAGGAAATTTTCTGCCTGCTGGTGAGAATGTGTGTGCGCTCCAAGTAGCCCTGCAGTGTGCAAATGGCTGCTGCAAAGGAAATGGGACCGGTAAATACAGCAGCAACATGTGCTTCCTGACGGCAAGGCTTAGTGGGCTGAAACCATCCCTCCATGGGAAAGTGGATGTTCAGCCCTCAACGGAGCAAGAGCAAAGGGACTCAGCCAGCGGAAATGCCCTGTTGAGGCGCTCAGAGGCACAATCCCACCTGAGCTCTCGGGTTTGTGGGGTTTTATTTGCCAAATCCTCCATTTCAACCTTTCCCCGAGCCTCGTGGTTGCCTTAGCAGGGCTGCTCAGGGTTTGTGTGCATCCACAGTGGGAAGACCCACAAGGATGCTCCCATGGCCGGTGCCACTCGCCAGCGCTCACAGGCTGGCAGGAAGGCTGCTTCTCTCAGTAAACGCCGTTCTCATCTTCTGTGCGGTGAGCAGAGAACAGCCAGCTGTAAAGATAAATGAAAGAGGAACAATGTCGCTGATGAGCAGAAACTCTGCGCCTGCAAGGAAGCGCTGCTTTTTCCCTACCACTCTCTCCTGCTTCCCAGCACGGCTCTGCAGCCACTCTGACTTCATCCCTGTCATCGCGCCAGTGCGGTGCCGCCCCTCCTGCGGTCGCCTGCCCATGCATCTCTCCCTCCCTCTTGCCTGCCAAGGGTTTCGTTGCTTCGCTGCCTGACGCCAACGCCGCGGCTCTGTCCTTGCTCAGCCCAACAGCTGACACTGAGCAACAGCAGGTCTTAACATGATGGAGAGAGGGAGCGAGACTACTTCAGAGGACACATTCTGTGTCCGGCTCCAAAATTGCCGGTGAATAGGAAACCTCGCTGGCAGGCACTGCTGCTGCTCTCGCAGGCTGGGGGTGCGTGGAATGCCGCTGAGCATGCCAGCAGCATGCCAGGTGCTGGCTGTGCTTTAGCCCTGCTGGACTGAGGCCAAAAATGTCCCCTTCCCTCCCTACATCCCAGGGAAGACATGGCCCAGCTCTGCAGAAACGCCCTGGCAGGGTGTTAGGAGGCTGCCCTGCTGCACCTGCCGCTGAAGAAGATGCATCCGTCTGCCCTATAACCCACAGCTCAAGTGTCAAAAAGGTTCATGGAGCTCCCTGGGGGATTTGGCAAAGAAAGGCAAGCTGTGCCACCAGCGTGGCGACCAGCTGTCTGCTTCCCCCATCCTTCTCTCAAGTGCTTTTTCCTCTTTCCCGATTTGCCTTTGGCCAAAGAGAAGGGCGTTCCCATGCTCCGCACCTTTGCCTGGCGGGAGCAGCTCTGGGCACCTGCAGCGGGTCAGGATGAGACCGGCGTGTGGCAGATACTGCAGCTGCAGAAATGCCTGCTACGAGCTCCCTGCTCCCCCCTGCCCTGACTGCAGCCCCACCGCTCTTCATTTTCTCTGCAAGTTGTGTGAGAGGGGAAGCACCAAGTAGCTGTTTGCTACCTCAAGGAGTGTCAGGGAAATTAAGCAGGTCCCTGATGTGCACGAATGTCTGACAATGAATGCAGCCCCCTCAAGAAGCTCCCCATGAAGTTGCTTGGTTGCACATGCCCTGCTGTCCCCACCACGCCCTGTCCTCTCTGTGGGCTGGCTGAGCAGGCACCTGAAGCCATCGCTGCAGGCCAGACTGGCCACTGCTTTATCTCAGCTCAAGCCTGGCAGCATCAGCCCTGCAACCCTAAAATCCTGGGAGGTGGCTAATGCTCAAGCAATGGGAGCAGAGGAGCAAGCAGCTCCTGGAGGGACCCCCCCCCCCCCCCCCCCCATCCCCATGCACCTTTGAGAGCATGTTTAATTTTAGGAGAAGCAGAGAAAAGCAGCAACCCACAGCACAGAGGCCCCAGCTGCTGCCCCGGTGTCACTTGAGCTGCTTTGTGCCTGGAGGTTGCTTCAGGGCTCTGCATTCAGATGCTCTCCAGCAGTTTTGTGTTTCGACATTGCAGACACAGGCTCAAAAGCCAAAGTGCTGAAGCCAAGAGGGTGTCTGTCTGCAGTAACGCGCTCAGGTTCAACCATACATCAGCCCTGCACAGCACAGACACCCAGCTGGGCAGCCGGCTGCCTGTGTCCCAAGGATGCTGCTGCTCAAAGCAGGGTCAGCGTGGGCTGTGTCAGTAAGAGCTGTCACTTCAGTGGACTTTTTTGGGTTGAATGGCCTCAGCTTTACTAGAGGCTCTTGCTATTCCTGCTGTGGAGATGAACAAGGAGATGCTTAGACCTCAGTTGTCCCAGCTCAATATACAGCTTCAGCAAAGGATGAAGAAGTCAGTAGAGCCACCAGGCTGTCAAACCAAAAGTTCATGCACGGGCACCTGTTCCTATTCTATTTGGGAACTTTCTGTCTAAAACCAGCAGCAAAAGGAAGATCCTTGGCAGACCCCTAGGCTTTTCTGGCTGCATGGCATAGGAAAGCCCTGCTGGACATAGGGCTGTTGGTCCGTCCATTCATCCAAGTCATCATCACTGTTTTGAAGTTATTTTGTGATGGTGTGAGTGCATGCAGCACTGCCCATGCAGTGGCAGAAAGGGTACAGTGAGGGGGAGGCTTTGGGGAGTGTCCTGCAGATGGCCACGCTCCAGAGTCATCCAGACGAGCCTGGAGTCCATCCATTCTCCCTCCAGATTCATGCTTCAGCTTCGTTTGCCTCCGTCTAGTGCACGTGTCTGCCTGTCCCCAGGGGAGCACAGCTGCTGGGGCGATTCACACACTGAGATTTACACTGATAGGTTTCATGCATATCTCTGAAATCAAGAACTGAGACCATTCACAGGCATCTCAATGGAATGGGGACTGAACAGGGGCCAGCCGCATCAGTGCCTTGGCCAGGAGCTCCATGAGCCACCGCACTGTCCCCGCAGGGTCTGTCTGCTTTGCTCATCACATTTCCAAAATGAGCTGGTGCAGCCTCGGTGCAGGGTCCCCACAGCAGCACCCAGGTCCCTCCATTCCTGCTTTGCCTTGTCGGGTGACTGACCACATTCCTACTGCAACCAAAGTGAAGCATCGGAGTCCGTCTCCCATAGCACGAACCAACCAGGGGCTCTCAAAGTGCGGAGCCTCCATGCCCACAGCATGGGATGTGCCACCCCGACTTCCACCCATCCACGGTCTGCTCCCCCTCACAGACACCCCAGCATCTCAGGAGGCTGAGGACAAATCTCCTGCGTGCATTTCTGCAAAACAAATGGGCTTTTCTTGCCATTTTTTAAAGGAACAAACCAAGCTTGAAGGCAGAGCCTGGCAGGCCAGCTGCTTTCTATCTGGAGCGCTGGAGCTGGGGGAACGTCGCTGCATCTTAATGGCATCAGGCTGGACGGAAATCAGGATTCTGGTGGCAGAGGCAATACCAGCACTGGTATAAATAGAGCAGCCACAATAACTGCTCATGAAGGTTTTTAGTCTTTAGGATTTGGAGGATCGGTATCAAGCTATGCTGAGAGATCCATTATCCTCGCCATTGGTAGGAGCTAGGGGAATTGCAGGGGAAGGACAGTGGATGAGTGTGGGTTTGGGAATCGTCCCTCTTGTGAATCCGAGTGTGAGCCCTTTGAAAGGTGCTCTTTCTGCTGTGTGCTGCCTCCTCTTGCTTTGCTCTGCCTGCTCTGGGGGGTTAGACCATGCGTGGCTGAAGCAGTGCAAGCATTTCAAGCCAACGTTATGCCCTGCTGCAGGAAGCGAGGGTTTGCTCCAGGGCGGCGCCCGCCAGAGCCCTGCAGCCTGCAGGTACAAAGCACCTTGCAGGACCCTCACTGGCATTGCACCTAAAAATTATTCCAAGTATTGAGACTCAGGCAAAGGCCTCCTGCAGTCTGTGACCTAGATAGCTCTCGGGGCTGGCACCGCTCAGGCACACCAGCATCTGTGCCCAAAGCACTGACATGGAGAGCATCATGCCTGGCCGGTGTCGCTTCCCCAGCCTCACGCCAGCTTCCCACCTGCACGTGTCCAGGAAACATGGCAATGTCCTGCCAGGCTGTCCCCCCCGCTTTTAAGGTGTATTTTTAGACCAGATCATTTCGCAGCCTGGGCTACAGCAGACTGCGGGAGGAGCGGTGGCAGAGCAAGCGAGGGGGCACTGCGCTGCACTGCACTGCAGGCTGGTCCTGGAGCTGGATTCATTGCTGAAGCCAGGGGCAAGGTCTGCCAGCTGCTTCATGAGTGTGTTGCAGTCCCATTGCTGCACTGTTCATTCCCGCTCCCTTGGCATGTACTGCGCAGCTATTTCCCCTCTGTGCGGTGGTAGATTTTGCATAGCTTAATCTCACAGGGTGTTTTTGCAGGGAGGTTTTGTAAGCTTTGGGGCTCTGCTGCTGTGGGAGCACTCCCGCATTACTGCTCTGTTTCAGAGCAAGAACGTGGTGATGAAACCACTCTCCTAGCTGCCTGCTCTCACCGCACCGTGGCTTGGTGGCAGAGCTCATGGCCTGGCTTCCTTTGGGATGAAACTCAACCCAGCTGTGTGCTCTGGCCCCTGTGGATGCCCAGTCCCTGAGACCCAACCATTCCTTGTCCAAACCAAGCCCTGAAGCCAGGGTGAGGGAAGCAGCACGTCATCCCTCAACATCATCCGTCACCCAGGGCTTGCATTTCTGATGTGTCACTCCTGAGGAACACATGTGTACGGGTGTGCCTGTGCCTCGGGATCACCTCCTCACCCCACGGATGGGACCCGGTTCGAAGGTCACCTCGGGGCTTCCGAAACGGTCGTGTCTTCTCCTGGCGTGCGGGCGGCAGACGGGACGGGCAGGTGGCGACAGTGCGCCTTTAAGAGAGGTCCGCGAGCCGGCTGCTGCCCTGCGGCACGCGCGCTGATTGGCCGAGCGGCCGGCAGGCGGGCCGGGAGCGGGGACAGCCATTCAAAAATTTCCGAAGGGACCTATTGCTGAAGCCAGGGGCAAGGTCTGCCAGCTGCTTCATGAGTGTGTTGCAGTCCCATTGCTGCACTGTTCATTCCCGCTCCCTTGGCATGTACTGCGCAGCTATTTCCCCTCTGTGCGGTGGTAGATTTTGCATAGCTTAATCTCACAGGGTGTTTTTGCAGGGAGGTTTTGTAAGCTTTGGGGCTCTGCTGCTGTGGGAGCACTCCCGCATTACTGCTCTGTTTCAGAGCAAGAACGTGGTGATGAAACCACTCTCCTAGCTGCCTGCTCTCACCGCACCGTGGCTTGGTGGCAGAGCTCATGGCCTGGCTTCCTTTGGGATGAAACTCAACCCAGCTGTGTGCTCTGGCCCCTGTGGATGCCCAGTCCCTGAGACCCAACCATTCCTTGTCCAAACCAAGCCCTGAAGCCAGGGTGAGGGAAGCAGCACGTCATCCCTCAACATCATCCGTCACCCAGGGCTTGCATTTCTGATGTGTCACTCCTGAGGAACACATGTGTACGGGTGTGCCTGTGCCTCGGGATCACCTCCTCACCCCACGGATGGGACCCGGTTCGAAGGTCACCTCGGGGCTTCCGAAACGGTCGTGTCTTCTCCTGGCGTGCGGGCGGCAGACGGGACGGGCAGGTGGCGACAGTGCGCCTTTAAGAGAGGTCCGTGAGCCGGCTGCTGCCCTGCGGCACGCGCGCTGATTGGCCGAGCGGCCGGCAGGCGGGCCGGGAGCGGGGACAGCCATTCAGAAATTTCCGAAGAGCACTTTCTTCCTTAAAGGGGCCAGGGCAGTGCGACAGGGAGGGCCAGCGCCAGCCGGGAGCCCACCTCCCGTCCACCGCGGGTGCCCAGGGCTCCCAGGGACACCAGCATTCATTTTTCTCGCCGAGGTTGGGCAGGTTCCCATGCCGGAAAGTGTGTCCTGCAGCAGCACAGCCCGGACGAGGTGCCAGTATGCCTACGAGCCACTGGCGGGGGGCAGTGTGAGCTGCGGAATGGGCTTTGCTCTGTCTGGAAGGGGCAGGTTGGTGCAGGGCTGGCCAGGCAAAAAAGAGAAAGCGTGGACCCACAGAGGCCCCCTTCTCATCCACCACGCGGGGTGGGAATAATCGAGGAAAGGGCATCCCTGGGCCCTGGATGTGGGGAAAGGTCCCTCTGGGCAGGTCTGTGCTGCCCAGGGCAGCCCCAGATCTGAGCAGAGTGGTGCTGAGCCCTTGCAGCACTTTCAGAGCCACATGTTGACCCACTCCAAGAATGGGACTGGTTCCTGCAGGGCTGGCTCTGGGTGGGGAGCCCATGAGAGCCGACTCGTGGGGCTTTATGGCCCCAAGAACACATCGGCTTAGGCAGGGCCAGCCAGGAGACCTCCGACAGCCTTGTACAGCATAAGCGGGGTGTGTTCGGCTGCCGCTAAGTCTGAGTGTGTAAGCACACCCAGGGACAGCCTGGGACTAGTGAAAGATGCAGGGAAACAGGATGTCTGGTGGGATCACACTAGGCACAAGCAGCTGGAGATCAAGATACAGGACCAAAAAAATATCAACCGATTCTCTTAAAGACATGAGACTTCAAAATACCTCACTCTGGCTCTGGCTTGGAGTGGTGAAGTTGTGCCCTGGTCACATTTTCAAACCTTTCCTCTGCTCCATCAGGCTGGAAATGTGCTTTATTCTAGAGGAAATGAGGCACACACAAGGACTGGGTACCCACAGACCACGGCATTGCTGTAATTGCTATGCCCATGCAGCAGCAAGGCTCCCCCCTTCTGCCCAGGGAGGTGCCACAGGAAGGCAGTCCACAGCCAGCCCATGCTTCAAGTGCTCCAGTGCAAGGCAGGAGCCTCTCTGCTGGGTGATGGGGAGAGCGGCTGTGGGCGTTGTGAGGCTGTCAGGAAATCCATAAAGCCTGCTGCAGTTGATTGCTATTAAATAGAGCCTCCAGGCTCTTCTTTACAGGGAAGGAGCCTGGGCTCTGCTGCAGGGAACTGCCACAGGTCTCCATCGCTCCTCTCCCCCGCCAGCACAGCCGTCGAAGACATTCAGTTGGCTGTAATTTCAATTGCAGAAAGTGGCTGGTGAGTTTATCGAAGACCCTCGTACCATTGCTGCCACAAGTGAGGATATGTGAACTGCGTAGTGGCATTGGGCAACATATCAGGGATCATTAATAGAATGAAAATGGTTTTGCCCTGGAGGAGAATAATTTCTTTGGCAAATGCCCTGAGAGCTCTGAGAGCTATCGGTCCCTTGGTATGCCTGGTTATTATTATCCCAACTGCACATTTCCTGGCATGAACCGCTGCCGGTGGCAGGGAGGAACAGTCTCAGCGTGAGATGTTCATTATCCTGCCCTTTCCCACTCACCTGTGACTGCGCAGGTGAGTGGGAAACCTCCAACACTCATGGGAACCACCGGCCCCATTTGCCCGCTAGCTGTGCAGCCGGCTCTGCAGAGCGCCTGTTCAAGTTTCATTTGACAAGCCCCAGACTCAGCAAATTGCAAATCCCTGCTGGATGGGGGTCTGTGGTAGTGCTAAGGAACCGACTGACGGACTGAGCCAAGTTCGGTTGGTTCCTCCCTTTACTGCTCATCTCCTCGTGGCCTGCTCCCCTGCCCCGCGCATTTACCCCTCGGTGTTCCTCATCCCCCATTCTCAGCTGGGTGGCTGCAGACCCCGCTGCCTCCCCTGCACTTTGGATGTTGGGTAGCTTTTTGCAGGTGATTGTGGTCGAGAAAGGTGCCTCCCCTATGCAAAACTGTCCCCCACCTCGTTTCCCAGCATTACAAAGATGATACCTTCCCCATCTGCACCCAGGCTGAGAGCTAACATGTGGCTTTGGGTCCCCTGGCAGGACCCAGATCCCGCTTGGGCTAAAGGCAAGGAGCAGCATGACAGCGCTCATGTGACCGTTGTCTCTGCAAGGAGCTGGCTGCCTTCAGCCTGCCCCGTCTTCTGCTTCTAGAAAGGCTGTAGGTGCAACAAACCCCCAGCTCCTGGTCCCTCACACTTGCCTTCCTCTTCCCACAGGACTTCATGTGAGAGGAAGGAAGCGACAACAGGGGCTGAAATGCCAGCAACGCCAGATAAAACCTAGCTCTGTGCCGCCTTCATGCTGTGTAAATAGCACCATCTCCGGGGATTTCTTGACACTTCGCTGAAATTAGCACCTGTAAAAAGAGCAGCTGCCAAAGCTGAATTTAAATAAGATGGGCAGGCTTGTGGTAGGAAGAGGGTAGAGGATGAAAGAGCTCTTGGTTTCCTTGAATTGCTTTCCTCCGTGAAGGCACCTGCCTGGAAATCAGCTCCCAGGTCCTTTAGCCCTGCTTAATGCCCACATCACTGGGGTGAGATGCCCACAGCTGCCTGAAGGCACTGCACCTGTCCTGCCAAACCCAGGTCTGGGCACCCCAGTGCAGGTGCCCGCACCGCTGGGCACTGCACCTGTCCTGCCAAACCCAGATCTGGGCACCCCAGTGCAGGTGCCCGCACCGTTTGGGCTCCAGCAGTGCCATTCCCAGTAGCTAAAACACTGCTACCCACTTAAGAAAGCTGGAGAAGTGCAGGACGCGGATTCCCCTGGCCAGCAGGCCCTGGTCTCCTCTTGAGCTCCATGTCCTAAGCCCCACATAGTGTTAGGGAGCATTGCAAACAGGCAGCAGCAACCAGGGATTTTTTTTTTTCCTTTTAATTGGGGCTAGCAGGCAGCACATGGAGTTCAGTACAAATGAGTAGGAATTAACAACTCTCGTGGCAGCTGAAGTGGGACATGCGGGTTTTCAGGAGGGGAGCTGCAAGTGGGTAGGGAACGGCTGCATCAGAGCTGCAGCGGCTGAGGCTCAAGGCCCCTCCGTTTGCAGGTGGTGATGAGGCACTAACAGATAAGAGAGCTGGGGAAAGCAGCAGAAGGTTTTAGATCATGGAGCCGTCCCTGAGGTTGCGGCTGTAGGTGCAACAAACCCCCAGCTCCTGGTCCCTCACACTTGCCTTCCTCTTCCCACAGGACTTCATGTGAGAGGAAGGAAGCGACAACAGGGGCTGAAATGCCAGCAACGCCAGATAAAACCTAGCTCTGTGCCGCCTTCATGCTGTGTAAATAGCACCATCTCCGGGGATTTCTTGACACTTCGCTGAAATTAGCACCTGTAAAAAGAGCAGCTGCCAAAGCTGAATTTAAATAAGATGGGCAGGCTTGTGGTAGGAAGAGGGTAGAGGATGAAAGAGCTCTTGGTTTCCTTGAATTGCTTTCCTCCGTGAAGGCACCTGCCTGGAAATCAGCTCCCAGGTCCTTTAGCCCTGCTTAATGCCCACATCACTGGGGTGAGATGCCCACAGCTGCCTGAAGGCGCTGGGCACTGCACCTGTCCTGCCAAACCCAGATCTGGGCACCCCAGTGCAGGTGCCCGCACCGTTTGGGCTCCAGCAGTGCCATTCCCAGTAGCTAAAACACTGCTACCCACTTAAGAAAGCTGGAGAAGTGCAGGACGCGGATTCCCCTGGCCAGCAGGCCCTGGTCTCCTCTTGAGCTCCATGTCCTAAGCCCCACATAGTGTTAGGGAGCATTGCAAACAGGCAGAGCAGCAACCGGATTTTTTTTTTTCCTTTTAATTGGGGCTAGCAGGCAGCACATGGAGTTCAGTACAAATGAGTAGGAATTAACAACTCTCGTGGCAGCTGAAGTGGGACATGCGGGTTTTCAGGAGGGGAGCTGCAAGTGGGTAGGGAACGGCTGCATCAGAGCTGCAGCGGCTGAGGCTCAAGGCCCCTCCGTTTGCAGGTGGTGATGAGGCACTAACAGATAAGAGAGCTGGGGAAAGCCAGGCAGCACATGGAGTTCAGTACAAATGAGTAGGAATTAACAACTCTCGTGGCAGCTGAAGTGGGACATGCGGGTTTTCAGGAGGGGAGCTGCAAGTGGGTAGGGAACGGCTGCATCAGAGCTGCAGCGGCTGAGGCTCAAGGCCCCTCCGTTTGCAGGTGGTGATGAGGCACTAACAGATAAGAGAGCTGGGGAAAGCAGCAGAAGGTTTTAGATCATGGAGCCGTCCCTGAGTTTGCGAGCTGGCAAGCGGAATGGGGTGGAGGCAGCAACGCTGGCACTCCAGGGCTGGCGGTGAGGGTGTTTCCCATGTGGGGATGCCCATTGCATGCATGGCTGCCCCATCTGCGGGGCTGCCAGAGACCGAGCAGGAAGAGGACCAGAGACCTTCCTTGTGGAGGACAGACTCCAGTCTGCCATGGAGGGGGAAAAAAAAATCAAATGCTTCTCTTAATTGTCACTCAGCTCCTTATTAAAGCGGTTTTCCCTAACTGGTCTTGTCCTTAGCTTTTGCACTTCCCCCCCTAAGTGAATGCCCATATCCCTGTCTGCCCCCACCACAGGACTGAGTGAAAGGAGGAGATGTGTCTGGAGCAGGGCAGGTGCAAGCAGTCAGGGTTACAAACTTTGCATGTGCTCTCCTCCTCCCACCCAAGTCAGCCTCTTCCAGACATGGGTCTCCTGCCTGACCTTGGCCCAAAGATGCCTTTGGTGGAGGCTCATGGTAGTGGAGGGGGCCTCACTGGGTGGCCAGTGGGGCTCTGCACACTGCATGGTCTCTGCAGCTGAACAGTGCCATCCTAGGGTGGGAACTGTGATGGGAGGGAGGTTTGCAGCTGGGCTGGAGCTGTAATTAGTTATGGTTGTGTTACAGGTTCTGGGCACATCTCATTGATGAAGTGACTCAGATCTCAGAGGTGCCATAGGGTGGGAGATGGTGGGTAGCCAAGATGGACTTCATGTCCTTTTACTCTCATGTGGGAGACACTGGCCACCTGCCTGTTTCTACAAGGCTTGTTGCTGGGCTTTGTTGCAGCAGTCCCCTACCTCAGCTTCATTCCTGCCCCAGTCCCTCCCTTCGTTCCCACCTCTGCCCTCACTGCTGCAAGATGCCCTCTCCCCACGGATGACATCCCCCAGCCCCCTGGTCCACCCTGGCTGTTGAGGAGGTACAGCATCTCCCCGGAGCACAGGGCTCATCAGCCCAGCATCCTCCTGCAGGGCCAGCACCATGTGCTCTGGGAGATGGCACAAGGAGCAGTAGAAGATGTGGAGATGATCCTAATTTCTTGAAGCCTGAAGTGTGAAGTTCTCTGTTAATGCCAACACTGCATGCTTTCCTTCCATGCACACAAACACAGTTTTTCATTGATTAAAGTAACTCTGAACAAGCTTGCTTTGCATGCAGGCATCCAATCCTTCCTTGCCTCAGTGAGCTCCTGGGGTCTGCAGTGTCCTGTGGCACTGAGCTCTGCAGGGTAGAAATACTTTCTTATGTGCAGCCATTGGCTTCATCTTGCTGCATCTCTGGGTCTTTGGGTCAGTGCCACAGTGCACCCGGGTCCCATAACTGACTGTCAGTGAGAGCCCCTGGGAGCAGGAGGGTGAGGCTCACCTGCAGAGCGGTTTCGGAGGGCTCAGCAGCAATGCTGTGCTCAGCCACTTGAGGCCAGCATGGTGGGGACAGGCTCCCTAGACTTGATTGTCCAGGAACATTATGACTGTCCTAAGCTTGCAGCTGGGGAAATTTCAGTCTAATGTATCTGAGCCACAACACCGCTCCATGCATGGAGCAGCACATGATTGTAGCATCCATCAGAGGTAACCTGAGCAGCCCAGAGGCAATGAAGCGCAGGCAGTGCTGGAGAGGACAGGCTCTGCACTGTGCAGTGGGGACCATGGGGCTTGGGGACAACGCGGATCCCGATTACAGGGTGTCTTCTGCCCCCTCCCCTTTGCCCAGAAGCAACCATTTCACTTGACCACGTGGGAGCAAACACTGCAGGAGCACCTCTGTCTGCAGTGGTCAAGTGCAGAAGTAATTTTGTATTGCAGTTTAAAGAGCTAAAGAAACAAGCAGTGGGCAGGGGCATTTATCTGACCGGCCATCACACGCGTCCTCCTCCCACAGCCCTGCTTGTGAGCAGGGCCATATTGCACTGACTGCATGAGGCCAGTAGGAGCCTGCAGGTATTGCAGCCTGAATTGGGGTGTTGAACCACCACATCTTGTGGCTCAACTTGCAACCCCCTCCCGCTTCTGTCTCATTCCTTTACCCGTACCCTGTGGGAGCCCTATTGTGCTCCTTTCATTGCTCTTCTACGTATTTATGGACCATTTCTTCAAATAATTCTTCACCCACCCTCGTGTTTATTACAACCCTCAAGCATTAGGAGGCCGGGTTCAGGTTCCAACTGGTCAGATGTGGTTTTTTGTAATGGTTTTTCTCTCTACCCTTCAATTTGTCTGGGTGACTCTCTTCTGAACTTCTTCCAGTTGGCACTTCTGTGCAAGACGTGAGGGGCTGCCCGAGCGGCACTGGGAGTAGCGCCCTTGCCCTGCTGCACCAGCAGGCATTTCTGCTCTGCTTTTACCATCCCGATGGCAGTAGGTGGACGGCCCAGCAAAGGCCCTTGGTGTTTCTACACCCCCAATGCACCCGTGGCAATGGCAGCATCCCCAGGCTGCTGTGCTGGAGCGCATGGTAATATTTCCAGCAAAGCAGGGTGAGAGCTGACGTGGGGATGCAACAGAGATGCTGCTGCAGGGCTAGTGACCATGGTTCAGGTCTGGAAAAATGATTTCATGCTCCAGTGCGGATCACAGCTGATGCAAAGTGAACCCCTCTTGCTGTCAACCACAAAGCTGGCAGGGCTGCCCCCCGCCGTGCCGGGGCTAGAGGAACGGAGCTGCACAAGAGCTGCCTGGCGCGTCTGGGGATGGTGACGGGCTGAGGGCAGCTGCAGGCGATGCACGAGGCTGTTGAGCGGAGGATTTCTGTTCCTTCTGGATGCCGCCAGCGCAGGCTGCCGGGGAGCAGCGGGGGCAGAGCCGGCACTCCCCCGGGGCCCGCTGCCTGGGAACTGCCCCGTCCGGT
>NW_008796175.1:2784239-2784456 GCF_000699145.1 Aptenodytes forsteri
GAAGCCGCCGCCGCCGCCGCCGGGGAAGAGCGCGCCCAAGGTGAACGGGAGCGGCCCGGGCTGGTGGCCCGAGTGCACGTGTTCGAGCCGCGACTGGTACGATCAGGTACGGGCCAGCCCTGGGCAGCGGCTCCCCGGTGCGGGACGGGATGGGACAAGGCAGGTGGCTGATGGGGAGTAACCCGGGTAGAGCGGCGGGGGGGGGGGGGGGGGGGGG
>NW_008796175.1:2784472-2815950 GCF_000699145.1 Aptenodytes forsteri
GCTGGCTGCCGGCGTCATTGCAGTTGGCCATCATCATCGCTCGGGCTGGCTGCCGGTGTCGCTCAGGTTGGCATCGCCGTTGCTCGGACTGGCCACCGCGGTCCTGCCCAGCATAGGAGCTCTGCATCGGAGCAGCCTCCCCGGGAACGAGAACAAGCTGGGCCAGCTGGGTCTCATTTGGCACAAGGTGTGCATCGGGCGTGATGTTTTTCGGACACCCCACCTGAGGTCCTCGCCACTTATGATACCGTTGCCTGAAGCCCCAGCAGTGTCGACAGCATCCCATCATACTGTGTTTAGCAGGTGTGGGGCATGCTGCCTGCCAGGCAGCCTCATGGGCTCACGGTGCCACTTGCCAGCACTCCCAAACTGGCACCCACTCTCCATTGAGTTGTGGTTTCCTTGCTCTGCTGCTACGTCCCTGCTCCCCAAGATTATTGCATAACCCTGCTCTGGTCGCTGGTGTGCTGTGTGCATTCTGCCCCATTTCACTGCCTCCATTTCCTCCCACACACATTCATTTTATTAGTGTTCTCCTTCAGGACCCATTCTCAGGCTGTGTCTCTCTCCCCTAAATGGAGAGACCAGTCCTGTTTTGAACCCACAAGCCAGCTTATAAAATGGTTGGAGCTGTTTGGAAAGCATTAAAATGGAGGCTAGACCCTGCCTGAAAAACAATTTACCCTGCTTTAGAGAAAAGCATTTCAATTTGCATCTTCTGCCTCTTTCATTCATTATCTTCAAACCTCACATGATTTCTTATTGATCCTTCTAATTATTATTTCAAGACGCCGTAGCAGGCAGCCACACAGGAATCAATGGGAATTCTCTCCTCCTTTCCCCTCGGAAAACACAACCCTCTTATTCCCTTCCCCTGTTTTTCCTTCATTACTGTCTCAGTCTGTAGCTCTGGTTGAAATAATTAGATTCAAAGCTGATACGCTCAGATGATGTTTACAGAAAGCACCCAAAACCCCAGCCACCTTCCTATCAGCCTGGTCCTGCTTTCTGTCTCTTTCTCTGCCACTGTTTGCATCAAAATCAGCCTCAGCTTTCTTTCGCCTGCTGATTCCTGGCAAGCATTCTTCCATCTTTCCTTTGCTGTCTCTTTCCTTCCCTCCATCCAGAGCAGCAAGCTCAGGGAGCTTGCAGGAGCAGGGAATTGAAGCATGTCTGCTCCCTGCTTTCCACTCCTGCTTGCATGAAAGGTCCGGCCCAGGGTTCCTGGTAAGACAATTGCAAGCAGGCTGGGAAGGAAGCAATGCCAGCTGCATTGCTGCTGTGGCAGGCTGGGCAGGGGAGCCTTTCATGTTTTTGCAATGGTGGAAGAGAAATCATTGTCTTTTTGTGGTGCTGCCACGGAGCCCTGGGGCTTGATTTGCTCTGAAAGTCCACGTTGGGAATCTCTGCTTGGCCTTAGCCTTTCTGAAGATGAAAAAAAAAAAACAAGAGCTCCTCACGGCATTGCAAGCGACAGAGGATGCCAGTGTGTGAGACTATGTGAGCATAGCGGGGTCTGCGTGTAGAATATGATGTGTGTGGTATGTGTGCTGCCTGTATCAGAGCAGGCAGGATTGCTCCCTGGTGTGTAGCAAATGTACGCAATGAGTAAAGCTTTGCAGCAAATACCTCAGCAACGCTCCCCTTCTGATCTGAGGGTGCAAAGTGCCTGAGCTGTCAGGAATCCATGTTCTTCCCAGTCCAGTGGTGGGCAGAGGGACAAAAAGTGGTAAAATGGAAACAGCTGGGCATGGCTTGTGTGCAGGCAGATGGGTTTTTTTGGCTGTGGGAGGCCAGGAGATGTTGGGCTCTGGGTCGATTTGGCCAGATGCTGCAGATTTGAAGCTGGTCACCTTTGCAGGAGCTGAGGAGGCAGCCTCTGTGTCCTCGAGAGCCTCAGCTAGAGGCAGGGCTGCCATTTTTCAGGGCTGCCCCTTTAAATGAGCTCCCTGTCCCTGGAAGCACTTCCAGCAGCAGAGGTGGGAAGGGGTGTGCGTGCCAGGAGGCTTCCCTGGGAAAGCAGGGATCTGTTCACCTCCCAGGGAGCTTCACCACCTCTCATTTAAGCCTTTTTTCTCCCCTTGCTTCTTTACACAAGCAGAGGAGAGTGCGCACCGCCTGCGCACGCTGGTGCGGCCGCATGTGCGGATGCTCTGACATCGGAAATGTGCTTACGGTTGCATATGGTGGTGTATGTTCTCTGACATCATGTGTACTCGCAGACCCTGTGCGCAGCTCCGCAGCATGTCAGACGTGCCCACACGTGCTGTCCAACACACGGCACGGTCCCAACGTCAACCCACACCTCCTCCCACCTCCGGTGCCCTGTCAGTTCTTTCCTCCTGCCTCTTCCCTTCTCTAGGACACAAATTAGCTCACTCAGGCAATGCCAGTAACTGAGAACCCCTAATCCTGACTGTAGGGAGGGAGGAAATCTCTGAGCTCTGGGTTTCTCATTTCTTTTTGTTTTGCTTTTCTTCTCCCTTCTGAGATCTCTTCCATTTCTTCTCCCTTATCTATCCATGTTCCCTGTTCATTAGTCCCCACTCCCTGCACTTGCTGTCATTGCTGTCCTCCATTGTTCCCATTGCCGTCCCTCCGGCTGGCCCTGTGCCCTCCTCATCCCCCCTTGCTTGCTGGTGGGAGACTCAAGTCCTCCCCTGCCAGACTGGGGTGAGAGGAGGACTCCCGGCTTTGGGGGAGGAATGGCAGCGTGATCCAGGGACGCATCCCAGATGCGCAGCACTAGAGGAGCAGCATGCTCAAACCCTTCCTCTCCCCTGCACAGTGACGCCCACGGGCTCTCAGGAGAGGAGCGCTGAGCTGCCCGGCTGTGCCCGAGCCCTTTCTCCAGTGGTGCTCCCTGCACTCAGGGTCCAGCAGCAGCTGGCACCTTTCCCTCCTGCAGGGAAGGTCCAGCCCTGTGACTTAGTTCACCCCAAGGTCCCTGGTGCTGGACATGGTGGCCAGAACGGGGCCCCCCGTGAGGCTCCCAAGGGTCCCACCAGCATTTTCATGTGCGTTTGGGGTGGCTGGGGCATAGGCACCTCCTCCCTTAGCTGGGGAAGGGGCCTGAGGCAGTGCAGTTCCCCGGCATGTGGTTGGGAAGTGCCCTCTGCCCCCGGGGCTGCCCTAGGTTTGCTGGCCCTGCTTGGCCAGAAATGCGATGTCCTGCTGTCCCCTCTTCCTGCGGCCCCTTTCTCCCTCTTGGGGGGTCAGGAGGATGCAGAGGGGGGTTAGAGCAGCATCGCAATGAGTCCCTGACCACCTGCAAGTGCCCGGAGCATGCCAGGCTTGTGTGGCCCCTCCCGGCAGAGGCGTTTCATGGCCAGGGAGGTGGAAGAGGGGGCCAGATCCTCCCTGCCCGTCTTCAGCAGTGAGTGTTTCACGAAAGGCAGTGTTCTTCCATGCACAAACATTGCTTGCTATAGTTCCTCCCGTTCACTGGGGAATTACCTGGAGTAGGTGGGCACAGGGCGGCACATCTTGGTGGAAGCACCAGCCTTCACTGAGCCTTCAGATGCTGCTGGATTTGGGGCTCCTGGCTCTTGGGGCATGGGTGGCGGGGGGAAGAAAGAGCCTTGGGGAGGCCGTGGAGGTCTGGGCTGGTTTTCTGAGTGATGGGCAGGCATGGCTGGAAGGAAGGAGGGAGAGCACCGAGGGGCCAGGCGGGAAGCCAAACATGTGTTGCTTCGTGGGAAATGGCTGAAGCCCCAGATGTTCCCTGGGGAGGTGCGAGGGAGGGTGAGAGGAACAGGGTGCCGGGGACACAGAGGCAGTGGAGGTGGTGAGGTTGGCAGGGTGATGTTGCTATGGCTACTCCTGTGCTATTCATAGAAGAAATTAGCTAAATCTTTGCACTGGAAGGTGGAGGAGGAAAGAGGAGGAAGGCATTCTCTGCGTTTGGAGGGAAGGAGAGAAGCCAAAACAGGAAGGGGGGGTGAAGTTTTCCTCCTTTGCCCTGTGCCTGTGCCGTGGAGGGGCATTTGGGGGAAGTGCCGCTGCGTGACCTGCCCAGCGCTGGCAGGGCACGGGAGGACGTGGGCAGAGAGGGAAAGAGCCCCGTGGGAAAGCCCCCCTGCAGAGCATCCACACAGAGCCCTGTGTGGCAGGACGAGCTCTGCATCATGCCAGGAGCACAGGAGACATCCTTTTAATTAAAGACAGCCAATCTGTGAAAGGTATTTTTGGCAACATAAATGTAGATACAACTGTAGTGAAACTTGCCTTTCACGTCTGGCTCCATCGCCGAATGCGGTGCTTGTATGTTCATGACCCTGCCGGTCTGCTCAGCCCCTGCTCTGTGGTCACTGGTGGTCCCCCTGCCCTCCCTCCACATCCAGGATCTCTTCCAGCATGTCCTCCCGCCAGCCGGAGTCCCGGGAGGGTCTTTCCTCTCCACCACTCCTCATCACACTTTACTCCCTCATTGTGAGATTTTGATTCCCATCCCACAGACCTGTTTGTCACCTCCTCACTCACGATGTGTAAATCTGCGTGTCTGTTCCTAATATATCTCCCTCCATCTGATTTCACCTCTCAGCTTGTTTCTTGGGCATCTCCGTCTGGTGATCCTGCCGTCATCACCCAGCTGAGTTGCTATAACCAGGCGCTGAGCTGCTCTCCTTCCCCCAAACCCAGCCTCGTGCCCACCCTCAGCCTCTTGCCCTGCGGACCTGGGAGGCAGCTGATATTTCTGATGGTCTTGACCTTCCTTTCTTGCTGTCCAGCTGGAACCAAGGCCCAGTTAATGCTTTATAAAGTCATTCCCCCTCCCTGTGCATCTCCTGGGGAAACTTATGCCTTAACACCCAGATGCTGGGTGAGCCGGTTCCCCTCGCCCACCCTGGAGCATCCCATGTCCTGCTGTCACCCATTCCCTGGACCAGGCTGAGGAGGGTCAGATGTTCTCAGTGCTCCTTCCCAAAACATATTGAGTTCATTTAGGAGTGGACAGCTGAGGACATTTGTTTCCTTGGTTTCTTTATTCACCTGTAAGACTTTCCCCCCTTCCCTTGAGCATGTGAATCCCTTGGACAGGGGCTGTGCACTTGTGCTTGCTGACCCTTCCAACACATCCCATTAATACGGTAAGGGATAACGTTGGAATTAGAGAGGGGAGTTGAAGGACTGAGCTTAGCTCCTCTCCAGCTGGATTACCAACCACTGCCTGCCAGCCAGCCCAGATGCACAGACTGCAGCCCCAGAGCTGCACCCCACTGCTGGTTTTGGGATGTCGAGCTGCTGGAAGGACCCCAGGAGCAGCACAGGGAGAGGTGCTGGAGCTGGTGTCCAAACTGGCCGTAGTAGAGATGTAGCTGCTGCTGTAAAGGCAACGTCTGAAGCCACATAGGTGGGAGAGACCCCATCAGTGCAACATGTGGAAGAAGAGGAAAGTACTTGCTGAAATGGGAGGATGTGGCTCTGCCATGTTGCCAGAGGAGGAGGAGAGTGCATTGGTGAGGCAGCCAGGGCCAAGCACAGGCAGGTTTCAGCAGGGATGTAGCCAATGTGGAGGAGGTGGCTCCTTGTGAAGAACCTGGGGGTGGCAGGAAGACCTTCAGCCTCTGCCGCAGCAGCACCTGCCCGCACCCCTGCTGGAGGGATGCTCCCAGCACCCCCATGGCTGCACTTTCCACCTGGCTCTTCCCCCATGGTTTTCTCTGTTACATGGCTGGGACCTGCCTGAGCTCGGTTCTGACCAGTGCCGGGGATTCAGCAGGGATCTGCCAGCTGTCCTCAGGGTGTGCTCAAGGGAGGAGGGTCCCACAGGGGGTTGCATGAGAAGGAAACCCAGGGGTCGGCCGTACCAGAGGTCCTGTCCAGGTACCCTGGGTGCGGAGGTGGGTGGGATGTGGTAAGTGAAGCAGAAACCGTCACCATCCCTGGATAGTTGCCTCGTTTGGGTAAGCCCCTCGGTGCGTCATACGCCATGATGGAAGGAGAGTAACTTCCGCTCCTTCCTTAGCTGCGGATGCTCATTTAGAGAGAGGAAGTCATTAAGACTAATCAGGCCATAATCAGCCGCTGTGTGGCTATATGCCGGGTACCTGTGGTGCAGAGGCCCATGCAGGATGCTCTCCGAGGGGACCATGGTCTCTGGGTCCCGGGGGAGAGCAAGTCCAGCACTGGTCTGTACTGGGGCATGAGGAGCTCAGTGTGGTTGGCGTGTGGGGGCTCTGCCTGTCATCCCAAACCCCACACACGGGCGGGAGGGATGGTGCATCTCTGGCTTGGCATCGCAGCTGCAATTCGGGAATGGGCGCATAACCCTCACTGTAAGGTCATGCCAGTGCTGTGGGTGCAATGGGCTGTGCTAATGCTCGCAGCTGGTTTTAACACATGCAAAGATGGGATGATACAGGGATCCCTCAAGGGCCCTCATTGCAAATCCAACAATATGCTATGAACATGTATCAGGGACTTGGAGATGAAAACTTTTAATACAGCATTTAACAAGTTCTGAATACCTGAATTTGAAATTAAGTTCACAGTTTAGTCTGCAGAAGCTCACTTGGATAGGGCTCACTGAAGGACTGCTCAGAGGGTGTAATTAGTTTTGGGGACATGTGGTGCTTCAAAGCGCCCTGGACCAGGCCCTAAATACCCTCTTGTCACCTTCGTATTAACTGCAATTTAGTTTGAGGCTCTGTTGATGGATCTTGGTTTGATTTTGTTCTACAGAAACATGTTTCTTAACACTTTGTAACTAGGTGTGCACTGGAACTTACTGAAGAGAAGAAAACAGGATATTTGAATCCCAGGGACCAAAGAAATCTTTATTTTAACGCCGTCCCTTATTCACTCTTTTTTTTTTCCCTCTACATATGTATTTGTGTGAGAGGGGGGAAAAAAGCACGTGAGTCTTTCAGATGATAATAACTCTTCCTGTGAAAAAAGGAATTGAGTCAATTTTATTTGGTACCACCAGGTCAGAGGGAAGCTACCGGAGCCCAGCACCTCTGCAAATTGGGTCATTTATTTAGCGGGCTGAGCCTGGAACAGGATGTCTAACTTTCAAGTATGAACACACTGGCCTTAATGGTTTCTAAATGGAAACTTAGACTCCACAGAGCTTCTGTTTGGGGAAGCTTTCTTCCTTCCCCGCTGAGTGAAGGCTTTTTCCAGTCCCTATTTAAGCTTACTTTTTTAAAAAAAAAAAAAAAAAAAAAAAAAAAAAAAAAAAAAAAAAAAAAAAAAAAAAAAAAAAAAAAAAAAAAAAAAAAAAGGCACCAAAACAAAGATTAAACCCTCAGTAGCTGCTTGTGTTCGCATTACACTTTGGGCACTTCAGCAGCTTTGCCAAAGATCCTTGTGACCAGGGACCTTTCAAGTCCCGCGTTACCCGTTTCCGGATGGTCATGGTGCTTTGAGCCGGTGCCGAGGCGTAGCCACAGGGCAGGGGCTCTGCCGCCGCGGCCCCAGAGCCTGCTCACGCCACTGAAATGGCCCAGCTCTGATGTCTCCCAGAGGCAGCCTGGAGAGGAGGGCTGCTCTCGCCTACAGGCCACCATGCTGGCTGGGAGCCGAGCACGGGGCACGGGCAGCAGCTGGTGCCTGGCTAGCCAGAACCAACACAGGGGGTCTGGGCAACCGCAAGCTCCACAGTCAGCCCCAGCATCATTTCCTACATCGTTTATGCTGCATTTCAAGCTGTGCAGAAGGAGGGCATGGAGTCAGGCTTGGCCTGTCGCTCGCCTTCGTGCAGGCACGCTGTCAGGTGGTGTGTGCCTCCCCCTGCCCAAATGGTGTCAGCCAACAGGTCACTCTTGCAGTGGGTGACAAAAAAAATGCAAAGAGAGTTATTTTGTCCAACCCAGTTAAAGGGAAAGGAGACTCATCTCTGGTCATGAAATTCTTCAGCCTCCAGAAGTTTCCAGCCTCCATTTTCTTTTGCTCCCTTTCCCTGTCCCAGCCCGTGGGAGCCCTGAGGGATGCAGCTCTCCCTCGGGGCTCTGCAGCCCTCTGACACTCCCAAGCACCCTTGGCTCTGGCCACCACGTAAAGAGCCTGTGAAGGCAAAAAGAGGTGAGCACAGGGAGCTGTGAGAAGGGGACCAGCCTTTGGCAGCAGTGTGGTACCTCTCCCCTTGAGAAGGGAAGGGATAGGAAGGCCAAAGCATGGATTCGGTATTGAGATGTAGAAAAAGTCCTACATCTAGTCCTACAGCCAGCTGGGAGCCAGGCTTCAGTCCAGAAAAGGATGTGCTGTGCATCGTTTCTTAACGGGAGATCTGTAAGGTGGCTTCCCTGGGCATGGCCAGGTGAAAGCCGAGGAGGTCTGTAGGCATGCAGGCATTGGGGGAGGCTCAGAGCAGCCTGGAAGGACAGTGCCAGCACCTCTCTGCTCCACGTACCTGCCCTCTGGCAGGGGCAGAGCCTGGGATCATCCCCTCCCTCACCTTGGGCACGGGGAGCCTCAGGAGTGGGTTTCTGTCCTGCCTCAACCTCAGAAGCGCCCACAGGTTGCTGTGGAGGAGCTGTGTCATCTCAGGTGCTTTGGGAGGTGATGTTTTTGGCAGCTATGTGTTGGGCTCTGGGTTGGTGCAGGAGGCAGCCCCAGCATTGGGAAAACCAGTGTCTGAGAAGGGCAGGGAAGTCTTGTGTGAAGCAGATGAGTGTGTTGGTGCTTATCAGGGTGAGTGGCAGTGAGCGTGGGCTCACCGTGTGTGTTGCACCGGCAGGACCTGAGCTCGCTCCTGTGAAATTAATTCATTAGCTTGGTGCGAACCCGCTCCCCTTGGCAGCAGGAGCCTGTTGGTGCCCGGGCATCCCGCAGCTGACCCCGCTGCCGCGGCAGCATCACACCACTCCTCGGCATCCCCGAGCTCATACCTGCGTGTTCACAGCTAGCACCCAGCACTGTGGGGTCCTGCCACAGAGCAGGTGCTTTCATAGCTGTACATGCACAGCTTTCTCCATGGTTTAACACTCTTCAAAAAACAAAATCAAAGCAGACGGAGCTGGGCTACAAACGGCCCAGTGTGTCCACCCTGTTTAGATGCTTCTGTTGGGCATCTCCCCACTTGGCCTCTGCCCCTGAGAGCTTTTAAAAGGATGTAAAGACTGAATTTCACTTATCTTCAGAGCCATTTCCTTTTGAGTGTTAATATTATACCTCAGATGGTATGATGCAAAGGATATTAAAAGGCAGATATTGACTTTTCACTCTGAACCAATCTGGGAAAGTTGCAAAAATAAAGGAGTTAAGTTAGTACTTTGCTTCTTATGCACTAGCCCTGTGTCACAAATAGTCACCCTGTCCTGTGCATCCCTCGGTGAGTGACACATGGAGCAAACTGGTCTCCTGCAAAGACCAGCTCTGTGCATTAGGCTTGGTATTTGTCAGCTCTGGAGGCTCCTGTTTGAGTCCTGTTGCTGGTTAAGATGGAAATGGGTTTATATGTGGGCACAATCCAGTTGCTGTTGGCCTGGGACATCTGCAGCGCATTTATTTTGTCTGGAGGAGGTATGTAATTCCTGACCTCTGTGGGCTGGCCCCCATGCCAGCTCTGTGGAGGATGTGAAGCTGTTGCAAAGCTTTGGGATTTCAGCTCTAGAGAGAATATCTTGAACTTTCAGTTCAGAGTCTCCCCGCTAGGCTCCCGTGTGCCAGCCCTGAGAGCAGTCCTTGGGGAAATGCCACAGGGCAAGGCTCGGCCCTCGGAAGCAGGCTAACGAACCTCCTCCATTTGCATTTAATTGCAGCTTTTCTTTTGGTTGGAAGTTTTGGAAAATCATCACATTTTGCAATTCCTACCTTTTCCCTAGCAGATGACAGGAATAGAAACAGAGGTGAAGGGTGATACCTATAGACATTTGGGGCTTGGCTGCCCCCACGTGACTGTGTTAGTGCCCCTGGGCTGCCAAGGCCAGTCACCTGTTAGAAATACAGCCCACATGGCAGCGGTCCCTCTCAAGTGACTGCCCAGAGGTGATATCTAAAGGTGTTTCTGAAAGGCCACATCCTGCACCTGAGGTGTGTCTGAGCACTGCCGGCTGTCTTGCTGCTCCCTGTACATGCTGCAGTGGAATCACTCTAGCCCGGGGGGGCTGCAGACTGCTGTGGAGGAGACATCCCTCCTGAACTGCATGCAGATCCACAGCCACCTCCTGGCTTTAGCCACAGAGGCAGCTGCCCCCAGATGGGCTCTGGGCTATGCTGGGGCCTCTGCAGGGAGCCAGCCCCTTGCTTGGGGCTGCACAGGGCAGGTTGCTGCTCCCTCTGTTAGCACCTGGGCTGTGGCTGCCACCGGGACTGTTGTGTAGTGCTCGAGCACTGGTGCCTCAACACAGGTGAATGTGAGGCTGTGCTTCTCTCAGCCCCCGTGAGAATCCTGACCTTCAAACCTCATCCCCCTTCACCCCTATTCCCTTTGACTCCTATCGCTGCCCAGATTTTCCCAACAGCTGTCCTCTGCCTCGCTGGCTTTGCGCCTAGATCAATCTCTCTGCACCTGTGCAGTGACCTCCCTCACTCCCCAAGGTCCTCCCTGAGTCCCACCTTCCCCGCAGCCTCCAGCCCCTGAGCCCAAGGATCTGTGCAGCCCCCTGCACCTCTGCCTGACGGAGGGAGGTTGGGGCACCTCCAGCTCCACTGGGCTTTTGTGGTCCTGCTGCTGTGGGGTGAGCACCACAGGGCTTGGTCCTCTTCTCTTTCCATTTGTAAACCCCCCAAGCACAAACAGGGCTTGGCAAATAATAATAGTGTGATGAAGCAGTTTAGATGGAAGAGATCTGACAGCCCCCATTGAATATGACCTGAATGCACAGCCCTGTTCCCTCTCCTCCCTGCATGCAGCAACCCCCTGCTCCTCAGGGCATAAATTACTTACCGTTCCCTATAGAATTGAGGACATGGTTAATTCACCAGCATGTTCCTGCTGCCCAGCAAAAAATGATGATGTTCTCTCTCCTCCCCTGGCTAGCAGAGGGCTCGGTACAGGTGCCTGCCTGACGGAGGGAAGCAGAGGCTTTTCATATTCAGGCCCTCTGCTTATTTCTGAGTCTTAGGTCTTGTCTGACTCTGCAGTAGAACAGGCAAGGTGCAAATGTTGGAATATTTGCAAGTGGAATTCAGAGCTGATGTCTAAACACCTTTCTTGTAGTAGCTGGAATAGCTGGCCACAGGAGGCAAGCGGGGATTTCCTGGTCTGAATTCTTCCTGACCATGTGTGACTTTGTTTTAAGCAACCACTCACATTTGGCATCTCCTGGGTCCCATCTGGAGCCTGAGTGGGAAATTGTGCTCCTAGCAGTATTTTGAGATGTAAAAATCACTAGTGTGGAATGGCTGCGAAGGATGCTCAGTGAGCAGGCTAGACAAAATACGTCCTTAGGGCTCACCGCTGTGTGAGCGAGGCAATGTGATGTGTGATTTGTGGGCTATTAGTAATTCAACAAAGAGACTGCAGTGGGGCTCAGTGGAGGACTCAGGGTGGACCTGCAAAAGCATCTATAACATTATCATACAGAGCACTTATCCCTGGGAGGGATCCAAAGCATCATTTGTGGAGTTGAATTCATGTCATAAATCATGGGGCACGTGATGGGCTACATTCACTTAGGCTGCCTCTTCTGCATCCTTCCTGGAAACTCATCTAATAAGAGCTGGCCTCTGGCACATCAAGGTTCAAACATCCATCGTTTGTTAATTGCTGGCAGTAGAAGTGCTTCTTTTTTGCCTTGAAATGTGGAATCCCTTCCTAGAATTGCACTGGGGACTAATAAAAGCCAGTGCCAGGTTTAATATATGCTATCTCACAAATTATCTGGATTAAATACAAGGACTGTGTACTGCCAGAAAGGGGATATTCCCAGCTTAACATTGCTTCTGGGCCATGGAGATCCCAAGACATTGGACCTGAAAACTGCAATTCTCTTATGTGTGTGGGAGGGGCTTGGCAGGAGTGCTTGGAAGTGGTCATATTTGCCTGAGCTAGAGAATTAATTGCCATGAAAACTATGGTTTTGTAACCAATAGTTACAGCTGCAGGAAAGATCAGAAAGCATCTGAATAAATCAAATTAACTGTCTCCTGCTCCATCCATATGAGGCCAGAACCGTTCAGGGCAAGATTTAAACCACAATCTGGTTGACCCATAACTCTCCCACCTACGAAATGGGGAGAGTGAAAAGTCCAGAAATACAATCAACTAAAACAGGAGAGGGTGGGGACTGCCATGCTGGGTTCTGTGAGGAGGCTGGTCTCTGTCGGTGGCGTATAAACCCAGAGGAGGGCAATGAGGAGGAAGCCTGCTCCTGCAAAAATATCACAGACTCACAGAGGCCATTGGGCTGTGCAATCCAACCACCCACACTACTGGACAGACAGTGGTTCCTGTTAATTGCTGCACTAGCCCACACCTTGACTTGCTTGCTCCTGACCCTGACTGATGTTTCTGATGCCCTAAGGCAGAGGGTTCACCTCCCCTTGTAGCTCATGTCTGTTAGCATTTCCCTATCTTGCTCTGGCTGTTGTTCTCCGCACGAGCCTTGGAATGATGATGTGAATCCTGACTCACCCCTGACCTTGCAGATTTTGCCCCACTTGCTGTTGCGTGCCGGCGAGGAATGCCAGCCTTGTAATTAATCTTAAATTTCTCACTTTTTGCCGCTTCTCCCTTACGCTCCCGCTCAGAGGCAGACACCTTCCCCAGCTCCTTTGCCCCAGCAGCCGCGCCGGCAGGGGTTGCTCCCGGGGGAAGGGGCTGCGCTGAAGGCTCCGCGGGGCACCGCGCCTTCAGGAGGTTGCGGCGCTGGACAGCTCCGGCGCGGCGGGACCCCGCGGGCGGTGGGCGGGGCGCGCGCGGTGTGCGGGGGGCCGGTCCGCCCCCGTCCCTCCGGCCACCGGCGCTGCAGCTTCCCCCGTGCCCTTCTCCCGGGAAAGCCTCCCTCCCTTTAGGGCCTGGTCCCTGCCTTCTACTGCCTGCGCTTGCCCTCTGCGCGTGTGTTCCTCCTACAATGTGCAACGAGCTAATGGGCAGAGGGCAGCCCAGGAGGAGGGGGACCTGGAGAGAGGTTTATGGGGAGCCCTGCAAGAGAGGGGGGGATGCATGTGGTGAGGATGAGCTGAGACTGCGGAGCAGAGGGTTTACCCCAGGGGAAGCGAGGATGAGGGACCAAACGCTGCCACCTCTCCCAGGGCATGGTGGCCCCGTGCTTAGGAAGTGCAGCAGCAGCTGCTGGAAGGTGTGTGAAGCCCTCAGGGCTGGTCTGCTGGCAAAATATCCCTTCCTCAGAAGGACTTCCTTCCCTACTCCCCCTGTTTCCTAATCCTTCAGTAATGTGGATTTCAAGTAAAATTTGGTGCTGGTGGGATTCTGGCCCGAGGCTGGGAGAGTTTCCAGTCTTCCCTGTCTCCTTCCCAGCAGCCAAGGCCATGGTGTGTTGGGGACATACCAGGCCTGAGGAGGGGGCCAATGCCCAGAGCCATGCTGTGGCCCTGCTCCTGTCCCACAGCCGTTGGGCACCTGGAGGAGGACTTCAGGAAGAGCAGAGCCCTTCCTGAATTGCTCTCTTCTGCCTGTGGTGGCATGGCCAGGGGAGAGGCAGTGCACCGTGAAGGGCTGGGTTCATCGCTCAGGTCGGTGACATGCCGCTTTTGTCTCCTCACAGGCCAACCCTGCTCCCATTATCGTGAACACAGACTCGCTGGAACAAGGGCTCTCTGTAAGTCTCCTGGTTTTGTTTCGCTTCCTTTGAACAAGCAGTGCGTTTTCCCTGCTCGGTGGTGCAGGAAAGGCTCCTCCAGCCCAGGAACACCCCAGCAAGGTGGCAGAGGAGCCTGGTACCTGTTCCACGTCCCCACAGCACATCCCACCCCCAAACCTCACTGGGGCTGGGTGACGCTGAGCAGAGCCAAGGCTAGCAGTAAGCGATGCTGGGGACTCCAGCACAGAGAGGGTACAAGGCAGGAGGCACTCAGAGGGGCACACTGTGGAGTAAGCAGGCATCAGAGCAGGGAGAGCTGGGCTGGCTGTGTTCAGGGTTACCCACACAGCCATTTCCTCAGCCTCTCGTGCAGGGTGGCTGCGAGGCTCTGCTGGGGCATCCCTTACCTTCCTGCACTGCCTCAGCCCCCTTCGGCAGCCCCGGCCCCTCAGGAGGGAGGCAGGGCTCTCTGTGCCCTCGCTGGCATCGCACCAGCTGGTCCTCAGGGCAGCAGGACCCATCAGATGCTGCTCCTCTCCCAGTGAAGGCTGCCAGCAGCTGAGCAGTGCCTGGTGACTGTAAGTGTTTGCAGCCACAGTGCATTTGGCACTCTTGGCATACTATAAAGATAATCCTCCTCAGTTTGTTGCAGAGAGGGTTTGCACGCTGCTGCATCCCTTCCCAGAGCATTTGCAAATCATTCCTGCTGGGGGGATGGAGGGAGCAGGGTGGCCAGCGTGGATTTCTGCAGCACTGGCTTCATGCTCGTAAGGTGCTCCCCTTTTTCTCCCCAGAGGGATCTCACTTAACAGCTTGCCAGGGCTGGGTGCTTTGCACCTGGTTTTCTTCTGATACAGCAAATTTCGGCTGTCTTCCACATTAATGAAGCGACACCAGGACTCAGAGCTGGGGTTGGTTTGTCTTTGGAGTCATGGTAGAGGGCTGCAGGTGACTTCTGGTGGTTGAACCTTCCTTGTAAAGAACTGCAGATCTCAGCCCACAGCCTGTGGTGGGGTCAGTGCGCATCAGAGCTGTGCTGGGCTGGTTGGGCAGGGCTACGAAAAGGAAGGGAAGCCCACCTGAGACCTCTGCAACCCTGGCTGTATGGTTTAGTTATGCCTCGGGTGCTGAACCGAAGCCACCTGGCATTGGGGAGGAAGGCGATGGTGCCTCTCTCAGCTGGTGGTCCAGGGTCCAGCAGCCTTGTATGAATGTGGCAGAAGAGAGCTGCTGTCCCCAAAGGTTTCCTTCTCGAAACGCATGGCATGGCACGGTGTTTGTAGGATTGGAGGCTTCTTGCAGCGCGCTGGGCACCCCAGCTGCAGGGCAGTGCCGTGTTGCAGCCTGGTCTCTGCGCTCACCCGACTGGTGCCATTCTACAGGGAACTGGAAAAAGGGCGATGTCTCCTGGAGGGGAAGGACACACCACAAGGTTGGACTGGCCTGAGTGAGGGGTGTGCTGTGGGCAGGACAGGGAGGTATTCCTGGATGGAAAGTCTGCTTTCATGTGTGTTTTATACCCTCTCTCCCTTGGAGGAACATTGCCTGCTCACTATTGCAGCCACCAGCACCACATCCTTCGCCAGGCTCCAGCCATACCTGTCCCTCCTCCCTGCCTGTGTGCCCAAGGGCAGCAAGAAATGAGCCCGAGGGCCAAGCACAGGCTCTGTCACCCCAGGCAGGCTCCTGAGCCCTGCAGAAGCCAGCAGCAGGGAGTCCGTCCATGGGGCCAGCGGCCACCTCCTCCCACTGCAGTGCACTGCACTTTCCTGCCCTCCTGGCTGCCTCCCCCAACTCCGTCTCATTAACTCCATAACTCTCCCACCCCCTCTCCCTCCACCTCGTTAGCTCCATATCCCCATCTGCCCCTTTTCCCTGCACCTTGGCCACAGGTCCTTCTTGCTGTGCTGAATGGGAGCTCCCTTCTTGCAGCCCCTGGGGTGGGTTTGGCTGGGTTTTGGGGACTGCTCTGCACCCCTGGCAGGCACCAGCATCATCCGGGGGATGGCAGTCACCTACTCCATCCATCCAACCCCAGCAGCACATGCCGGGGGGGAACTGCCCTGTGGTGGTCAAAAGGAAGGGACAGGTTGTGGCTGTCGTCTGCTGGGCAGAGCGGGGACCACCAGCCCCATGCCTGGAGGAGCCTGTGCCCAGGGCAGGGGAGACACCTCACTTTGATTCCTCTCAACCTCCAGCCTGGAAACCCTCTTGCCTTCTACTTCATGTCATACCAACACAGAAATGAGCCCTGCTCCATCCTTTCCTTCTCCGGGGTGCTGGGCTCCTCAGGCTCCAGGGAAAATACACCCCAAAACCTCCCGTTTGGCAGTTTCCCGGGTCAGCAAAGGAACCACACCAGGGGCTTGCTGCAGAAGAGCACATGAAAATGGCAAGTCTGGAAGCATGTTTTTTTACAAACCCAAAAGCTGAAGCCTATTGGTACAGTGTGTATTTGAAAGGGTTAAAGTCACATCTTCCAGTCTTTAATTACTTAACTATTCAGTGCTTTCCTTAATGATAAACAGATGGATGTAGTCTAGTTCCTTCCTGTTCTAGCTCCATTGATTGCATTGGACTAGCTGCTGGGCTGAATTTGGCCCCGGCTGTTTATCAAGAAGTCTGCTCCTCATTTCAATCTCTCTGTCCACCCACCTCCATCCCCAAGACCATGTGGCACCAGCAGCACCGTAAGGTATGAGCTGCAGCACTGGGTCCCACTCACCAACGGGGCTGGGGCTCAGCTCTGCTGCCTGCGGCTTGTGCAGAGCCCAGCACCCCCAGGGTGTAAAAACCCAAATAAATCCTTATAAAATCCCTTCTGTATTAAAAGCATCCCTTGAAGGATAAGGACAGGTGCCGGGGGGGATCACCCATGCCAGCTCCAGGTCACTGCTCACAGTTTCACCCCTTGGTGTATTTTGCCCAGCAGGTCCATAGCGGGGAGATGGAGCATCGGAAGCCCAGTTCCCATGGCAGACAGGGTCTGCATTTCAGAGCTGCCTCTCTGAAGCTGAAACAACTTCTTGCTGCCCAGGGTGCATGGCAACTGCTGCCAGGCAGTCCCAAAGTGAGCAGGGAAGGTCACTCCAAAGCCCTCGAGGAGTTGAAGGTTTCATAGCCTGGGTCCTTGGAGCCCTCCTTTGGTGCCCCACTGCCCAGCAGCGAGGTACCACCACCTCCTCGATCTCTAAAAGCCGTGTCTGAGAAAGCCAAGTGTTTCCCAGGCCTGATCCCGGCCAGCAAGCACCACGGGAGCCCCAGGCGCTGCCACCGGTGAGCACAGAGGCAATCTCCTTGTGCAGCGCTGACTCTGCTGCCAGGGTCCCCAGCCATGGTTGCTGCAGGGTGGAGAGCAGCAGAAATGGCCACCATGGTCCAGCGCCTTTGAGCAGGGCAAAACTTGCTTGTAAGCCTGAAAAAACAAAAAATCAAAACTAAACTGCCACCCTCACGCTTTGGTCCCAAGCACTGGCAGTGGCACATCCCCCTGCCAGTTTCCGCAGACAGCGTGGCTGCAGAGCCCTCCCAGCTGTGTGCTGGGGCTGTCAGGCTTCAAACCCCTTCTCTCTGCCCAAGCTCAGCAGGCTTCTCCCCATGGCCCTCTGGCAAAAGGCTGACCAGAAATATGGCGTTTATTTACTCTGTACGCAAGGCCAACACCATGGGCAACGCACGCAAGGGGGTTGAGGCCAGGGGTTAGCTGGAAGCGACTCAGTAGGTCTCGGTGCTGCGGCAGGACGTGTGGATGCGGGGAGGTGAAGGGAGGGAGCTCTTGACCTATTTTCTCTGGGCCCCCTGCCATGGGCAGGCAGGGAGAGCTCTCCCTCGCCAGCACTGCCAGTGCCCGTGCCAGCAGGGAGGTGCCCATTGCACCCACTGCCCTGGCACGGGGCTGCTCTCCTTTCCCCTCACTGGAGCAGGCATGGGGCATCACCAGGTGCCCTCCACTTCCAGGTCCAGCTGGCACCACTAAGGGCTGACCCTCCAGCCTTCAGACTCTCTTCATTATGTCAGTACACGGCTGCTCCACCACCAGGTCCCAGTGCCTGTCCCCATCGCATCCTAACCAAAAGATATGAGCTAGATCCTGCTCCGAAAGTGGCTGCGGGCAGTGTTATCCTTCCTGCAGGTTATTTCCTCTTGCAGCCTGGTGGGCTATTTGGGTTGGGTTTGAGGAACCCCATATTAGTCTTCTAAATTTGGCCTCCTTTTTTTGTTTAAAAAAAACCCAAAAAACCAAATCCTGACTCTCTAGCAAATTGCAAAGCGCATTCCACGTGCACTGGTTGCGGTGTTGGCCGGCGGAGCCTGCAGACAGCTTGCAGTAGCTCTGGAAGGTGTGTGCTCTTCTGTTTACCAAATGAGTGTTAACTCTGCAGCCTTCTGTTGATGATTTAAATGTCATCATCGCTAACTATTTCCCTGCTGCTCAAAACATGAAAGGGAAGTGAAGGCCAGTGAAGGGGGCTTCCTCCTGAGCCCTCAGGTGGGCTTGCTGCGTGGGAAGGGCTTGGAAAAAAAACCTTACTCTTTTCCATGAGAAATCACACGGTGCTTAGGATCGGGATATGCTGGGAACAACTAATTAACCCCCGACACCCCCGTTAACTCTGCAGGCGTCACATGGGGAGACAGGAGCAGGGTGGGGTGTGCTGTCCCGGCCCGGGAGCAATGGAGCCGGGCATCTCCCCACCGAGCCCATAGTGCTGAGACAGCCCCAAATGGGAGCTGGGGAGGAGCGCAGGACACTGGTGAAGGAGAGGGGGGACAGCCTACGGCAGAGTCAGGTCGCAGTGGCTCCCGCGGGGGGGGTTTGCCATCAGTGAGTGACTGGTATTCAGTTCATTGACACTGGAACATTTGCTTTGTTGGCTCGTTCCCTTGGTTACGTGGTATATATTAAGTTCTCCATTTGGCTTCCTTATGCAATTAACTGGCGTTCTGTTGCATGGATTTTGGAAACATAATCAGAGCTAAAACTTCATGGTCAGGCCTGGCCGACTGTGGCGTGCCCAGCCAGAGCAGGCTGCTCCCAGCATGCGCCGCGCCGGGCGAGCACCGACACTGCTCTCTTTCAAGGAGTGATACAAAACACCGCTCAGTATTGGCAGCCCCAAGATTTGCGGAGCAGGGATACCCCAAACTCACCTGCCTGGCAGCGGGGTGCCTGACAGGGTTGCATGCCGGGTTGTCTCTGTGCCCCGGGTGCTTGCCGGCAGCGGCCGCTCGCTTGGCAGGGCTCGCACGCTGCTGGCTCTCTCCATGGCTCACAGATTGTCAAAGTTTTCTGCACATCCCCATCCTGTAGGTATGTATGTGCTGTTCCTCTGCGGCCGTGGGTGTGCATATGGCTGGCTGTGTGGCAACTGTGTTGAATGCCAAAGCAGAGAGGACAATGTGTGTAGTAGCGAAGGGTGCCAGGAATCCGAGTTGCTGGAAAGCTGGGGAGAGGCGACGCCGCGCCCCACGCGCCGGGCTACCAACTGCGGAGACGAGATGAGCCTGGAGGCTGTGGCGAGGGAGGCTGCGAGGGCGGCGTGGGCCAGCGAGCCAGCTCCACTCAGGATTAGTCAGTATGGTAGGATGCGAGGAGGGAAAGGCAACCCATGGCAAAGGGAGAACCTATGGCGAGGGAAGCGATGCCCCACTGCCTGCAGGAGCATGGCCCAGGGCACTGCTGTGGCAGGAGGTGGCACTAGCCACACGTCCTTGTCCCTCCAAGGCTGTTGGGGATCCTGCTGTGGGTTAATCCCACTACTCCCGGTGCTTTTCTGCAGAGGGGTCCTGTTCAAGAGCTGACCAAAGCCTTTCCCAATGTGCTGGGAGGATCACAGCATCCTAATATTGGAGCATCTGGATGTCCCAACCCTGAACCATGTCCTGAAATCTTCCTGTGGCTGAGAGGCACCAGGCACAGAGCACATCCGAGGAGGGACAACCCTCTCAGCCTGTGTTCTCTGGAGCCCCCATCCTGCCTCTCCGCTCCGGACTCTCCCCAACCTCATCCTTCTTGAAGCGCGGTACTCACAACAGGGTGTGGGATTGCTTTGGCCTCACCAGGGCTGAACCAGGCAGGGGATGAGGATGCATGTGTCGCAGGAGGCACAGCCCCATCCCAGATCCTGGCATGCAGAACTGCTCTTCCACCTGGGCACCTGATTATTGCCACCTAGAAAAACTGTTTCCTCTTCCTACCTATAAATAGTGCCTCACAGCTGCCTCATTGAGTTTCCTTCCGTGGTGTCAAATGATGGCTTTAGCATAAATGATGTTTGCTGTCCCCTCCATTTAATGACCCAGCACTGTGGGGTTTTGGAGGATGGCCAGGCTGTGCCTCTGTGGGGATGGATAGCAGGGAGCTGGGCAAGCAGGACAGAACCGGCATGCTGGCACCGGATAAGGGGACCTGTGTTCAAACAAAGCCACGGCAGCTCTGGTTTGGGATACAGAGCGCATACTGAAAGTGGCTCCATACGATCTACAAGCCATCAATTAATGGTGGATGTAAAATCCGCATGAGGAACCCTGCACGTTGTCCAGGGGCTGCAGGCAGAGGCAGGGCTGCATGATGGGAGAGGTGTTTGCCTGCTGAGCCCCAGGTCCCGTCGCCTCTGCCGTGCCATGCAGACCTGCCTGCATCCCGTCCCTTGTTTCCCAGAGTGACTCAAATTGTGAGGTTGAGTCCAGTCCCCTCCAAAACTGTTGCTGTGGAGTGTAACAGCTCTGGATGTTCCAATAGCTAATTGCTTTGCAAATCTTGCAAAATTTTAGACCTCGGTAGCTGTTTATGGCCTGATCCTGATGACCTCGAGTGAAACTGCCACCTTATTTTCCTGTGCATTGTTGCTTATGGGGAAAATGGAAGTTTTTGACCTGCACGTTTACCATTTCTTATTTTAGAGCCTACAGTTGCATCCCTTTTGTTTCAAGCCATTACGTTTCCCAGAGCCCTGCTTTAACACTCTGGGTATGGGAGATTCTTAAGCGTGGGGATCAGTATGGTGTACTGCATTGAGACAGGCTACACCATTCTTTTATATAAGGGCGTCACAACGTTTTCCCCTCTTACTGTGCCCCACACTCGCACCTTGTTTCCTTTGCACCCAACTAATTCAGTAGAATAAATTACTCTGAATTCCCTGTTAACACAGTCATGCTACTAAAAGATTTAAAAGATATAAGCTGCTGAAGGTGTTTATTATGTTATTATGTACAGACATTATTTTTTTTCCTTTAAATGGACTGACCCCCTTTCTTTCCTTCCTGCAGCAGTGAATTCCCGAGGTTAATTACATGCTGCGTAACAAAGGCGTTATTTCTTTTTGTGCCTTCAGTTGTGTTCCTTTTCATGGCTGGAGAAATGAGCCGGGAGAATAAAGGCTTTGCGCTGAAGTGCATTAAAGTCAGTGGGCTTTGGCTCATGCCCAGAAAGAAAAGCAGTGCATGGTTTAATTCCAGGGCAGGCTGGAGCGATTGTGTTTAAGGTTTTTCAGCGGTGATGGTGCAGCTTTTAGGTTGGATTCTTGATATTCAGCTATCAGAGGGGAAAAGCAAATCCCCCTGGGACTGACACAGAGCCATAACGCACTGTCTCCCTCTCCCCAGGTGAACGGCAGCGATGGGATGTTCAAATATGAGGAGATTGTCTTGGAAAGGGTAAGTGCTCTTTACTCGCCCACCAGCAGCCTTTGCTGCCTCTTCCCACTCACCCTCCCACCAGTGCAGCCGGCACCCCCTGCATCCCCATGCCAGCTGATGGGGAGAGGTTGGTGTCTGCTCCCCGCTCTCTCTGGAGGTTTTTGGGGGTGTCGCATTTGTGTTCCCTGCACGGCCCCTGCGGCACGGGGACAGGTGGGCTTGCTGCTCCCCTGCCCCCACAGACCCCTCCAGAAGGGAGGGAGGAGGGCATCTCCCTCGCCTTCCTCGTTCACACCCTCACCCCCACAAACCCGCCAGCGTGGAGCCGGGGGGTGGAGGCTCTTTGTCACTGCCTTTGCCGGAAAATGGAGGTGCAGGAAGCTCTGCTCATGCAGGCATGCGGGCAGGTGCACCCCACAGCCAGGCATGGGGGACGGATGCCTCCCCGCCACCAGACTGCCCATCGCTCTGGGGTATACAGCCCAGGGATGCTAAGCGGCAAGGATGGGTCTTTTAGTAAACCGGACTGTAACAGGGGGAGTTTCTGCTCAAGCCTTCTCTTGTCTGTTGGCAACACAGAGCTGATGGCATGCACCACACTGGCCATGGCTAAAATTAGCTCCCCCCACAGATGGGGCTTATCCAGGGGTGAGCCAGCACCACGCAGGGCAGGGAGGGCTTTCCCCTGGCACCCAGGGAGCGACAGGAATAGAGGGATGGAGCAGGAGCGGGAAAAGCTGACCCAAGGTTTGCTCCGAGAGGTGGGCACAGCCCTGCCGAACAGGGATGGCTGGGGCAGGAGGCTGCCCGTGGCGCTCCACAGCACACCTTGCCTCCTCCTTGCTGCCATGCCGGGTGGCTCAGCCTTGCTGCGTGGCCAGCGTCACAGGGGAAGACGCATTGCTCGTTATTCTGTTCCTCTGCCTTTAGTCATCTCCCTCCTCCCCTTGGCTCTGCATCTCGGAGGTGGGTGGACGGAAGGTTATCTGGGGCTGCCGCCTCACCCACTGCTTCCCCGGCATGCCTGACGAAACCAGCCCAGGGGATGCTTCCTTTTTGGGCTGAGCGCTTCTCGCTCTGGGCCCAATTTAGAGGCAAAAGCCTTGTTTTCAGGGATTCTTCAGAGCATCCTCTGTCCTCAGCCCACAGCGGGAGCAGGGGGGGAGCGGGCAGGGTTGCATGGGGAGACAGCACTCATTGCTGCCCCCATTTCAAAGCCCCAGGCAGCGACTCCCTCTCCAGCAGCAAGAAACCATGAGGGAACTTCAGTGCTTAGCAGCCAGGGCCAGCATGGACCATACCGAGGTCCTTCCCCTTCACCTGGTCCCCAGTGAGATCCAACAGTCCCATCTTACTGCAGGAGAAGCACCCTGGTGCCTGCGGGTGAGGCTGTCCCCTTGCTGGGGTCTTTTGGCTCCCAGAGGTGACCTCAGTGTACCCCAAAATTGCTGGTCTGTCACTGTTACTAATCCTTGTCCTTGTTGTAAAGACAAAATGCAGCAGCATTTTGGGGGCAATAACTGAGGAAATGCCATCTGCAGAGGGACGTGGCTTTGGGTTTACCCACCATACATGTGTCCGCAGCAGGAGCTGCCCCCGTGTCTACATCAACCCCAATGCCAGCTAAGAAATCCCTTGAACTCCAGTTGAAGGTTTATCAAAATGAAAACAAACACCTCCTGGATGATTTCCAGGTTTTGTAGCTAGCATCGGAGCGCACCCTTCCATAGACAGGAACAACGAATGGCTGGAGACCATTTTGCACAGTCTCACCTGTCTTGCTGTGGCCAGGCTGGGTCTCTGGTGACAGTAAGCAGCTTTTTTGACCTGGGCACAGGGTAACCCAAATCCAGCTTAGAGGAAGGAGAGCGGCCTCAGACCTTTCACTGTTGAGTGCCTTCTTGTCACATGCTGGCCAAATCCCAGCCGGCAGGAGAGCATCCAGGAGTGTTGCATAGTGAGAGACATCAAGGCTCCCGGAGATGCCATGTTCTGTGTCATGAGTGGCATAAAGTCAGAGCGGAGACCTCTGTGTCGCCACAAGAGCTGATGCTGAGCCCAAATTGCTGGGGAGAAGTGCAAGCCCCAGCCAGATGCTGGTGCTAGATGATCCCGGGGAGCCTGAGCTCTGGTGTCGCCTTGCTGGCCACAGGCCCCCCAGAAGGGCAGAGCTCCCCATCGCCTAACGCTGAGCACTGGGGCCATGGGCAGCCAGGAGAGTGCTTGGCCCAAGCCCATTTGTGTATGAGAGAGGCGGGTACGATAGGATGTGACTAAGTGTCAGCTCTTCTGCATGAGAAAACAAGGCGAGAAGCCATTTGATTTTCAAGGCAGAGCAGAAAAAGCAGGAATTGTCCACTTGCATCAAGCACAGAGCTGGAAGGAGTGCCTGTGAGTGTGTCACTAATGGGGATCCTGTAAGCGGGAGAGGCGGCACAGGGCCATGGATGTTCGTCCTGGGATGCTGCCGGGATGGGGTTGGAGATGCGGCACGGCCCCTGTGGGCAGACTTCAGCAGGACAAAGGTCAAGTGATGTTCCAAGCATGTCCGGGAGGAAGAGGAGGCAGAACTGGAGACCCCACTCCATTCTGACAGCCCCCCCACCTAATCCTGAAAATTTTGGCATCAGCATTGCTGGTCCCCAGGTTGGCTCCATGCCAGAGCTGCATCCCAGGGTGCAAGGGGGCAGGGGTGGGATGCTGGTGACTGGCACAAGCCCCGCTGCTCCATGCAGGCTGCAGCATCGGTGTCTCCTCCTGGAGAGCAGCCAGCAAGGGGAGGTTTGCTCCGCCAAGGACCACCCCCTCTTCCCCCAGCTCACCGCCTGCCTCAGAGTCTCTCGGAGGAGACGCGGCAGCGAGGGAGGTCCTCGGCGGCTCCCACTCTCCCGCTCCATCTGTTCGGTGCTCTGTGCTGCTGCACCGAGCACCTCGGCTGATGAGCACCGGCCTCCCCTCCAGCCACGCAGCCCTCTGCCCCCTGAGCTGGGCACCCTGGGGCACGACAGATGCTGTAAGGGCTCCTGTGCCCTGGGCAGCCGTGGCTTGGGGGGAACTACTTCGGGAGGGCCAGCAGCAAACAGTTGCCCATGGGGGAAAGACGCGGTGTTTGATTTTCCGCAGGGTAACTCCGGCCTCGGCTTCAGCATAGCAGGAGGAATTGATAATCCCCACATTCCAGATGACCCAGGTATCTTCATCACCAAAATCATCCCCGGGGGAGCAGCAGCCATGGACGGCCGTCTGGGGTGAGTGTACAGGGCCGGGGGAGCAGCCCCATGAGGGTGTCACCCAGGATCTCCCCAGGGTCCCTCTAGGCAGCTCCTGTCCTGGTCCCCAGCCCCCCCGGTCCCTTCCCCATTGCCAAGTCCCTTCAGTACAGGGATGCCCATGGTCCCCTGCCACCAGCCTCCTGTCTGCAGCCACCTCTCCTCCCCTCCCTGCGCCAGGCTCTGGCTCCCATCCTTCCCCCTGCAGCCTGCAGCAGGATCCAGCCTTTCCCCTCATTTCCCATCTCTAGCAGGGTCGCACCATGGGGACCAGCCCCCACTGCCTCCCACTTTGGGAGGGACCCCCCTCTCACCCTGGCAGGGCAGAATCTGGCCAGCTTGAGCAGCTCTCCTTTGCACAAGGATCTACATGTCTGGAGGAGGGTGGCAGAGGTGTCCAGAGGAGGGTGGTACGGGCTGGCAGTTCCTCAGGGTAGCTCAGAGCCACCCTGTGCCTGCAGGGTGAACGACTGTGTGCTGCGAGTAAATGACGTGGACGTCTCCGAGGTGGTGCACAGCAAAGCCGTGGAGGCCCTGAAGGAAGCGGGCCCTGTGGTACGGCTCGTGGTGCGCCGCCGGCAGCCCCCGCCAGAGACCATCATGGAGGTCAACCTGATGAAGGGCCCCAAAGGTGAACCCCTCACTCTGCTTGCAGGACCAGGGAGCCCCGCTGCCCCACAGGATGGTGTGGAGTGACCCCTCGGTGTGAGATGCCACAGGGTGCAAAGCAGCATCACGGGGGACGTGAGATGCAAGGTGGCACCGCCACGGTGCAGGATGCCGCAGGGTAGCCCAGCAGCATGGGATGCTATGGGGCACGGGGTGTAGGACAGCCCCACGGTGCAGTGCACAGTGGCTGGGCTATCCCCGCACAGCAGTGGGGTGGCCCATTGCCTGCCAGGTTTGGGGCAGGGTGGGAAGCCCAGTGAGGCAGAGGGGCCGTGTGGCCAGCCCGGGGCTCTGTCCATCCATCTGTCCCTCACCCCTCACCTGCCCTCTCACTCCCCCTCAGGCCTGGGGTTCAGCATCGCAGGGGGCATCGGAAACCAGCACATCCCCGGGGACAACAGCATCTACATCACCAAGATCATCGAGGGAGGCGCTGCCCAGAAGGATGGGCGCTTGCAGATCGGGGACCGGCTGCTCGCGGTAAGCCCCATGCCCGCAGCTGGCTGCGAGGCGAAGCCGGGCAGTCTCTGCTGTAGGTGCCAATCCTGAACCGCAGCATCAGTCCTGCCGGCAGCCCCGTGCCCCTTCCCTGGGGTCCCTGCTGGGATGGTGCTGTGGGAGGCGCAGCACCAGCTGCAGGCAGGAGGGCCAAACCTGTGGAGATGGGACCCTGTCTCCAGAGCTACTGCGGCACCTACCCTGCGGGAAACCACTCCGCTCCTGCAGGGCTACATCGGCCCCTGCCCTCCTGCCTGTGGCTGTGTCACCCAGCCCCTTTCCTCCGGCAGGTGAATAACACGAACCTGCAGGACGTGCGGCACGAGGAGGCAGTGGCTGCCCTGAAGAACACCTCCGACATGGTGTACCTGAAAGTGGCCAAGCCCGGCAACATCCACCTCAACGACATGTACGCGCCCCCCGACTATGCCAGCAGTACGTACGCCGCTGGCCGCTAGCGCAGCAGCCTGGGCACCACAGGGCTAGGGAGGACAGAGCGTGCTGGGGCGGCGGGCAATGCTGGGCTGGTCTCCACGTCCATGTTGCAGATGGATTTCTGCTCCTGATGCCCTTCTCCTCCCTTGCAGCCTTCTCAGCCTTGGCTGACAACCACATAAGCCATAACTCCAGTCTGGGCTACCTGGGCAGCGTTGAGAGCAAGCCTGCCTACCCCGTCCCTCCCCAGGTGACTCCGTCCCGGTACTCGCCCATCCCTCGGCACATGATCGGGGATGAGGACTTCACCAGGTGAGCACTAGGCATAAGCGTCCCTAATCCCTGCTCCTTCTCCTTCCCTCTTTTTCCCTCCCTGGCTACTTGACCTCATCCCTGCTGCCGGTGCAGAGCCTCGGCCGAAAGCCCGTTTGTGGGTGCGTGGTGCAAAGCTTGGGGCCCCCGCAGTGAGCTCCGTGCTCACCCCCCCGAGATCAGCCCTGCTGTGTCACTCCCCAGCTCACTGCATCCCCCCCTTCCCTGTTCCCCCTCCTGCTCCTCCCCAAGCCTTACATGTCTGCATTTCAGCTTCGTTCTCTTACTTGTTTTACAATACCTGGAATACAAGGTGTTCCCTGCCCTTACGGTGCCATCCGGTGCCGGCAGTGCCACAGGCTCCCAGGCTGCAAGCAGGCTGTCCCCAAGCAGAGCTGTGCTGGGGGTGAGGGGCCGGGGGGGCACAGCTCTGGGTACAAGTAGGGCTCCTCCTCCCGTGCTCCCCGAGCCCAGCATCCCAAACCACCTGCACCCAGGTGCCATTTCACCGGCTGCCAGCCCCGGGCTTAGCCTCCTGCACAGGTTTGTTTCCTGAACCCAGGAAATAAAGAGGTGCACAAAGGAGACACTGCTCTGAGACTAAAGGCAGTGTAAAACTTTCTCCAAAGCCTCATGCTGAGGACAAGAGAGCAAGACCTGGCTGATCCCGCTCTGCTTGCCCAGGCTCACAGCTTTACCTCTGCTTCCAACAGCCTCGGGGCCAGTGCTGAGCCTGCTCTGGGTTTGGTATCCCCAGGGCCAGGGCTGTAGGGCTCAGGCTGTATTCTTAGGACTGACACTCGGGTTAGGCTTAGGGCTGGCTCTGCAGTTAGGAGCGAGGTTGCAGGCTGGTTTCAGGGTTGCGTTTGCAGTGGAAGATGCTGTAGCCTCGGCTGGGATTGTCCCGTTCTGCGGGGTGCTGGTGGATGCCAGAACGGGAGACCCTGACTTGCCATCTAGCATCAGGTCCACTGTCCTCCCAGAGAGTGGCTGCACTCACCTTCATCAGGGGGATTTCTCGCTGCTTGGTGCTCGTCTGCAGCTGGGTGCCTCTGTGCTCCGTGACCGGTGCAGCACTGGCCTCCGCCCATGCCCCATCTCTCCCACCTGGTCTCGGCACCAATGATGCTGGTTCTACAGCCTGTTCCTGGTGCCGCGTCCTCGCTGGGTGTAGCAACTCTTGTGCTGTCAGGGCACTGGGGGATGATGCCACACCTAGGAGCAGTGCTTTCTGCCATTACGTTGCACCACAGAAGGGACTGAGTCCCAGCACTCGGAAAACGCACCATCTGTCTCTTGCCAGGGACCCCGGTCCCACCAGGGTGTCCCTTCCTACACGCATCGATGTCCTTATTTGCAGCCAGAGAGCGGAGGGAGCAGCCCAGCCCGGGCTGGACACGGCCCAGTGGCAATGGCACAGCAATGGCTCAGCAGTGGCTCAGCAGCGGCTTGGCAGTGGCCCTGGTGCAGCACGTGCCAGTGGCCGCTAGAGGATGGTGCTGCTTTGCGGAGGGCCCCGCTGCAGACAGGCTGGCACTGCTTGGCCACTGTCCCCAGCCACAGCCCCCTGCTCCCCGCCAGATTCGCAGCCTGCGGTGGGCTCAGCACCTCCCTCATCCATCCCAGGGCAGTGTTGAAAAACTCATGTGCATCACTGCGGGTCTGTTGGCTCGTGCATCACCACGATTGTGCACTGGGACCAGTGTGGTCCAAATGCATCTTACTGGTGTGGGGAAAGGCAGCGACTCCCCTGAAAAAGCAGCTGTCTCCCAGGAGGCTCCTGCCAGCCATTCCCCAGGAGAAGCAGAGGTCCTGGCCTGGATCCAGTATCAAGCCCCTTCCCCTCCCATGGGCACAAGTACTGCTGTAGATGCAGATGTGGCTCCAGTGACACTCGTGTCCTGCAGCACCCGGGGCCAGGGACCAGAGCATGTTTTCCAATGAGCTCCACCACTGCAACCCAGACCCGGCACAGCCCCACAGGATTCCCGCAGTCACTCTGTGCCGAGGTCCCAGTGTTAATGCTGCAACATCCAGCGTGGTATCTGCCTGCAGGATCCATGTCCTGCCTCCCGGGATGAGGATGGAAGCAGAGAGTGCGTGTCATGACAGACCTGAGATGTACCTGTCTGGAGCTTCATTTCCTCTTCTTGGTTCCTGTAGTGTCTCTCTACCTTCCACCAAACCGCCTGGTCCTCATGGGTGCTGGTGATGCTTCCCACCAGGCCAAGTTGGGGTGGTGGTTCCTGCACTCTGCTTGGGCAGCAGCAAAACCCAAGGGGCAGAGCAAGTTCATCAGCTGGTTGGAGGCAGGGTTTGCAGACCCAGAAATCTGACCTATTTCTTCCCCTGGGAGAGCTCTAGCCACAGGCATAGCTTTGCTGCAGAGGGACTGATGCCTGCATCCCAGCCCCATGCTACAGTCCAGCCGAGTCCTGAGCCCCGCTTAGCTCAGAGCTCGAATGCATCCAAAGGCCATAAGGATAAAGCAGGTATTTTCTGGAGGTCACAAGGTAGATTCAGCCTCTGCCCCATCAGAAATGCGTAGCTGGAGTTACAACTCTGCCGTACCTCTGCATTTGAAGGCAAGGGGCTGTGGTGATGCATGGTGTGTATGGAGCTGCAGGCATGGGGAGCCGGGCTGCGAATTTGCCCTCACTTGGGTGCTCCCCCCCAGTCGGGGCAGTGCTGTCCATGCCTGCAGGGGCAGGAAGGAGTTAAGTCTGTAGGGTCTAACAGAGCGAAGGCTGCATCCTTTCAGCACTTCCATAAAAAACCCTGTGCGTGGGTCTGGGAAGCCACCGGCCCTGCAGCCAGCAAGAGGCAGAGACAGGCAGCACGGGGCGGCCGTGGTGCAGAGCATTCAGAACATTCCTGCCCCTCATGCCTCCTGGCCAGTGCCACCAGCAGAGCCTGCCACGCCGCAATGTTCACCGTCAATGTCTCGTCGTCCATGTCCTACAGGGGACAGCCATCCCTGTCCCCTTCCAGGCAGCAGCAAGGCCACAGGAGCAAGTGTGACCAGAGGTAGGGGACTGGGGTGCTGCAGTGCCTCATGGGAGGTGTGGGGATGGGGAGAGGAGTGGCTGGGAGAGCCAGGAGGGTCAGGCTGTGCTGAGCCCGGGGCCTGGGCAGGGCAGGAGCCCACCAAGACCTTCTCGGATGTCCCACACTTCTGTCTGTCCATCTCCTGCTCCTATTGCTCCTTATAAGGTGGTTGCCTGGAGCTAAGTGACATTCAGTGCATCAGGACTCCCCCATGGGGAAGGATGGTGGGAGACTTTTCCTGGGGCGCTGGCACGTGTCCCTGGAGGTAAATCCTGCTGCCTGCATCTGTGAAAGCACCAAAACCTTCCCCCATTCACCCAGGTGACAGCAGTGATGCTCCAGCCTGGCCCAGGGGGCTGAAAAAGATGTTTTCTTGCAAGAGTGGCCTGGGAGCACACTACCAGGCTTCAGGGCTTCATGCTGTCTGCTCAGCCAAACTTTATTCCTCTGGGTCCCTGCTCTGCTCATGCCACCTGAGCCCCACTCCTTCCCCGGCTGTCACCGGCAACCGGGGGGGCCAGCTGGGCCAGCCCCCCCAGTGCCCCAGGGTCCCCTTAGCACAACTGCCAGCACTTTAGGGTCCACTGTGGGTGCCCTTGGCCAGTGCCATGCCTGGGGCTCCAGCATCTCTCCTACCGTGTCCCAGAGATCTCCCTCTGCTCCCTGGCAGGCATGGGGTTGATCAGGCTGCTGAGCTCACTGGCAGGTCCTCAGTCCTTGCGGTACCCTCCAGAGTGCCCAGGATCCAGCTGGTCACCGCAGTGGATGCACTGATGGTCCTCAGTGTCATGCTGGCTGACAATAACTGCCAGCCTATGCTAATTGTCTGGCGTCATTTATTCCTTCTTATTTTAATCCAGTGCTTAAGCTGGGAGCTGCCGTTGTTCCCATCAGACTTTGGGTTTTTTTCCCAGATGAAAATTGACACAGGATTTTTGCGATGCCAGGCAGTCTTTCTGCCTTTGCCTGCCTATTGTTGGAGCTGCGAAAGAATTAAGTCATCATCAAAAAATTTAGGACTTCTCTTGAGCCGCACAGGGCCTGTGGCATGGGGGTGCGTGGGGTTGCAGGCACGCTTGCCGTGCTGCACGGGTGCTGAGGGGCTTGATCCCCCTCTCCTGGCACGGCTGCGCCATCCTCGATGCCCAGGCTCGCAGCATCCGATGCCACCTCGCAGACCGATGTTTCTGTGCATGATTTCACAGCAGATGCTCTGTCTCCGTCTGTGCTCTGTCTCATGTCACTTGTGCAACTGCCCACACCTCTCCCAGTTTATCAGCCTCCTTGGTGCCGAGGGCTGTCACGGCAGGTCACACTCAGGGTGACTCCAGCCCCACCAGTGTGCTGGAAAGCCCGGGCACGGCTGACCCTGTCACCAGGTTCGCTGCTCCTCACCCTGTTGTCTCCCTGTCCTGTGTCTGTCCTTCCAGGGAGCCCCGGAAAATCATCCTGCACAAAGGCTCCACCGGCCTGGGCTTCAACATTGTTGGGGGGGAAGATGGCGAGGGGATCTTCGTGTCCTTCATCCTGGCTGGAGGCCCTGCCGACCTCAGCGGGGAGCTGCGGAGGGGAGACCGCATCCTCTCGGTGAGTCGGCGGGGCCACCCACTGCCCCTCCACGGCCTCCCACAGCCCCAGGCGGGTGTCTGCAGGACACCTGTCCCCTGCCACCCGGGACACGGTTCGGCAAGGTCCATCCCCAGTGCCGGCATGGACCTGGCCCCTGGGTGTGTAGAATCAGAGCAGCAGCCTGCCCGGGATCTGTCCTGCGGTGGAGCAGGGGCTGGCCGGGTCCTTGCCCGCCTGCTGGCGGAGGGCACCCCCGATGCCCAGGCCGGCCGGGGGCGGGTACCGGGGATGCCAGTACTAGAGATGCCGGTACTGGGCGTGGTACTGGTGGCACAGGGGCTGGGTGACGAGGCACTGAGAGTGTGGGCACCGCGGGTACCGGTGC
>NW_008796175.1:2816968-2862350 GCF_000699145.1 Aptenodytes forsteri
GGCGGGCCGCTGCGGGAAGGGAGCTGGCAGCTGCCTACCGAAACCCTCCCCGGCTGGCAGGGCTGAAGCGTCACCTGTGGGCTGGAAGGGCGAGCGCTGGGGAGGGCATCCCGCCGGCAGGCGAGGGGCCGGGAGCTGCTCCTGGGGCTGCTGCCGTGCTGTTACCATGTCCCGAGCGGCACCGTGCCAGTGCCAGGATGCAGCAATTCACTTCCCCTGATGAAGGTGTCTCTCCTGGGCCCTGCTGGTTTTCTCCCCCAGCGGCTCTGGGTCCTCTCTGCTGAGGCCAGCGTGCTGCCGCTTGCCTGCCCTTTGCCTTGTGCCTCCTCGGTGGCATAGCTGGGCAGTGCCCTGGGGGTCCTTGTCCCTGCTGTTCCTCCTCCGTCCCATGGCAGAGGCCATTGGGGCACAGAGCCGTTAGTGCCACTCAGGGGTGTGCTGTGGGTGTGGGGTTTGTTTGTTTTGGCTTTTTTTTTTTTTCTTTCTTTCTTTCCAGGAAGCACTTAATGTTCTTGTATTTCTGGCTCCCTTTGCCACTTGAGATTTGGCAAAGACACCAACCAAGAGTGGTTCCTAAATGTCAAGCAGGACAAAATGTTTTGAAACCCCTTTAGACCGAGGCTGAAATGTCAGTGCTTTGTACCCGGTGGCTTTCCAGGTCCGCGATGGCTCCTGGCACGTGCAGGCAGCAGCACCCGGCACACTGGCTGCAGCTGTCCTGGGAGGCAGCATTGCTGCTGTGAAACATAGACTGTTGTATCTTGGGAGTTGACCTCAGCGCGCTGGAAGGCCTGGGAGCCAAGGAGAAAGGTCTCCCTGGCATGAGCCCCAGGTGCAGGTGAGGCTCACCTCACCTCACACATGCCCCTCGAGGGCATGTGTGCTCCCAAATATTTGCCTTTTCTATGTGCATCATGGCTGTGGAAAGAGCCAGAGAGGTGGACTGTAGGATGCCTAAAGGAGGAGATGCTAGTGGAAAGGGGCTTTGAGAAGTTCCTTCCTGCTAGCAGAGGATGGCACCTGTCTCTCGTATGTGAGCACAGGTAGAGCTTGCCCATGGGGTGCTGAATGAGTGCACGTATGCTCTGCATCTGACCTCACTGGTCCTCTGAGGGAGCAGAAAGGCTGCTTGCGCAGATCTCAGGGGATGAGGTGCCCTCCCTGTGGGGTCCTGCCAGGCACTAGGAGTGGAAAGAAGCAAAGACAAAACCAGGGAAGGATAGAAAGAGGAGCTGCCGTCATGCCTTTCTTCTGAGGACCTGCGCCTGGTGCAACGCCTCTCACCACTGCTGCGTGCCGTCAAGGAGAAGGAGGAGGCTGCTCCCTGTGATGGTGCCTCTGACCTGTTTGTGAGGTCCCTTCCCTTTGAGCACTTCTTCCCCTGACCTTTGCCTGCCGCTATCACCAGCACTTGGGTTTGGCGATTCCCCCTCCTCACGCCCCATGCAACAAAGCCTTGATATTCCTCACCTGAAAATACAAAAACTCACGTGACTGCATTTCTCTGAGCTGGCCACTCAAAGGGAATTGCCAGGGCCGCAGGGTGATTTTTAAAAGCCTCCAAGCTTTCCCCATGGCTGTGCTCCCCTCTGCTTGCCTGGGCCTGCGGCACGTGTGCCCTGTGCAGGGAGGTGTCTGTACTTTAACCCCGCAGCTGGAAGGTGTGCAGGGTCAGGGCAATAAAATGCTGGGCTGGAGGGGAATGATGGAGCTGGGGGTAGTTTTTGCAGGTGTCTGGACTGGAGCTTGTGGCCGAGTATCCCAGGGCTCTGCTGATGGCCCAGTGGAGCTGGCCTGGCCCTGGGCAGGCGGGTTTGCGTGCCAGAGAGAGCAGGGCATGCGTACAAGGCTTTATGCATGCTGGAGGATTGCTTTCTGATGCAGCTCCCCTCTCTACCAGCGCCTTCTGCCCTTGCACTGTCTCCTGGTGCCCAGAAATCAACTGCAGACCCACCGTCTTGTTGGCTTTGCCGGGTATATTTGCAGCTGCACCACACGAGCATGTGCCGGTGCTGGGGATCCTCGGTGCAGGCAGGTAATCCCTGCCTGATCTTAATGGTCTGCGACCTGCACATGCTTGGGCATGCAGGACCGTATCCTGCTCCCGGTGCCGAGCTCACCCCCCGGTGCAGGATCAGGCCCAGCTCCAAGGGCACCCGCACCCTGGGAAGGGAAGAGCAGCAGGAGGGTGGAGTGGTGTTTTTATCGAGTTGCTGAGTGGGAATAGCAAACGTCCTGCCCCTTCTGGCGCATGGCACAGTGCCGCGGTGGCACTCGCAGCAAGAGGCGCCAGGTCACCTGTTGCATATTTTTCAGTCTTGATAAGTGTGTCCTGAACATGTCCGGCACCTGGGTCCTGTGGGAATGCCAGGGAGGTGGGAATCAGCCATGGCTCACCTCCCCGCCATGCCATGGGCAAGCTTCCCGGGCGAGTTTTGGCTGCATGGGAGATCTCCTTCCAGGATGTGGAGGCAAGGTGGCTGTGAGCCAGGGAGCAAAGGCAGGAGCACTTCTTGCTGGGGATTATCTGCTGGTAATTGTCTCAGAGGCTGCTCCAGCATGCAGATAAGGGGGGGCCGGTGGCAGCTGGGAGCATCCTGTGCTTGCTCCCAGGGTAACCTTGCCTCCCCTGCGCTGGGAGGGAGGTGGCAGGTTTGCTTTTGGGGCTGACTGCTCCTCCGGCCTGCGCCCTCCTGCAGTCAGAGCAGGCACAGGTTGGTGGCTCCTTGGGAGACCCTTCCTAGGATGTCATTGCATATGCTCTCTGGGGGTTAAAGCCAGAGCAGCCCTTGTGTCCTTCTTCAGTTTGCTGCATCCAGCCTGGCTTGTGCTTCTTGTTGTGCTGGCAGGCTTTTCCCGGTCCCTCCAAGCAGCATGGCTGCTCCAGCAAAATCTGGAAGGTCCCTTTCCATGGAGTGCCCTGGCTGAGGTGGGGGTGTTTGAGAGCTGTGCCCCTGGGTTGCATGCAGGGGACGCAGGTGCTGGCAGGGCGGTGGCACCCAAAGGTTGCCTTCCCAACATCCCCGCCCTGATGCCAGTGGCGGCTAAACCTGCTTTTGCCCTTTGCTGCCTGCCTGATCCTGGGCAGTGCATCCTCCACACTGGGCTTCTTGTGGAGAAGGGTGTCACGGGAGGGATGCGAGCCCACGTGGCAGGGAGCAGTGGTCCTCCTGGTGCGGGGTATGCAGAGAGTCTGTGCCGCTGGTGGGGTTTGGGATGACTCGGCTGGGGACGGGGGTTGTAGTGCCCAGCTCAGCAGCTTTCCAGGGGAAATAGCCCTTCCGTACCAAAGAGGGTTTACGGAGCAGCTGTACCTGCTTCTGACAGATACTCCTCTGGGATATAAGAGCTCATGGGCATCTGGTGGCAGAATGAGCTGCACCGCAGACACTGTGGCCCACCCTGGTGTGGGGTGAGAGGTGCAGAGCAGGATGAAGCTCACCTCCCTCTGCCGGGAGCTCCGTAAAACCTCGGTGCAGGTTGGTGAGTTCAAAAGTGCTGCTTTGGTGTCAGAATTCAGTTTTCTTATAAAATAAGCCTTACCCATGCCTGGCTGCTTCTGCGTTTCCCTCTGCTAGCAGGAAGGCAGGTGGGGGCAGTGGGTGCCCCTCAGTGTGGGGCAGCCAGGGTCAGCGGGGGTCTAGTGACCTCCGCATTAAGCAGCTGACCCTGCCTGGCATGAGGTACCTCTTGATGTCCCGTGGCAGGGGAAGGGGCTTCATGTGGAGTTTCTGTGTGCTGCTTGGCGATTTTTGTGTGTATCACCTTTTTTTTTTTTTCCCAGTCTTTAAGTAAAAATGCATCTTTGGCAGCTGGGTGCGGGAGGGGGATGCCCAGGTGGGTCTGGCTGCAGAGTGAAGGGCTGGAGAGTCAGGAAATGCCGAGCTGCAACTGCATAACCCCAGCCCCGCACTCATCTGCACTGAGAGTCGCCTCTCCCCTTGCACGGTGAGGGGCTGGCTCTCAAATGCAGCCCGCAGTGTTCTTAGCAGTGCTAAGCTTAGCATGTGCATTCTCGCTAACCCTGTGTGATGCAGCTCTGCAGGCCAGGCAGCAGCCTGCACAATCCCCCAAACAGCTGGGGCTCCGCTCTACAGCAAGAGCTTGCCTCTGCTGCTGAGCTGCTGTGCTCCGGTTCACAAAACAAAAACCCAAACCACATCTAAACTGCTGGGTTGTGGAGAAGGCTTTCTAGACAAGTCTTACAGCAGAGATGAGACTGGTCTCCTCTTGCTGGGCCATGGGGATGTAACTGCCGAGTGTGCCCAGGGGACAAAATCAATGGTACTGGGTGAGAACTGCCAGGGTGGGCTGTGGCAGTACCAGCAGCTTTCCTGGTGCTGCAGTTGCTTGCTGCCTGGCAAACATTCCCCGGTCAGCCCTGGGTAAGCAGGGCTGGAGCCTCCGCCCTCTGCTTGCTGGCCCGACCTTTACACCCGGCTGAAGGTCGAGCTGGCACGGTGGCAGGCGCCGGGGTGGTGGCTGCTCCCGTCCAGCCACTCAGCAGGGAGGTGGCGGTGGCGGCTTCTGGAGGGTCCCCCGGCTCCTCCTGTGGGTTTCTGCTGCCGAGATGTATGAGCGAAAGGTGAATTCCTCCTCTCCGCTCCCCTTCCATGGGCGGGGACCATGCTTTGCCTCCCCTTTCCCCATGCCTCCTGGGGAGAGGGGCTCTGCTGCCAGCAGAGCGGTGGGTGGGGACCCCCCGATAGCTGCAGTCGTGCCTTGCTGCTCCAGCTGGTGAGTGACCATCGCCTGGAGGGGCTCTCTTTCTCTGCACATTTTGAACTGCTCTGTAGGTCAGTGGCTTGCTGAGCCCTGCCCAGCCGTTCCCTCGCTGAGCTGCAGCTCAGTAGTAGTGGAGGTCTCAGCAGCCCTTTCCCAAGCTGCCTGTGCGAGGGTTTGGGGTGGGTTTGGGAGCAGCCAGTGCCCTGCCTGTTCCGGATGCCCTGCCTGGACTCCCGCAGGGTGCTGCAGCCTCTTCGGCTTCGTCCTCCCTCGTGTGCGGGGACAGACGTGCTCATGGGCAAGATGCCCCACGGACAGGCAGTCACTGCCTCTCTCGGCGCTTACCAGTTGCGCCCTGCTCGGTGCTGGGTGGTGGCTTGGGGGCAGTTCCTGCCTGCACTGACCACCTCTCTCCCCGCAGAGTACAGCCGCTTCGAGTCAAAGATCCACGATCTGAGAGAGCAGATGATGAACAGCAGCATGAGCTCCGGCTCCGGCTCGCTCCGGACAAGCGAGAAGAGATCGCTCTATGTCCGGTAAGGCTCAGCCCCCCCTGCCTGTCCTCTTGCTCCAGGCATCTGGAGGCGGGTGGGATGGGTATATTCCCACAATGCAGGATGCAGGGTGGGATGGTTCAGCCTGGGCTGTGCAGCACCTCTGTGGACGGGTATTTCGGAGGCCAGGGAAGTGAGTGTGAGAGATGCATCATGAAGCCCAGAGGGTGCAGCAGGGAGAGGGGTGCTTTTGAACTGGTTTGCTGAGGTTGGGTGCTCTGCACTCAAGTGCCTCTTCCAAGGGCTGCTCTGCTTTGGAAAGCACTGGTGTCTCTACAGAGCCCTGGGCGGCTGCTGGCCAGGCTGACCCACTGGGGACCACTGGGAAACAGGGAAATGCAAGGCATCCAGCGCCGCTTCCGCTCAGGGCAGCGTTCAGGGCGCTCTCCTCGAACCACTCCCTGCTAACAGGCTTCTCCCCGTCTCCTCTCGCCATTCCTGTGGCAGGATCTGGCTGGAGGGGAGATGAGCTCTTAGGAGGATTATTGCTCTGAGCCCTCGATGTGCTTTTGGTCCGGAGCCAGGCACGGGACAGGCAGGGGTTAAGCAGCCGTGCAGCTCTAACTGCTGCAAGTCCTGTGCCGCCAGGGCAGCCCCTGCTCGCTGCCTGCCTCCTGCCACCTCCTGCCTGCCACAGCGCGAGTGGGGTGACAGCTAATGAGTAATATTAACTTGGTAATTAAAATAATCCTGTAGATTCTCGCCCTACACAGCCTGTTGCAGGTGGGGGCTGGCAGGAGCAGGGGATGCTGCTTCTTCCCTGTGGGAAGGATGACAAGGGCCAAGGCTGCATCAGCCTCAGCCTGCATCTCCCACTGCATGGCTGCTCCATGCAGAGGGGCTTCAAGCTGTTGCTGGACCCGGTGCAAGCCTGGCCTGGCAGGAGGGGAGAGCTGCAGCTCTGGGTTCCTGCAATTCACACCTTCCTGTGAGGCTCTGCAGGCATCTTGCTTGATTTAGCATCTTGGGGCTCTGTGCTGGGGGTGTGCAATGAGGTGGGTGCCGTTCTCTTCTTCTTGCTAGTCCTGCCCTCGCTCCCCTGCTGTCCCATGGATACCCTTGTGGGTGGAGCGGGGTTTAGGCTGGGTCCAGCTTGTGTTGAGCCTGTGAGTCTCCTGTTCCCTGCCTGGATAGGTGCTGCACATATTGGGGTATGCCTGTGAGCCAGAGCGCTCCCCGCTGCCTCCAGGCTGCTTGTAGTATCTTGTATCTCTTGATGCATCCCTCCACGTGGCTTTGGTGGCCTCTGCAGCACTGTGTCCCCTCACATACACCCAGGTGGCTTCAGAAGGCAGGTGGGCAGTGCCTTGCTGAGAGGGTGATCACAGGGGAGAGCTTTTCCCCCAGCATGGCCCTTCCCAACCCTCCCTGGCTGTGGTGGCCACACATCCCGCAAACGTGCTTGTGAGAGCCACCAGGTACCTGGGCTGCCCCAACCCTTCTGGGCGGGGTAGTTTCGAGCACAGTTTACCCGAAACCAGCTGAGCTGCTGCGCTGTGGACAGGACATCAATTACAGGACTTGCTACCCAACTGCTTGAGTCAGCCCTGTGAGGCTGTATTGCACCCCGCGTGCTGTTGATGGGGCTGGAGCTGGGCATCTGAGTGCCTGCTGGAGCCGATTTGGGGGTGCCAGCGCTCACCACGTGTTTCAGAGCTGCAGCTGTGCAGCAGGGTCAGGGGCGAGGCAGGTTTGCATGCTGCCTGCCTGCGCTGCCGCAGGGCAAAGTCTGCCGGCACTGGGGCCGTGCCAGGCGGGCATGGGGGTCAGGCAGGCGTTGTGCCTGGGCACCAGAAGGAGGCCGTGCCAAGTCCCTGGCACTGCTCCCCTGCCCTCCAGCCAAACCATCTGCTCTCCTGGCTGCTTGTGCCGCAAGCCAGCCCAGGGGCAGAGCAGAGCACCCGTGCTGCCATCTGGCCCCTGCACCCTGTGCGCCCCAGGGAGCACCCAGCCACAATGGGTCCTGGGTGCCAACACAGCTAGGGACTGGTCTCCAGGAGCATCGCGCCTTGGGGAAGCAAATGCCTCATGCCTCTGCTTCGCAGGTGTCTGGCCCTTGCACAAATCTTGCTGTGCCTGCCCTGGGATGCCAGTGGCTGCTGTGGGAGGAGGCAGGGAGGTGCGGGGCCAGTGCTGCTCTGCAGGGCAGGGTGCGGGGTGTGGGCAGGGCTCCCCGCAGCCCGCCTGGGTTCAGGAACCGGCCTGACCAGTTCCCCAGGGCCTTGGCTCATGCTTCGCTCCTGACAGCGCTGGCCTCACAGGGGCCTGCCGGCCATGCACAGCCTTATCTTTTGGCCAGGAGCTGCCTGCGAGGTTTGCTTGCCTCCGGCCAAAGCACCCTGTGGTGCTTTGCTGCCGGCTCCAGCATGCTGGGGGCTGCGCTTGGGTGCAGAGGGACCAAGCACGAGAGCTGCCCCAGCCCTGAGCAAACTGAGAAAGGGGGAGCAACCCGGTGGCTGGATGTACCTGGATGCATAGGGTTGCATCGGGTCTCGTCCCAAAGAGCCCTCCCTGAGCCATGGGGCAGCCCCTCTTCTCCTCTTCCCCATTCGAGACTGGCTGCCTTGACCCAGTCCCAAATGACCTGAAAGGTTTCATCGCCCAGCGCTCCCATGGCAGTGCTGGAGCAGGGATCTGGCTGAAGAAGTGCCCTCCCAGCTCTGCTGCTCCATGGGGACCTGCCACATGGTCTCTTGTGGCCCTCCCATTTGCACCATGTGCTTTCAGACCCCCTTAGGAGTCCCTGCAGTGGAAGGGGGTAATGAGCAGGGCAGAGGGTGTCTCTCCTGGTTGAGGAAGGCTTGTTAGTGCCAGGGTTAAACCAGCAGCCAGCCAGTGTTTGCGGTGCTGGGCTCGTGTTGGGCTGGGGGGTGAGCGGGGCTGATATCCCAGGAGTGAACACAGGGGTTGTGCTGCCAGCAGTGGTGCTTTTAGTGACTGTTCCCTTGGTTTGGTTTGTTGCAAAGTGGATATATCAAAGCAGGCGCGGTTTGAGATCTGACATTAGTAGAACGAGTTGCATGCGAAGCCGCTGAGAGCAGCTTGTGGGTACGGGCTGCAGTGCTGTGTGCGCAGGAAGGGTGTTAGTGCTCCTCTAGTTTAAAAAAAAAAAAAACACCCAAACTTTTCTGTAGCTGGTTAGTTTAATATTGAAGATAATTTTAAACTAAATAAACTGTTCTCAGGGGAAGTATTTAGGAGACTGAAAAGGATCACTTGTGGAAGCAGATATATATACCCTCAGATGCGTTCCTAATTCACAGACTCTGGACTAATGTACCCCTGTACGTAAATAAAGTGCATGCTCAAAGCGCCCCGTGGTCTCTGCCTGTGCAACCGCCCACCAGCAGTGGGGTCTGATGTTTCCCATCCCGCTCCTTGGCTCCCCATGGTGGGGAAGCAGCCCCGCTCCCCGCTGCCCTCCTGCACGCTGCTGCTTTCTTGAGGCCATGTGAGCTTTGCCTGCTCGCTAACCACAGCCGCCTTCAATGCGTCTGTGGTTTGCGTGGCTCTCACAGCTAAGGTCAAGAGTGAGTTGTTTTGGTCCAGCACTGTTATTCCTGTGTTGCATGCTTTGGGGCTTGTGCTGATCCTGCCAGCGGGAGGGGTGTGCTGGTGGCTGCACAGCACCGCTCGCCTCGGCAGAAGGCTTCCCCAAAGTTTGGGTTTAAATCCTTTAAGGTATGAAGGTGGCAGTGCCCCGGAAGGTCGGTAGTGCTGCTGCCCTTGCTGCCTGGCCGTGCTTGGGGAAGGCATCACTCCTCTCTCTGCTCCTCTGCAGAGCCCTGTTTGACTACGACCGGACCCGGGACAGTTGCTTGCCCAGCCAGGGGCTCAGCTTCTCCTATGGGGACATCCTGCATGTCATCAACGCCTCCGACGATGAGTGGTGGCAAGCCAGGCTTGTCACACTCCACGGCGAGAGCGAGCAGATTGGGGTCATCCCCAGCAAGAAAAGGTGAGTGACCATCAGCAGGAGCTGTCACATGTGGTGTCTCCTAGAGCTCCGCAGCCTCCATGAGCCCTGCAGCCCTCGGGGGTCTGCTCAGGGTGGGATCTCCTTGTGGTCCCAGCCCACCTGCCCCTCCGTGGCTGTGCAGGGTGAAGGGCACCCCGGTTGCAAGCTGGGGCTGCGTGCAGGTCTCCCTGGGGAGATGTTCTCCAAAGCTGGGTGAGACTCCAGGTGAGGAGGGGAGCGCTCAGCCCCCTCTGTGGTCCCCGTGGGGATGGAGAGCTGGTGTTAGCCAGTCTGGGGCTCCAAGTGAGAACAGAGTCACAGCAGTGACTATGGGCTGCTCCTTGTGTCCTCTGACAACCTGCCCAGCTCTGCGAACCAGGTCCCATGGGATGGGAAGTCACAGGGAGCAAAAGAGCTGGCTGCCACTGCCTTCAGGTCTGCAGAGCCAGCCACATCTGTCTTCCATCCCTCCCTTCCTGGGAAGGCTGGCTTGTGCCCTCTCCTGCTCCTGCAGACACTGGCCTTGGCCAGACCCCAGGCAGGCAGCTCCACCTCCGTCCCTCTCTGGGAAGGAGCTGCCCTTCACCAACAGGGCCACCACCCGAGGGTGTGCGGAGCTGCCTGGGGAGCCAAGCGGGTGGCGTGGAGGCTGCATGCACGGGACTAGCGGCTCTTTCTCCCCTTTAACTTCTGATCAGGGTGGAAAAGAAGGAGCGAGCACGGTTGAAAACGGTGAAATTCCACGCCAGGACTGGCATGATTGAGTCCAACAGGGTAGGTGCCAAGCTGGGGCTCAGTGGGGTGCCCAGAGCCGGTAGCTAGTGGGGGCAGGATTAGTCCCAGCAGCCAGAGCTCCTGGTGGGGCAGCTGGAGCAATCCCAAAGCAAAGACCAGTGTGACTGGACCTGCCTCAGGCCTGCATCTGCTCGGCACGAATCAGGGGGTAAGCAGAGGAGCCCGGGATGGTGCGAAAGCGCTGGGGAAGGACCCCTGGTTGGAGTGGTGGGGGAGCAGAGCCTGTCCCACCGCGGCCCGTGGCTGGGAGCTGACTGCAGGCAGCTCATGCAGGTGAAGGTAGCTGCCCTCAACCCTCACGTGGAGCACTTAGTGGGCAGATAAGGAAGGGAGAACACCTGGCTACCCCTGCAGAGCTGCTGATTGCCCCGTCAGCTTCCCAGCATCCCTACCACATGTTTTTCTCCACGCTTAATTTTTTTCCTGCATTACAGTTTTCATGTAATCTCCATAATTTCATTTGAGGGTAATTGCCCTGACACAGCTCCTCATTGTCTCCTCACTTTAATTTTTCCCACATGTGTTAAACACCATTGTTTTTTCTGTCCTCCCTTCCATCTCCATGTTCTTCAGTCGATCAAAACGAAACGTAAAAAGAGTTTCCGCCTCTCTCGAAAGTTTCCATTTTACAAGAGCAAAGAGAACCTGGCCCAGGAGAGCAGCGGACAGGAACGTAAGTAGCAGCTGGCCAGAGAGGGCAAGCGTGCAACCCGCAGGTCCCCTGCCTTGGGGGGAGAGATTCGGCACGTTTCTGTAGCCAGGGGTCCTGGCATCTGCCCATGTTTTGGGTCTGTGCTCCACAGTCGTGCCAGCAGCTAGGGAGAAACCAGAGCTTGAAACGAAAGCAACGGCTGCGGGCTGGTGCTCTCTTTCTCTCTCTCTCATGTTCAATGTCTTCATCCTTTCATCCAACTTTACACCCGCCCGACCCCCTGCTCTGCCTCCCCCTGCTCTCCCCCCTCTGCTGTGGGCTCTGCTCCCTCTGCCTGCCAAGGGCTGCTCCCCTCCAAGCGAGGGGCTGGCCACCTCCTGCAGAGCTTCTTCTGTCCCCGTCAGGGCTGAGGGACTGGGGAGGTCCCGGCTGCGCTCTCCATCTCCCCTAGAAGTGACTTGCAGCTACGTATTCTCGTCTGAGAGCCCTTCCCATGGGTTAAACCCTGTGGGCATGAGGGAGCCATGCCCTCGCTGGTGGAGGAGCTGCCCACCCACGACTGAGGCACATCTTTGGTAGCTGGCTGCAGACACTGGGGGGGGTCCCCAGCTCTCACCTGGCAGCACCCTGGGGCTCCCAGCAAGGGCAGGGAATTCAGCTTGTTGCCCCAAATCCTGATGTGGGCAGCACTGGAGCTGCTCGCCAAACCCAGCCCCTCCTCCTTCCAGATGGTAAACTGCATCCACTCCTTCAGCAAGCGTCCAGACAGAGAGCCGTGGTCCTTGCACCTCAGGGAAGAGGAGGTGGGCAAGGCAGAGCAGTGTCTCTGCCCTGGTGCCAGTGCAGCGAGCACATCCCCTCCCCTCCGGTGGCTCTTCTGGGTGTGATGCAGAAGCAGGAGGTTGATGCTGAGCTGTTCTGGGGGCTGCCCGTATCCCTCTGCTGCCTGTGTCAGGCTGGCACCAGCTTCCAGTGAGCTTAGCAGCCAGCGCAAGCCTCTGGCCTGCAGTGAAGGTTAAGTCTGTGTGTCTGGGTATCTCTCGTAGTGCCTGGACATGGCTGGGCTCCAGTCAGCTCCATGCTGGAGCTGGGGACTCGCTGGGGCGCTGCTCTCAGCGATCCCTGCATTGCAGTGACGTACAGCACGGGGCAGGCAATGCTCTTCGCCAGCCCATGTCACAGACTTGCAGCCAGCTCCTTCCCCATGCTCTGCCCCTGTCCATCCCAGCTTGCAGTGGGGTTGTCCTTCCCCCATGTTTCCACAACCCATGCAAGCACTGGGGCATGGGCGGGTAACACATGCAGATGGGGAAAAATGTGCCCCCCTGCCGTGCGTTAGAGGACTGGCTGTGCTGTGCCTGCCCCCCAGAGCAGCCAGGCTGTTCCAGGAGAGTGCAGAGCCTCTGCGCCCTGCCAGTACACCCCATGAGGCATCATGGAGAAACACCACGGCTGTGCTTGCCAGCAGCTCAGGGCTGCAACCACTCCGTGCCAGCAGATGCTGCCGTGGCTGCCCTGCCCTCCCCAGACCCAGGGTGGCCCTTGGGGGCTCTTTGGCAGAGAGGATGAGCTCGGTGGGGGGGCCAGCCACACAAGGCGAGACGTTGGCAGCGGGCTGATGGTGTCAGCTCTGAAAACATTTAACCTCACTTGCAGTTGCAGCTCTGGGCCGTTCTGCACTCCTGTCACTAATGCTGGTCTGGCTCTGTCTCCCCCATCCCTCTGACTGCCCTCTCCCGCACTCTCTTCTCTCCCCTTCTTCCCCCCTCTCGCTGTCTGTGAAATCAGGACTTCCCTGGGTTAAGTGACGATTATTATGGAGCAAAGAACCTGAGTAAGTTGAATTCCGATGTGCATCGTTCACTTTCCATCGCTGGCATGCCTGGTGGTGCCTGGGGAACAGCCGGGCTCCGGCCGGGGCAGCTGTGCTTCTCTGGGTGCGGGGAAGGAGGAGCCCTGAGGGCGCTGCTCCTCTGCTGGGGAATGCCACGTCTGCTGGCAGAGGCTGCTGGGCTTGAGGAGGTGCTGCTGCTGCACGCGGGAGGGGACAGGGGAGTTTGCTTGGGGGTATTGGCTGTGCCCTAAGCACGTCCAGCTGAGGGCTGCCCGCTGCACCCAGGGTGAGCTGTACCTCTTCATCCTCCTCTTCCTCCTGCTCCTAGCTGGGCTGGCTGCTGGTTTAGCACTCAGAGACTCGGAGCCACTGCCAGTGCGGGTGGGAGGTGGCCGTGACCACAACAGATCCCCTCTGAGTGGGGCGGGTGACAGCGTTTTGAAGTGTTGCCACCTTCCTCTGGGGCACCATGTACCCAGAGCTCAAAACAATGATGGCAGGAGCCCCTCAGCCCTCCCAGCTGGGCGTGAGTCCCCTGCCAAGCTCCACACCCCCCCTGACCAGTGCAGAGTCCAATTGGGAGCAGGCAGCGGCCAGCAAGCCTCTGTGGGGTGGTCGCAGGACTGGGATCAGCCTGAGCAAGCAAAGCCCCAAACTCTGTCCCACCCTGTCACTGTCTTGTCTCTGTGAGTCCCAGCCCCATCCCCAGAGGTAGGCTCCCCCGTCCCTGTGCCGGTGTGGAGCCATGCCCTCCCCTGCCCCCTGTGTGCATGCTGCACCCGCTCCCCCTGCCAGCACCAGCGCCTGCACATGCCTGCCTGCGCCTGCCAGGCAGCCCCCTCCTGGCATCCCCGCCTTCTCCCAGAGTAGCCATGCGTCCCCCTGCATGTCCCTGGTTTCCCAGCAAAGGGTGAGAGATGCTGCCCTGCCCATGCAGCACAGGCTCATCCCTGTGGGTGCTGGGGCACGGGTTTTTCGGGAGGCCTGTGCTGCCCTGCCCTGGGTCAGTAGTGCTGGGTGATAGCCGGGGTGCCCCTGTGCCTTCCTCCCCTGCTCCTTCTGAAGGGGGTCTCTCTGGTTGCTTTGCAGAGGGCGTGACATCAAACACCAGTGACAGCGAGAGCAGTTCCAGTAAGTGTGCGTCTCTCCTGCTCTCTTGCCCCTGTGCACGTGTGTGTGTGCACATTTTGGCACTTCCATTTTGTCTTGTCCCAGTGGTGGTTCTGTTCAGAGGCTGGTCCTTCCTGCTGGTGACACTGAGATGCTGTGGCCAGCTCCCTCCTCAGGGACGGGGCGAGTAGGGGCTGGGAGGCAGGAGTGAGCCTGCCTGCTTCCCTGCTCTCTCCTGGCTGCAGGGCTGTGCTCCAAGGCTGGGTGGTGGGTTCCCAGACCATGGTGGTCCCCCATCTTCGGTGCCTCCTGCGGGAAGCAATGGCCGGAGGCTGGGTCTGTAGCATAGGTGGCTCCTGGAGCCCAAGCCTGTACAAGAGCATGGGGGTCCAGCTGCAGCGAATGCTCCCTTTATCCCTGGCGGGTCTTCTAAATATCTGCAGCACATCCGCTGTCCACCCTGCAGGGAGCACGGTGCATCCCAATGGGCCCCAAGCCTGTAGCGGCAGGGAGGGAAAGAGGAGGCTTGACCTAGAGCTGGGATGTGAATAATTAACGTGGATCAAGGGCTAGTAACTGCATGCCTGTCACACTCCACATCAGCTGGCGGTGTGACAGGGGCAGCCTGGAGGTGTCCCCAGGGCTGTGGGAGGCTGGTGGGGGCAGGAGCGAGCTCCCCGCAGGTGTGGAGGGGCTGGAAAGCTGCTGCAAGCACTCACCTGCCTCTCCCTGGCTCTGTTGCAGAAGGACAAGAGGACACCATCCTGTCATATGAGCCAGTGACACGGCAAGAAAGTAAGTCCTGGCGCTGAGCTGCCCCGTGCCTGCTCTTGCACCTGTGTCCCTGGCACAGCCAGGGTGACTGGTGCGACCTCCTCCCCTCCTCTGATGTACCAGCACAACACCAGGTGAACACGAGTGGAGTTTCTTGTCTGTTGCGTGCAGCAGGGGAGCCAGGTGTGCACGCTGCCTTGCGGGGCTTTCCCTGACCTTGATCACCCCTCTTTAATCAACAGAAAAGACTTGTGACCTGACCTGCAAGACCAAGGGAGAGATCCAGAGCTAAAACTGAGCTGGGCTTTAGTCCCCAGCTGAGGACGGGATTATCCGTCCCTGCCTTGGGCCAGGTCCCTGCTGCAAAGCGACCCCCAGCCCTCAGTGTTTAATCCTGCTTGATGCTCAATCCCTACAGACCCTTTTGCAGGCTGAATAGTCCCAGTCTCGGTGGTCTTTCCTTGCCAGAAGCTGGTTCAGACTCTTAGGCTCCCATCACTCCCCCAGCTCCGTGGCACCCTCGCCCAGCTGTCCCAGTTGTCTGGCTCCTGCCCTGAGCGAGGGAGCAGCTTTGCTGATCTGTGACCCCAGAGACCCGCAGCATCTTTCCCAGAGCTGCACAGATGGTTTGGGTCAGATGGGAAGGAGATGTTGACAGTGACCAGGAGGAGGTAAACTCACATGGAGGAGGCGCTTTTGGGTGCCCATATGAGCAGTAGCACCCACTGCCAGCAGGGAGAGGGCAGGTTGATGCCAAAAGTGGCAACAGGGTCAGCTGCCCACAGCACAGACAGGTCCTCAGGTTGTGGCTCTTGTTCGCAGTTCACTATGCGAGGCCGGTGATCATCCTGGGCCCAACAAAGGACCGGATTAATGATGACCTCATCTCCGAATTCCCACACAAGTTTGGTTCCTGTGTGCCACGTAAGTCCCAGCTGGCACTTGGTGCTCTTGCTGGAGGAAGGGGAGAGGGGTGGCTCTGCTACTTACAGGGTCTAGCCTGCAGTGTGGGGAGGGGGCCTAGGAGCATGGGAGGGTTTTCTCCCTCTCGGGAGGTTTGGCATGCATCACTCTGGGTTCACTCATGATGCCTGCTCTCCTCCAGACACTACCAGGCCTCGGCGCGAGAACGAGGTGGATGGACAAGACTACCACTTCGTCGTATCCCGTGAACAGATGGAGAAAGACATCCAGGACAACAAGTTCATAGAGGCTGGGCAGTTCAATGACAATCTCTATGGGACGAGCATTCAGTCAGTGCGAGCAGTAGCGGAGAGGGTGAGTGTCGGGTGGCATTCCTGGGACCAGGACGCATCCAGCCCGAACCCAGGTGTGTTTGGCAGTTCCCATGGTCTGCCTGTGTTGTTAACAAAGGGCTGTAACCACATTAAGCAAGCACGGCACAAGCCTCTCCTCCCTCCGGAGTCCTGCCAAGCCATGTGGCTGCTTTTCTCAGCCGCATTATTCCACCTCGGTGTTGTACCTCTGTCATCCAAACTCCACCCAAAAGCCTGGCACTGGCGTCACCAGCCTCATGCCTGGGAGCTCTCAGGGCAAAGGTGCCCAGCTGCCCTCCTTGAGGCAGCGGCATTTCCTCCACAGGAGTACTGGAGTGTACCAATGGCTTGTAAATTGTTTCACGTGTTCAGAGAAAGATTCAGTCCCTTTGCTGTGCTGCTGTCCTGCCCTAAGCAGGCAGGAACGTAAGGCCACTGGGAGTTGGCTTGTGTCTCAGGACTGGTGTTTCATCTCTGTGGCTCCTCTCTTCCCTAAGCACATCTGTATGAACAGGCTGTTTTCTGCACAGAGTAGACTGTGTGGGTAGGTCTGATCCTGATTGTCTCCTTTCCAGGGGAAACACTGCATCCTGGATGTGTCTGGCAATGCTATCAAGAGATTGCAACAAGCACAACTTTATCCCATTGCCATTTTCATCAAACCAAAATCCATCGAAGCTCTCATGTAAGTGCAACACCATGTTCTGTGCCTCTCCAGGGTGAGCAGCTCTGGCATGTCAGGAGTTTGTATGTCTGCTGCCTCTGCTTTTTAGAAAGCAGCGGAAGTTGCTACTGGTGCTGAACCTGTCCCTTGTTAAGAGGAGCTGGGCCCATTGCTGTCTCTGTGGTGTCCCTCCACATCTAATGCCATGGTGCATCTAGGCACCATGGATTGCTCCGGCTTAAAGCCCTTTGTTTGGCCCAAAGAGGATTATCCATGGGAAATCTAAAAACGCTCCCAAATGTGCCTGATGTAACCTGCTCACCTGGGCCCCAAGTCCAGCCAGGAGAGCTGCCGGCAGCCCGTAGTGGTGGATCACAGCTGGATGGTGGCTGAGCCAGGACAGCCCCGGGGAGCAGAGGGGAGGCATTTCCTGTGAGCCTAAGGGGGACCTTCTGCTTGTCCTGCTGCTCCTGGCCCTGGAGAGTGCAGGCTGGAAAGGACGTAAGAGCTGAGCTTGCAACTCTTCCGAGAAGCAGCAGAGAATATTATCTGTGAGGAGATTCAGTAGCTAGAGATGGACTCTGAGATCAGAAGAGACTCTGCTGGCACCACGGGGACTGGGAAAACCCCTTCTCAAGCCAGAAAGGGTCGAATTGCTTATTTGGGTGTTGTATGAAGATGAGGAAACCTAGGCAAGGAGGGTGTTGACAGGCTCTGGAAAAGCAGGGAGACTTCTGCAGTGGTCTTGCAAATTCGGAGGATTGTCTGGATTTGAGTCTACTTCTATGCTATAGTGAAAGGGGCGGGGGGTGGCGATGGGAAGAACTGTTGGAAGTTGAGATGAAGTGCCAGGGCAGCAAAGAGCATGTGGGGAAGGGTCCTACCTTTGAGAGCTGGGTCCTGCACAGCTTCCATTCCTGGTGTGCAAAGGCTTCCCGGGCACCCCGGCTCTGTGGGCTATTTTTGCTTCTGTTCATTGCTAAGAAAAGGAGCTAAGTTTCTATTTTTTGTACACGGCAGGGAGATGAACCGGAGACAGACGTATGAACAGGCCAACAAGGTCTTTGACAAAGCCATGAAACTCGAGCAAGAGTTTGGAGAGTATTTTACAGGTGAGTGTTCTGAGCAGGCTTGTATCCGATTTATTTTATGTTTCCAGCTGGCAGTTGTGACCTCTCTACCAGCACTGTCTTACTGCAGGGTCATGGGAAAATGTCCAGCTTCATCAAAGCAAAAAAGAAATGGCATTTTGCCAGCAGGGCTCTGCAAAGGGACTGCTCCAAGATCAGTGGATAAGAGTAAACCAGCTCTAGAGAAGGAGACAAGTTGTCAGGCAGGATTTTCCGAGTTTGTGAAAGCTTACTGCCAACTTTAATAGTAATAAAAAAAATAAAAAATCCCCAGGCAGGGGAAGCACAGCGTAGATTCAGGGTGCTACAAGGCTACAGGAGATAAAACTCCCTGCACGGGGGAAAAGGGGAGCATTTTCAAAAGGAAACAAGAGTCATTTTAAAGAGGCAAGGTAAAAAATTAGTGACTTAAATGGTGGAGACTGTCCTGAGTTATTACAAAACACCTCCCCAAAAAAGACTGGAAGTTTGGCTGGCATCCTAAGTAGTCTTTGAAGAGCCAGTCAGGGGCTGCCTGGCACTTTGTGCCTGCAGAGATGAGCTGCTCATGACACAGGCATCCTTGTGCATTAAGGAACTAGTGTTTGTAACATGATTAATTCTGGAAAATCATGGGCAGGCGAAGAGGCAGAGAAACTGGTCTTCCATCTTTCCTCCAGTGCAGTAACTGTTTCTTCTAAAGTTGAGGAATGATAATCCTGCCAAACCCTGTATTACCCACCTAACAGCTACCGGGAAAAATCCCAAGCAGAACATTTTCCAAAAATGGATCTCAGCTGAGCAAATATATGGGTACAAACAGGGTAAAAGCTTTCCCCAGACCTCCTGTCCCAGGCAGCACTTCCAGAGCTGCTGGCTGCTCTTCCAGGAAGAGCACAAAGGAAGTGCACGCCACAGTTTTGCCAGACCCTTGGCATGCTATCGTGCATCTAGACAGTGAGTTTGAAGTTGACTTGGGCAAGGAACACCCTTGGCTGAAACCCATTGTTGAAAGAAGTGGGTAATGGGCAGAGAGATGGTTGCTGTAGCAAGTTCTGTGCCGGGAACTTATAATGAGGGAACAGAGATGCTGGAGGATGGTCCTGGCTGGGCTACAGAGGCAGCCTGAATTACCAGAAAGCTTTGGCCCTCCATGTGCATCTTCCTCTTCTGATGTAGGAAGCACAATGAAGTGCTTTGTGTTGTGTCTGTACTAAGCAGCGAGACTGCCACTGGTCTTTGGGTGAGAGTTATTGCTGGGAGTGACAGCCATAAGCTGGCCTTTTCCAGCCTGACAGTGCTGTGATTCCCACCCCGCAGCAGAGGAAGCAACAAACACAAGGAGCCCTCAGCAGCCGACCAGAGGGGACGGACAAATCCGGCACCTCAGGGTATGCGCTCAGCGCACACCGGCTAATCCGCACGAGGCCCTCCTGTTCACCACGGCGGAGTAGCAGCAGTGCCGGGGCCAGCTGCCCACAGCCTCAGCACGGTGGCATGACACAGTTTGCAAAGCTGATTAGCAGCCCATTGTGGAGAACCTGGCTGGCACTTCACACGCGCGCGAGGAGCTCTGCCAGCATGGGATCAGCTCTCGCTAATCCCCTTGGACACGCTGGGTTAACCCTCTGTGTCATCGTGCGCCTGTTACGGCTCCTTTGACACGGGTTGTCTCGTTCATTAATTGTTGGCCACACTGCACCAGCTCCTTTGGTGCAGAGTGAAGGCCTTTCCTGTAGCTCATGGCTAGGAAAGGCGCAGCACTGCCTGATGCTCAAGGTCTTGCTTGTTCTCTCCTCTTCCAGCCATCGTACAAGGAGACTCTCTTGAAGAGATTTACAGCAAAATCAAACAGATCATTGAGGACCAGTCCGGGCACTACATCTGGGTCCCATCCCCAGAGAAACTCTGAAGATGTCCCCCACCTGCTTCCCTGTGAGCAGAAGATCTCTGAAGTCCCAACCCACCCAAGCCCTCTGCCCCAAGGGGGGGGGATATGAAAACTATTCCTGCCCCCTTTTTTAGATCGTCGCAAAATTGAGTTTTCTAGTCCTGTTTCTTTTGTTGGGATGAACTCATCTCATTCATCATGTGACTGTTCCCACCGTTCCTGCATGGACCTTCCCGCTGCTCCATTAGAGACAGATGAGAACCCATTCAAGGTCGTTTTTTATTATTATTATTATTATTATTATTAACTAAACCAAGAATCAAGATGGGAGGAGGCGGCTAAGGACTAATGTAAGAAACAAGTGAAACAATGGACTCTGAGCACATGAGCTAGTATCAGAGCTCCAGGGGCATTTTTCCAAGTGTGACTGTCTAGCAGCTCTGAACAGTGAGACAGGCAGCAGAAAGCATTTTATTTATCTGTATATGTAATTTATATATAATATAGAGAGAGATATTATATATATATTATATATATGTGTGTGTGTATGTGGACTAGGAAACCTGAGGGACCTCTCTTAAAAGGTATTGTATTATTGCAAGGATCTTTCAGTTTCTCTGTCCCAACTGCTGGGCGTAGGGAGTCCACTTGGGCAGGAAGAGTTCAAAACGGTACCAGGTGCTTTGGAAGCGCCTCCCATCGGGGCCAGCCTCCTGCCAGCTGCCCTGGGTCTATGAGGCAGAGCAGAGACTGGTGCGCTGCCTGCACAGAAGGGACCAGAGGTCCAGAGTAACACAGCAAGGAGCAGCAGCTGATCTGAGTGAGGCTGGGAGACAGAGACTGAGCAGGAGGCTGCAGAGCAAGAGAATGGATGATACTACATATTAAATTGCACATTGTTTTACACACCACCTTATGTGTTTGCATGAGAGGTTTCCTTTTGGTTCTATTTTTTTAAGCTGATTTTAAACCAAAACCATATTGTGTTGCTGTGTTGGCTTTTTTTCGTTATTCCATTTTTTTCTTGTTAATAATGAACTGAATGGGTATAAAATCCAGTTTTTTAACTTATTTTTTAAGCTGGCTGTATTGTAAATAGAATCTAGATCTGCGGTGTTTAGTTAGGAAATACTCTACTGGCCGCATGGAACAAATGTACTCGCTGTCCTGTGTTGCTGTGGAAAACCTGGGATGTTGGGATGGCCCTGTACCTGTGGGCGCAGGTGAAATGACCCATTCTAGCTTGCAGCAGCACACTGACATTCCCTTCTGCATTAGCCACTGGCAGGAAAAGCCCCCAGCTGTGCCTTGGATGGATGCTCACACTTTTCCAAATCAGTAACAGAATTGAAAAACTTCCTCCCTCTCTTCCCTGCTCCATGCCAGATTCCCAGCTCTGCTGCATGCAGATGGTGGTGGCCTTCCCAGTGGAAGGGCCATCCTTCCAGCACAGCAGGGACCTCACCTGCTGCTCTGGGAGCTGGGGCTTGGCGGGTGAACACGCAGCTGCCTCACCCGGTTCTGTCTCTGACATCTCTGCATAAATCCTCTTTCTGAAATTGCACTCTGCTCCCTCTGTGAAGGTCACCTTAGAAAACCGAGTTGGGTGCCCTGTGCTCACAGGTCTGTGGGGCAGGGGGATTTTTCAAGTGAGGCAACCGTTGGTGTTGAGACAGTTGGCCCTAAGCTGAGAAATGTCTGTCTTTGAGCACACTTTGGCTTCCACACTTGGACGGGGCTCCATCATGGGAACACAGCCTTATGTGAAGCTGAGGTGAAACTCGTGCAGCCTTTGAGAAGGAGCTATGTTGCTGGGTACTCATAGTACAGGTAGAAGAGCGCTCCCACCTTACAGAGAACTGGCGAATGCTGTTTCTCAGACACAATGCCAAGCACCAGAACAAAGGAGGTCACCATATGAGCACGAGCAGGTAAGTCTTGGCCCATTCTCCCTCCCCCTGTTTTATAAGGATAAGTGAACTTGCGGGATGCCAGTTCCCTTTCCTGAAGGTAACGGTACATGGCACACACAGGCCACAGTTTTCAGTGTGAACAAGAACTGCTGTAAGACTGTACATGTACTGTCTGGTGAGAAGCTGTCTTTACTCGTCCTGCATCACAAGGAGCCCCGCAGGGACCAAGCAGCTTCCTGGGACAGAAAGCAGTGCCACAGAAGAGATGCGACCACTAGCACAGTGGAGGGCAGGAAGGATTCTGCTGTCAGCGGGACCAACCTTAAAGGAGCGAACTTTGGCAATGGATTCCTGTTCGGCATCTAGCCCCGTGCTCCACTGGTCCTGCTCCAGATGCTATAGACATCAGTCCCTGGAGAAGTGGAGTAAGTGAAACAAAAGTCCTTAAGATGCTAGTCACACCATTCCTGTCTCCTTTTTTTCCTCCCCCCCCCCAATAGCCTGTCTCCCTCTCATCAAGTCACATGGAGAAAAAGATGATGTACTCCATGGCATAGCTGACAGTATCGAATCGATCATGACAACACTAGTTGGTTACCAGTGTTTCTTCCAAGGAGACATATATTTTTAATAAACAGAGAGTTGCAAAGAACTCTGTCTTTGAGACCTTCTTGTAGAGTCCTTCATTGTGTGCCAGATCTGTTTTTTTTGGTGCTGATCTTAGCAACTACTGATATGGTCTCTCCGTGGCAAACTTAAGTGTTGACAGTGGTTTAAAAAAAAAAAAATTGCTTTTTTTAGTATAAGGTGGTCACTGAGAACGTGCCTAAAAGTAAAAGGAAATTAAAAAAAAAAAAAGGAGAAAAGAAAGGAAGTAGGCTTATTTACAACTGTAATCAGGCCACTGAAAAACTCTTTTGGTTGGGTTGTTGTGACACAGGTTGACTCTGGTCTGATGACTTGACACCATAAATGTATTTTGGGTCACGGCTTGAATTGTGGGGAGTTTGCTTTACAAATGCAGATCAAATAATAGGGTTTATATGCTGCTACATAATTGTTCCTGGATTGGATATAAAGACAGCAAAGTAAATAGCATCTTTACAGTTTAACATGCTGTTTAGACATCAGAGAGAAAAAGAAAGAAGTTGTAAAGACAACTAGTATCTTCTTCTAGTACCTTTAAGTGCAGAAAACAGGAGTGTTCACGGGAAGACAAATGTGGTTAATGAGGTATCATTATACATTCCTGCCTGAATCTGCTTTGTCATTTAGCTGAGCTAATTGAAAGGTGAGAGGGTTTTGTTTTTTAAATCTTGATGGGTTTTTTTTTTCCTTTCAAACTGCACACAAGAGAAGTAAAGTGAGATTTCAGGGGAAGAGGGATGTTGTACCGAGCATGGGCATAGTTTGCAGACAGTTCACAGTTTGTGAAGCTCATTGGACAAATAAACAGTTTAGAAACTCCTTTAACTGATCAGATCAACAGTCTTGTGGTGATGGTTGTCCATAAAACACTGGAAGATTAAATGGTTGCTAAGCAGATCTGATGCTGGCATTACCACTCCCAAAAATCAAACTGTTTCCTTACATAGTGATGAATTTGGAATCATGAAGTTGTTGATGTAAAGCATCACAGGAAAATTGTCCATTAACAGCTGCCACAGTAGCTGCCAGGCTTCTCTGTCCAAGTCTGCAGAGTTAGTTCCAGTAACTCTGAGTTGCAGTATGTGGATCTGCAGACGCTCCTCCCTAGCCAACCCATGATGTGTCCTGAGCTGATGTGTCATCTTAATCTGCTCTGACAGTGAAAGGTTAAGGTTCCAGTGGGGAGAGGAACACGAGCTTATGTTCTCAAATAAATCATGCCACTCCTGTAAGAGTAACCCACGTGCTAAGAGAATGAGGATGGCATGAAGGGAAAGAAGAACTTGCTCTTTTGAAGCTTTTTAACGAGTTATTTTTCTGGCAAAGGACAAATTGCTCTGCCTACCAGGACCTTAGCAAAGTCCTTCTGGACCATACAATAGCAGAGCATTGTCCTGTTAATGGTCCTGTCTCATTGTGAAATGTAGGGGCAGGGTGGTTTTCTCTCCCATGGTGTCCTGCTACAGATGCCTGCAACAAGCATGAAAACTAATCTGCCCTAAGACACTTCTAGAAAATTAGACCATTAGCTGTTTGTGCTATAGAGAAACATGTCTATGCTTCTGTCTGCAGATCTGGTTGTTAATTAACTGTCTTGCTCCTTGTTAAGCAGAGGAGCACAAGATCTGTAAGGCTACTGGAAGAGGGGTTTTAAAGGAATTTAATAATAGTTTTCTCAGAAATTTTCTCCCCATTGGTGCCTGAGATGCAGGCACCTGGACAGCTATCTTGGATGCATCTTTTCTTGCTAATGATGCTTGGCAGCATAACCTTCAAGGACTGCTATTCTCTGCTTTCCTCAAGCTGTCACAGCAGGGTTCGTGGCACTGAAGCATCTGCTGTGAAGTGGGTAAAGTTATCATCATGTTAAAGATTCTTTCCTTGAAGAATCCTTAGGTACCCCCTGACCTTTAGTGTTTCTTTACAGCCCTTGCCTCCAAAATGAAGGTCATGTTGTTTGACTTGTTTTTTTAACCCTAAGGAAAAACATTTAAGTTGTTGGGTCAGTCAGTGCAGCATCTGTTAACGGTGCAAGCACGCAGGAGCACTGTGGGAGTAGCAATACCTTGTCGGGGCCACTCTTGGCTCACCACAGGGGTGACAGTGATATTTCCTCCCTTAGTTCCAGTGCACTACTTGACAAAAGCTTCAGCCCTCTTCCAGTTACCTTGATTTCTGATCACTGTGATCACTTCAATTCTAAGTGCTAGAGGCCAGACCGGCCCCTCTTCCTTCCTGCCTCTCCAGAATGCTCAATGCAGCCACGACATTAGCAACAGTGAAGCTCTTCTCAAACTGTATGGTGGGAGGTAGACCAAGGTGCACCCCAAGTGGAAAGCTGCTGGAGAGCCAGTGCTCCTACTGCAGGTGCCTCTGGGTGAGAGGTGGCAGAGGGGGCTCCAGGGCTCAACAGCTATGGCTCTATCTTCTCTGCCCTGCCCCACTCCCAGACTCTTCTCAGCAAGGACTTTTTTTTTCCTTAGCAGGTTCCCTGCAGCCACATTTCTAGTGGCTCAGTAGTAAAAATACCTTCTCCCTGGACCCATTCTCCAAGTCACGTTGCATTTCCCTTGTCCCTCTAGACTGTTGCTGCTCCCCAAACAGTTAAGAAATTATCAGATTAGGAAAAAAGAGGATAAAATACAGGATGGGGAATGGGGGGAAATTTGTGAACTACTGCCCTAGAGGATACGTTTGTGTTCTCAGAAGCAAGGAGGAACTCTGCAGTTACAGAGCAAGTGTCCAGCACATCCTGTAGCTTCCACAATTATGTGTAAATCAGAAACTATTGCTGCAATGCCACCCTCTGGAGCAGTCTGTTAACATCTCAGGATGAGCTCCCAGACTAAGCTGAAACAATGCTGCAACAAAACAGTGATCAGTAAAAAGAAGGGGAGGGGAAGGGATGAGCAGCACTGCATTGTGACTGTCATCCTAGCTGGGCTACTGAACAACAGAGCAACATTTAGCCTAGTAAACACCGGACAAGCCTGCATCTACACTAGCAAACTCAGTGCACAAACACCTGCAAAGCGGAGTGATTAACACAAGCTACCTATTGGGAATGGTGACTGAGAATCCAGCTAATTAAGGTCTGATTCAACTAGGAGAGGAATTCTTGCCCTACTTAAAACCTATGGTAAATACTAAGCCTGGAATAAAAGGTACAATGCAAAAATGCGCAGAGAAGAGGTGAGAAGTACTATCAGCAGAGTCTGTAACTAATCTGATCTGGAAGCCTTAGTAAAGTCTGTAGCATAAAAGAAATCAAACTGAGCATCTCCAAGGAAAAAATTCAAACAATTCTGGCTGTAGGCAAAAACACATTGAACACTTACTGCCTTCTATAGCTGTATGTAATTACCTGCTACACTTCCTGGGCAAATATGACCACCTCATCTGGTACAGTGTGTCACCTTTACCTGTTTAATGTGTTTATGCGAGTCAGAACTGAGAACAATAATTAAAGCCAGCCCGGCAGGCACCAAGGAGATACTACAGGCAGCAATGGGTAACTTTGACTCTATGGCATCATTTACAGTCCCTGTGTTAATGTGATGCAGCATACATTTCCAAAACTGTGACTCCAAAAGAATTTTCTGTGGCTTTTGAGGCCTGGCTTTATATGGGTTCAAAGGTGTTTCTTCGTTAAACAGACAGCACATTGTGCATTAAAGACCTGAAAGCAGTGGCTCATAGAGATCCAAATTAGACCTGGTGAACTGAGCACACTAGGTGGAGAATTTACTCTAAACAGATCCATCCTCCTATGTGTGTCTCACAGGAGCCATCTGCATCAGGCAGCCTGGGTGATTTGTCTGGGTACCATAAATGGAATGCCACTGAAGTTCAGTGGAAGTAGCTTCCACTGCTTATACTACCTCAGCCTGAAGAATAAAGGCCCTGTGGTAGACCTCAGGAATAAATACACATACATAACCTCCAGTTGAACGTAATTATTTTTTGCTTTCATGTTTGCATCCTGCTTGACTATTTCCACAAAGGTACCTTCCTGTTCCTACCAATACATGGTTCTATCTAGCTGAGCCTGAAGAGCAACAAGACACTTCACAACAAACTCTCTAGCAGGGGCACAGCTCAGGCAGCACCAGTCTCAGCAATAGCATCCAGTATCTTGCTATCGCTGGCACCAGATCCTATAAACTTTCCAATACTTCCCTGGTTGCCACCTTCAATGTAATTCACTCCTTTAGGGAGTCCCATTCTCACACTATTGTTCAGAAGCTGATACTAACCTGTGCAGTACTGCAAAGCATCTAGTACAACATGTTCCTACTTAATGTTGCTGTAAATGCCACACTGACTTACGTGTTTGCATGGAAATGCATAGAAATGACCCTGTATCCAGCTGCACAACAGATGTGAGGATGTGACAGCTATGCTAAGGGCTGGTTTCTAGCTTCAGCCGTAGGACGCAAAGTGGTGCCTGGTGCACGCAAAAAGCAGAAATCACTAATATTTGGTTTACTCAGATTATGAAAAGAAGACAGACATGGAGCATTGATAGAGATGGCAATGCAGCTGACCTTTTTAATTACTTCCTGGCCCTGACCATTGCACTAAGCACACTACTAAGCTCTTCTTCCAAAGCATGTCAGGCTTTCAGAATGGACTACAACTAAAGCAATTTCTTCTTTTCTATAGCCACCATCCTGCTGTTAGTGGCCCTGTCCTCTGTCTGAATAGGCTTTAATAATCTGGTTCTAAGTAAAATATATTTTTAAATTTTAAAAACAAAATTAAATGTCTTAATCTCAAACCAGATGATCTTATAGCTGGTACTGCTGTCCATCAGCCCTGCCTTCTGTGTAATGTTTGTAAAGAATACAGCTTTTACATTATATATATATTCTTACATATTATTTATATTTTATATATATGTATAATATAAAGAATAAGCAGCAAAGCACTTTTAGCTCTCTAGTAAGCAAACCAGAGGACCTGAAATGACTGTTACAGTGTTCCTCAGGGTGCTTGAATATCCTCTTAAAGAAACAGCAAAAGAATCCACTTACAGGATGTTTGCCCAGTTATAGATCATGCAGACGTGTATGTGGTCTACCACCCAAAAGACACAATATGCCATCTTTACTTTGACCTGCCTTGTACCTGCTTACTGTAGTGCAGCAGCCCTAACTGAAAAGCTGTATACATCTACCAACTACGATACCTACCTCATCTTCTAAGCAGGCAACTGAGAGCCTGAATCTGTGCTTTTTGCTCAAGCATCCTATTAGCTTTTTTTAAAAAAAAAAACACCACAAACCTCCTATACCAAGTATATCTAGGCTCTGCTAGAACCCACAGTACTGGTCCCCAAGCACTCAAAGGGCTTTACTGGAATGCACTGCTGCTCCCTCCCACCCCAGTCACCTTTATTTCCTTCCAGAGAAGGGCTGGGCACATTGTGCTCATATGCAGGTAGAATGCAACCACCATTTGTCCCCCGGAGTTAGGACACCAAGAGGTGTCATGGAGCACATCTGTGCTACAGTACAGAAGACAACACTCAGGCCATGGTTTTTTTCTGACTTCTGAACCTGCCAGTGAAACAGCAACAGTTGTATAGAACTAATTATGTTTCTTAACCACACTCCACTGCTCCACACTCCTCACTATCCACACTGAATTTCAGGTGAGAGACATCTCTTCAATCCAGCTGCAGTAAGATCCATCCACTTACCAGCCTGTGTTTTTATGTGGATTTGGGGGGATTTCATGCTGAACTGTGACTGGTATGTTACAGTCAGTAGTTGTCGCAGGAGAAGAGTCAGAGGTCACTCAGACAGATCTGATCAAGTAGTCAGTTTATTGAGTTCTAATCAGTAAATTTAGGTATGTAAAATATTTAATAAGTACCGATGGATTGGCGGTAAATACTATTTACTACACTTAAAGTTAGTATGGGATACAAAGATTATCGCTTAAGCTTACTATACGTATCTTAAATGTTACACGCATGCAAAAAGTGTCACTTACCAACCCATCAATGTCTGGTGTCAGGTCAGGGATCTCTCAGCCTCAAGGGGTAACCTTGAGAGGCGTCCCTACTCAAGGGGAGATCACCGCTGCGCAGCCATCTGCTATGGAGGGAGAGCTCAACGGGCCCTGATGGCTGCAAGTATTTATAGCGTAAAGTGGTTGATTTGTAGTCAGATTTTCTGCTGTGTTAATGCAGTTTCGGCCACTTACCAGCCCAGTCTCCAGCCAAATCATTTTTTTGGGATTTGGTGCAGAGTTCTCACCGATAGCCTCACACAATAGGATTAACTTTGGTCAGGCCTACTTGCTGAGCATCTGCCTGGACCAAAGTTCAGTTAGTTCAAACAGGAGGAGTGCATCTATTCCAGCCCTTGAAGACACCAGGTAGAATCAGTGTTATGCCAGTTCCTGCACTGGCTGAGTGTTGGAAACCTCTTAGTGTCCCTTCTCAGCTGGGATGGGACTGGGGAGCTAACACTGACCCCAGAACACAAATCCCCCCCATCCCACTCACGGCAAGCTGGAAAGCTCCCTGTGAACTGAACGAACAGAGGATGCAGGATCTCAGCAAGAGAGAAAACAGAGCAGAACAGGAGAAAAGATTACTTAAAATCTCACAGTGCACCTTCAACTCAATGAATGCCAACCACAGTGTCGCAGGAGAAGAGTCAGAGATCAGTCAGACAGATCTGAGCTAGTAGTTAGTTTATTGAGTTCTAATCGGTAAATTTAGGTACATAAAATATTTAATAAGTACAGATGGGTTGGTGGTGAATACTCTACTATTTACTACACTTAAAGTTAGTATGGGATACAAAGATTATCGCTTAAGCTTACTATACGTATCTTAAATGTTACACGCATGCAAAAAGTGTCACTTACCAACCCATCAATGTCTGGTGTCAGGTCAGGGATCTCTCAGCCTCAAGGGGTAACCTTGAGAGGCGTCCCTACTCAAGGGGAGATCACCGCTGCGCAGCCATCTGCTATGGAGGGAGAGCTCAACGGGCCCTGATGGCTGCAAGTATTTATAGCGTAAAGTGGTTGATTTGTAGTCAGATTTTCTGCTGTGTTAATGCAGTTTCGGCCACTTACCAGCCCAGTCTCCAGCCAAATCATTTTTTTGGGATTTGGTGCAGAGTTCTCACCGATAGCCTCACACAATAGGATTAACTTTGGTCAGGCCTACTTGCTGAGCATCTGCCTGGACCAAAGTTCAGTTAGTTCAAACAGGAGGAGTGCATCTGTCACAGTAGTCTATAAACAGCAGTACCTAGTCAAAGCTTTAGCTTTTTCTGTGAGCTAAATAGTACCTGCTCTTTTTTATTCTAACTAAACTGTGAAACTGGCATACAGCTCAGAAGTCTTGTCCATACTGCAATGGACTGAAAACTAAACAGAGGAAATGCCTGGTCTTAGAATACTTTTATTGTTCCCATTGCCACTTACTACTAAAATCAGGTATTTAAACCAACCTGTTACACAACAGCAGATGCATCTCATGAAAAAGTTTATTTATTCCTGTTACATAGCTCCAGAGAATAAAAATTATTCCCTAGAGGAAAACAATTACATTTATTCAATAAACACTCCTAAAAAGTACATAACTTAATTGCCAACAAGAAGGAGATCCTGGTTTCTTTTCCACTGCTCCCATGACCCCATGCCTTCGCAGAGTTGACGGCCTCTTTCATTCAGCAGAACATTTCCAAGAGAGACTGCTGTCCTCTTTTTTTGCAGTTGTGGCTGTCATTATTCTTCTTCATTTGGAAGAAACCCTTTTGCTCTGTCCAATTTGTCCAGAACCTCACTGTAAAGACCAATCATCTGGAGAATATAAGCACCATAGTTGTCAACAAAGATGGATAATGTTGTACCATTCAACTAGATAATACAACAAAGCAACAGGGAACTGAAGGGAATAGGTGGGAGACCTCCACCAGCTTCTAAACCTAAAATTTCAGTTTGATGTAAAGATTTCGGCACAGATTTAAATACAGTGGTTTAAGGAAAAAAATAGTTAAATCAGTGCAACCTATCAAAGGTGGGTTTATTTATACTGACATAAAGCATAAGTTTATAGCTGAGTCTTACATCAGTGAATAAACCTATTCACAGAATCACAGAATGGTTGAGGTTGGAAGGGAGTGATCTCAATTCTTATTGTCTTAACTGATGCACTTAAAATGGTACAAAAGTTGCAACCAGCTCTTGATTGCCCAGCTCACGCATAAGAGAATGAATGAACTCTATGTATGAACTTCATACACCAGCCAGGCTGCACTGTGTTGCAATCAAGGTAGGAGCACCAGCCAAAAACTGTAGAGAGAAGCTTACTTGTGACAGAGTAAGAAAAAGGCTCATTGCTTTCTACAGAGGTACTAGCCCTGAAATGTCTCCCTCACAGGAAGTGGCTAAAGCTCATCTTTTCAGGTGTAGCTTAATGATTTTATTCACATCAGCTTAAACCCTATTTATAAGACATTAGATTATACTAGAAATCAAGCTTGAAAGTATTCATGCAACAGCTGATTTAAGTAAACTGGTACAGCACCTTGACTTTAGTGAAAGCAGGCAAGGCGCAAGGGTTCTCCCATGGCCACAAACAGTCAGAAGTTTATTTCTAGTCAGCCATTTACACGACCCTTCCAGTAAAAGGACACTACATTACTCTTTCTATTGTCTAACAAAACTTTTCTGGCCTCACTTTGAAAAACGTCTTTTAGCATCAAGCTCCCCCAAAATATTTAGGGGCCATGCTTCTCCTGAAACTCTTTAAAGATCATCTGCAGTGGTTTCTTCACCCAGATCCATACCTCAAATTCAGGCCAGACATCCAATCCCACATCCTCAAATCCACCTGCTTACACTTACATGTCCTTCATAGCTTTTCTTCAGAGATCCTAAGTGATTGAGGAAACGCATTCCTAATCCACACCACTGCTCAGCTTCCTTATATTTACCAACAGTATACTGAAATATTCCTGTATTCCAGGCTCTTGTCATTAACCAAAGGATCTCCATCTCTGGGTAAGCATCCTGGAGTAGCAAACAAGAAGCAGCAGCTCATCAGAAAATAGACTCTTCACTTTAAACCTGACAAGTCAAGAGTGCATTAGAGTTTAGTTTTAGAGTGGGAAAACAGTTGTTTTTTTTTTTTTTTCTCCTAAGCAAAGGGAAATTCCTTCAGAGCCATCCTGTACTTCACAGTTCATCTGCACTACTGTCAAACAGCTTATTTCCAACATGGGTAAGTCATGTTGCAATTACCTATCGGTACGTCAGAAAATACAGTTCTGTGGGACTGGGAATGATGCTAGAATGGAAGTATGCTTTCCAACAGCCTATCTGCAGACAGGCTGAACTGGCTGCTGCAGTACTTTCCAGTTTATCCAAACAGTACTGAACAGCAGGACACAGTTGCTCACAACAGATTAGAAGCAGCAGTTCTTATGTCTTCAGAATTTCTCTATGCATTGTGGCAATGGCTTGCCAGTGAAAGCTGCCCTTATAAACTGCAGAACAGAAGCCAGAGTACCCAACAGTACTTTGAACCTGGTGGGGAACTGATTCAGTTGGGGAAGGGAAGGACAAGCAATTATTTATTTGCCACGCAAATCCTTAAGGGGAGGCTGGAAGGACTTCTCTTCCCTCTTTGATAAATACTTCTCATCCTAAGTAAGAGGGCCCAGAGTGAATTTCTGAACTGCAGCATCCATTCCTGAATAGGAGGTATAAATCATGAGTGGTGTACCAGCTTTCTAACTGATAATCTGATGTGCTGCCCCAGTGTCCTCCTCTTAGCATGGTACCATTAGTACCTGCTGTCATGAGCAAGACTGAAAAAGGCCTTCTAGTACTGTGAAATTTTGCTCTTATGAGTATCAGTCCACATTAACATTTCATTCATATCCCTCAACAAGAACATTATTAAAGTTATAGATGAGAACTTTGGTGAAAGGCAGGCACGAATGTGGACACATTTTTTTTGGGGGGGAGGTCAGGAACAGCGTATCTTTATGACACTTTTATAAAAGAAGAGACATTCAAACCTGACTAAAGAAACAGCCATGCAATGGAATGAAGCTATGAAACATAGTATTGGTTTCATTAGTCCTAAACGGGAACACTCCTTAACTGATTTTTACCTATGAAATTCTAAGTAGAAATGTCTGACTTCCTCAGTACAACTGCCCTCACTGTACAGCATTATGCTTCAGGCCTGAAAGGAGCAGCAGAAATGCTTACTGAAAGAAAGATTTTACTCTCCATATACCTGTCCTCACAGAAACAAGGCACATGGTGCCACAAGTACTGACAGCACAGGAATCTAGTTCTAGGTCATTTGGAAAAAAGTAGTAACGCAATAAGTTCCCAAATACATTTAACAAAACAGAGCTGAGAAAAAAGCAAATTTTGGCCAGCTTTAAACTGATCTGGAAAAGTAATCTGCATTTAAAAAAACATATTCAGCGTAAGAATGTAGAAAGCAAGAGGAGGAAAGATCAATGTTCTAGCTCAAGATGTTTCGAAAATAGGCACTGAAAATTTGGCCTTAAATGTCTCTAAGAAAGCCCTTACAAAATCCAGGGAAATTCATAGTTCAGTCATAAATATCAGAGGCATTTCTTTTGAGGCAATTTCAGTGTTTCTTTTACTGAAGAAGTCTTAGCTGCTCCACATGTAACACTATATAATGTTCAGTCTACTAATTATCCTCAGTCTGATGAGAATTTTTTTTTAAATGTGCTCAGGATCATCTCCCAATCTCTTGTTTTCCTGTTCAACTTACTGTGCTGTTGACTACACTCAGAGCATCTTCAAAGTAGTCCCACACCTCCTGCAGTACACAGGCATCCAAGTCTGTTAATCCAGTCGGCAAAGAAAGATTAATCAAACTATGTAAGCATTTGCTGAGAATTGAAACAGAGCAAAAGAGGAAACATTAAATACCATGTGCACCAACAGCTACTTTTTACTATCAGCAGCACACTAACTTATGTCTCTATGATTGTCAGACAGACATGTCCCCCCTTGGTGCTTACTACACTCACATTCTTACAGCAGAAACATACATTTTCCTAGTATCAGATCTCATTCATACAAACTACGCAAAAAGAGAGCCAAGAGCAGCAAGTACCTCATTATTTTCATTGCTGGGCTCTAAAGTAACACAGAAGGAAAGATGTAGTATTTTCTAGGGTACTACACATGACAGCGAGGAAGAAGTACCTTTTCTAACTTCACCAACAAGAACTAAGTAGTCAGCATCCTCAGAAAATCAGTAACAAATACATGGTTTCTGAAAACAGGTCTTTTTTTCTCAGAATTGAGAAAGGCAATATTAACAGTTGCCTTTGTCCAATGGTTACTGCAAGGAACTCAGAAAGGAGGAAAAGTGAGAAGGACACACACCAGGCTGTTTTTCAGATTCCATAGGTACAGCTGTTAGAGAGCCAGTTACCCAGCAAAATAAATCACAAATGTACTATGGCATCACATCACTAACTTACAACTCATGGCTTTCTTCTCAGCCCTTACTTTGTCTTCACTTCACTGTCTTTGAAATACCTAATTCACTACTGCAGGGTAACATCTGAAATGAACACCTTCCTCACAAGAAACAGCCAGAGACCTCCTCTGGATCCAATTTTCATTTTCCTTCCTCAACAGATTAATTTATTGGAAATACAACTGTTTCAGAAAATATGCCAAGTAAACAAATTGCAGTTAACACATCTATTAGACAGTCATACTTGAGAGGTACATCGGTTGGCCAGCAAGAAGTGGAACCTTGCACATAAGCTAAAATCCACTTTTTTCAAATTGCAGGCTTTATTCCCTGTCAGCATTTCCAGTCACAGGCTCATGGCAAAGCTATGTGGTAACACTAACCTAAATTTCACAGCATCAATGACAGTCTGCTTTCTGTGAAGGTTTAGTGCACTCTTGAGAGCTTTCTTACAGAGTACAGGATACCGAGCTGGAGATTCCATTGCTAATGCTTAAAAGCAAAAGAAAATAGAGAAGAAGAAGAAAGATATGACTGGAGCCAGCCTTTAATCTCATTGGTCACTAAAATAAACTACAGCATGTTGCCAGAGCCCTTGAGATAAACAACTGAAAAGAGATTTGCTTAATGCCTGGGCTGGTCACAAGCTAGTGCTTCTCTACTACTTTCTTACTGTACACATCATCAGTGAGGACTACAAGGCAGAAGCACAGTAGATTTAATAATTTACAAGTACTCTCACTGCTGTTTACTGCTGGCGCAGTAACCCAAAAATATCGGGGGGGGGGCTAAAGTAAAGAGTATTGTTTTGTTTGTCTTCTTGAATATGAAAATCTGGGTGGAAAAATTAGGTAGGAGCGGGATGTCAGTATGGTGTTTCCAAGCCCAGGTGCGTACTCCCTCAAGACAAGGGAGATAAGTAGGTGTTTATGCAATCCTACAAAATCCTCTCCAAAGATTTGCCACAGTAGTTCTAAATTTTACTCATCTTCCTTGGATTCTACTCTAGATTCTCAAGGAGGCATGAGTAGAACTTTGTGATGAAAGTATGGTACCGTATAGAGAAGTGCTATTTACAAATTAACTACGCTGACTTTAAGTTGAAACTGCGTATCTATCCAAAGTCCACATCCTAAAACTTCTGTATTGAGGTATGAACCAGCTAGGGTCATTCTCTGGCCTTTGCCAGTTTGGAGCTTGTAAAAGTTCATCTGAATAATCTTTTCCAGACTCACAACCTATACAAATGTCTCAGGGTCTAGAAATGGAAGGATGTTGCAAATTTCTGGTTCATCATCCACGTAATACAGTATTTCAAAATACAGATCTCCTAATGTTGCTGAGATCCTAAGCATCTTTGCTTCAGGACAAAAATATATATGGTTAAACCCATTTTCTGCATGCTGCACAATACGTGATAATCCTGATTACCCCAAATGAACAGGAAAGAGCAACAAAAGCTGTTTTTCATGACTTGAAGAACTATGAAAGTACAAATGCAGTCCTTACATGCAATGATTTCTAGCGTCTTGACCTCTATTTGTGGTTGCTCCCATACTGACTCCATAAGGTTGTAGAGCGTTGGATCATTCAGTTTGGATCTTGCTTCAAATTCATAAAGCAGCAACAACGTGTCTGTTGGGTCTTTAACAAAATCTCCTACAGAAGAGACAGAATTGCCTGTATGTAATGATTTATTTTCTTAAAGCCACATGGTGTACCATAAGGTATAAATTTTGCTTCCAACAGGCAGGAAAACCATTAAGGTACTCAGATTTAACAGTAGAGCAAGTGGAACTCTGAAGCAGTCTTGGCCAGAAACCTCAGATGTCCAAAGCACGACCCCACCAACCAGCATGCCTCCTCCCCGCCAAAAAAAAAAAATCTGGATTGTCTGTAATTGGCTTAATCCATGCAACCCCCCCAGGCAAGGTAATAGCTACTAGGGAAGCCATTTTCTTAGACAGGTAAAAGAGGTAACAGAAGGCCACCAGCTCAGAAGGTCAGCTTATGAAGGAAGTTATCATCAGCTTCAAATTTTTGTATAGGACTTGTCCCCGTTCTGGTCAAAAAGCCCTCAGGAAATCCTTAAACACAGAAGGGTGGGAGAACAGCAGAACTGCTAGAAAGGTGTAAACCTGATACAAATGCCAAACAACCCTTTACTAAACTATCACAAAGACCTTTGCTTTTAGATCTAAAAGACATTCTCAGCTTCCTCCAAGGCAACAGACTTGTCCACACGTTGGCCAAGATCTAGTGAAGCAGTGAAGGAAGCACCAGGCTACCATTCCGCAAACCTCTGCGGGAGAAACTCCAATATGTCCCTGTCCTGAGGTAATCAACCCCTTGGGATTTTAAGGATTGAAAATTAAAAGAGAAGAAGTCTTCCTGAGTTATCTTGCCTTCAGTGCAAAAGGGCAAAGAGAATCCCAAATCCAGGCCATATAATGAACCTTTCATTCTGAAATTTTAAGGGGAAGAAAAAACAACAAGTAAATTTCTTGACAAAAGTTAAATACTAATGCATCTTACAATGGAAACTCCACAGTGTCCCAAACCTATAACTGAAAAAAACCAAGACCACAGGCCAGACAAGGAATGCCTAATGGAATTTTTCTACCAATATACTACCAAAAAAGTGAAGGATGCATCCTCTAGGCTAACAGTCACTCAGTATCTCAGTTGTCAGCTGAAAGCATGCCAGTCTCCAGTAATATCTGATCTAAATTGACATGGAATAGTCAGGGAAGAGAGGATGGGTTTTGGCACTTCAAAGTATGGTAGCAGGACTTTCTGTATTCTGAAATGCCTTATATGGGAAGAGGCTAGTAAAACTATTAAAACAGTGCAAGAGCGACTCCATTCTAGAGCAAAAAGCTTGGAGACAGAACAGTCAACCCAACTTCACTCTGAAAGATTGTTCCATACTTCACAGCACCTATGCAATAAAAAGTCTGCAATGACATACAAAAAACAGTAGCTAGCTTTGCCAATTCTTTGTCATATTGCCATATATCTGCTTCAACACTCTTCAGCTGAGACAGCAATTCCATATGCCCTGTATTTTTCATGAATACAGTGACTAAGTCTAAGAGTTACATGTGCTGAACAGACACACTTTGTAGCTTACCTGTTAATTTCAGAACTTTCCATATCTCCTTGCATGCCTGGAGATGTTGAAGGGCCTGAGTCAAAAGCTCTGTCTATTTTACAAAATTTAAGAAGTTATTTTTGTCAGTTTTAAAAGCAAAAGGAATATACATGTCACAACTAACAGGATCTTTATACCTAACTATAAAACAAATTAAGAAACAGCCTAATTAGTACATCATTTACACCAGTTACTGGTTTTTGGTTGGTTTTTTTTTCCCCTCTCTCTTTTTCAAAGACCTCCACATCTCAGACAAAGCCTCTTCACACTGAATGTTCCATTGGTCCAGGAAGAACTATATGGGTTCCTATGGGACATAATTTATTTTAGCTCCCAAGCATAACATAGTGCTGTTGAGACTGACAAACCACTAAATCCCACACCACAAATTGTTGTGCATTGCTCTCCACAAAAGTAAGTTTCTACAACAATCACTGTACAGCAGACTTCCGTACTTCCTTCATACCACTGTACATTTTCCTTAATCTTCTTACCACAACACCCCAAAAAAAGGATGTATGCATAAAAAACAAAAAAAATTGTGAACTTTATCACAACCATACTGGTAACTACTTTCAGCAACAGCATAATCCTAAAGATGCAGTAGTTATCTGCCTGACCATCCAACGTTTAGCAGTAGACTCCTAACATAATATATAAGGTAGACTGAAATTCCTCTAAAAGAAGGTACTGCCATGACCCTTTGCTGATATAAATCTGTTCAAATCCACTGAAGTCAACAGAACTAATTTACAGAAATCCAACATTTACAATTGTCTGGAAAGCACTAGGTGCATTGATTCTATGAACTATGAAAGGTTCCCATGCTTACATTCTCAATATCCTGTTCTGAGTGAAACAACTAAGACTTCAAAATCAAAAGAAAAAAATGCTACACTGATACATACAGAATCAGTTAACAGCGCAACACCCTACCTGTTCAGAAGGCGTTACTTCTTGTCTCCCCATTTCCAAATCAACTGCAGCTGCCATCAACAGGCATGTCTTCTGAGCAATTAGAACAGCTTTGTCAGAAGGACAAAACTGGGACAACTGACACCAAAAATAGGAAAAGGTAATGAGAATTCTGCCCATATAAAGCAATTTGCTCATGAACAGATGATTGCTGAGTCTCCTCTATGACGTTTTTAGTAATCAGTCATGAATACTATATATTCATATTGCAATTTTACTTGCACAATTACACAAGAAGATTATTTACATATAAAGTGTAAAGCAGCGTTGGAGTCCCCCCTCTACAAACACATACAAAACTGACAGTGTTGGTAGAAGTTCTGTATGGAGATTAGGACTTGAGCACTTAACATGTTTGTATTAATGATACAGTTTCCAGACATCAGAATCCATTTATTTTAGAAAGTTCTCACTGAAGTCTAAGTTTCTTATGTCATTTTAAGCAACAGAATGTAAAGTATGACAATAATGCTTACATTTTGCATTACAAGTCAATCTCCTTCTGACAAAAGTGCTCCCTCTTCAGAGCATACAAGCATGTCCCCAGAGAGATACCTGATACATGGATGTAACTTCTAACAGAACTAGACAGATGACAATATTCCTCAAAGATACTATTAGTAAGAGTATGTACCTTGAAAGACAGTAGAAAAAAATCCCTCATCTTTTCAGGGCAGCCCCCGAACTGTACAGCTAAGTTCCAAGCTAAGAAAGATGTAAAAAATGGAGACTAGAATAAAAATCTTCAACGTTATGGGTATGCCCGTCTAATTTCTCGTAATAGGCAGTTCACATTCTATAATTCAATTTTTTAACCAAAGTATCATCAACAGCTCATTTAACAACAGCAATAAATAATGTTATTAGTGATTTGTTAAAATAGCTTATTCATGCTTTCAAATTTTGTCTTAACAATTTGGATGGATACAACCAAATATCCATTCTACCACATACCCTACCCACAAGAGCATGAATTGGAAGAAGCATTTTCATATGTTATTAAACAAAACTAGTATCTGAATAAAAGGTTTAACAATATTCCCAAGACAAATTAAAAAAAGGAAAAAAAACCCACAACATTTTGAAACATTCTTCATTTTACCCCAGCAGGGTCAAGTACGTGGCAATTAAACACACAATTCTAATTAGTAAATGGATGAGCCATCTAAAGACAATCAAATGATTTATGTATGATAATCTGACCCAATTAAATGTTTAGATTCTACAGTGACTTAGCAGATTCTAACTTTCATGTTAATTTATTCCTTAGGACAGTTTTTTGTAGTCTCTGAATTGTTTATTCTGTAAGTAAGAATGCTGCCTTGGAAAGGTCATGGTCACCACAGATTCCATTCACGCTCATGTTACTTTATTTGACCTCTGCTGCTTCTCTCCCTCCTTTGCTACTCTTTATTGGAGCATGGCTACATTGTGAGGATGTGTGCAAAAGCTCATCATGGCAGATGTCTTCTGTTACTAATTTCAACTATTTTCTCTCCTGTATGCTCTGGCAGAAGCAAGAATCTGAAAAATTGCTTCAACCCGTTACCCTACATTTATATTTTTATTTATAGACAGCAGATGCACTGACTCCTTTACCAAAACAGTGTAACAAAGACTATTAAATGAGGATCCAGAGACATGCTATGGATGGTGCTTAGGACAGCTCCATGGGAGCTGCACTTCCCACTAGGAAATACTTTATCTATGATAATGTTTGCTGTTTAGATTTCATATACTGCAGTTCAACGCAAACTCCAGGACTGCTGATTTAAGGGACTAATGAAGACAGTCTATCTGGGTGGCAGAGATAAGCTCATCCTGTACCTATCACACCAGTACACTCATCTGAACTTCCTAATTCTTATTTTGCCTATATGAGAATATGCATACTCAGGATCGGCAGTAAGGGGTTTTTTTATTGCTCTTAGCAGTATTTTTGTTCAGACACTGAAGAAAACCATTATTCTTTCTATTTGCCTGATCTTAAATTTTACTTCTTGGTAGTAACAGAGTCTTGGTAGTGAAGGGCTAACTAAGAGAAAAATGGTGAACTCTGAAGAGTTGTATCATGGATACATACTACAATTCCTGTGGTGAAGGGAATAATGTATCAGCTGTCCCATCAGTCAAACAGACCTTGTGTGAGTATTTGTCTTGATAACTGACTTAAAACATGAGCCATATCAGATAGTTTCAGAAGACAGAAAATGCAGCAGGAGAACTTTAAGACCAGTTAAGGCAGCGACTGCCAAAGGCGACGAGTTTTATGAATCTACTACATCTTTAAACACTTCTTTTTTCCTTAAGGTCTGGCTAAGTGGAAGTGGAGGGAATTCAGTTTAAATTTTGAGAGTGCAACCTACCAACTTTTCTAAACCAGTGAGCTTCAAAGATCCTCATGTCCCCTGTAAATTTCTCTTCTGTGAAAGACTCAGCAAGTCTCTTGTGAGCTGCAGAAAATGTGTTGTTCAATACATAAGTAACACTTTCTGAGCAGAATAAAAACATTTCCAAGTCTAATAACTACACTACAAAACAGAGGTTTGCAAAACCCCCAAATAATTCCTGATGAAGAGTTATTCTCACAACTTAAATCTAATATGCTTGACCAGAGCATAAAAATGTTTTTAAAAAAAAACATCAAAAGGTCCTCAAACATCATTTAGGTAAGATATATAAGGCTGCTAACAAGTACTGCCTCTTCAAAGTTTACTGACACTGAAGCCTAATGCAGAGGAGTTTTACTTAATTTCACAAAAAAATGAGGGTTTTTAAATTTAATAACAGGTTTGAGGCCTTTCTTCAAGGAACCTTTAATTAATTTAATGTTATTCTTCATTCTCTTCTCCTAGTTGCAGTAAGAATGGGTAGTGTAGAGAAAGTTCTAAAATCTCATTAACTTTCTTGTCCAAGATAGGAAGAGAGGGGTAAAAAAGATTTAGTGAAAGTAAGTATTTCTTCTGATGCAGAAAAGTCCTCTGTAGAACTCCTGTACCTTTTCCAATGCAAACAAGACAATTCTTTTTCAAATGACAGCACAACTTAAAAGTGGGAACCAATTTTGACAAGCCTCTCCCGTCTTTCAGCAATTTGCTATTAATCCTGCAGTTTTCTAAGTCTTCCAGGGCAAAAAAAACAGCATTAACTTAATTTAAAAATGCTCCCTTGTAAACAGCTCGAACAGCAGAGACCACCATTGGCATTTAATTAATGCCAGTAGAAAGTTACACTGTTAATTCAGTTTACAAAACCAAACTTCTTCATTTGTGGTAGCCCTGCTACTAAAGATACTAACTTTGTTCCTGCCAATGCAGTCAAAGTAGGAGACTGCCACTTGAGGCCACCCAGGCTGTGGCTTGTACCCAAGTATCTGTTGTTTGCATGCATGGCCTTATGAAGGGTTAAAGGGAAACTGCCCCTTATCTGAGAGAAGCTCCCAAGTACAGGCTTTACTAGAAACAGTTTTTCCAATACTAGCCTGCAAGCTTTCCATAGCAAAAACCTGTAGCACTGAGATCCAACTTCACAACACTGTTGAATCTCCAGTTTTAATTTTCACTGATTTCAGTGGGAAGTTGGGAACCTAGACTGAAATAAGGAGTCTAAACATTTGGTTGGTATGGACCTAATCATATAATAAAATGTTCACAGATGGAAGAACTACAGAAAATGTAAATAAGACAAAAGCATACCCAAGGTCAAGTAAGTCAGCATTGAGTTTATATCTTCATCTCTAGAATGGAGGAAAAAATAAGGTTTAGAAAAATGTTTGATTAACTTTGCAAAGAGCAAATATTTAAAGGAAAGGTTATACAAGTAGAAAAGATGTTCCTATGTGATGTCATTAGGTCAAGTTGGGAAGTCATCCGGGTGGACTTTTTACTAACATAAAAAATAATCTCCTGAATATTCTGCAAGAAAATAAACCCAGCAAGAAAACATTATGCCATTTGTACAACATATCCACCATAAGAAAATGGTTTTGCAAATAGACTCACCTTTTCTCTTCATTTTCTGCCATGACCTTTGACAACATAAGACGAACCAAACATCTAAATATGAGAAAAACAAACAATGAAGAAACAAGAATTTTTTTTTCCAACAGTGTACTTTGTCCTAATTTTCTAGAAAGGATCCCACTTTTCTTCCTTATGCTATCAGCCCATGGAATTCACAGAAGAATTCAAAGTGTCAAATTGAGAATAAGATTACACTATTTCCCATCCTATTGCCTTATTTTGTATATCACTTTGTTAAATCATGTAATAAGTAAATAAATGTACTTTAACAAAGGCTTTAAGCAAATATTAGAATAAATACATCTGTCTCTCAATAATTGTTTTTATAAACATGATGGAATATTTCAGTAAGAAGATACCGCTTCATCAGAGGATACAAATGAACTGGTATTTTCACCAAATATATTGTTGCAATCTCATTATAGTCGCGGTTGGTCATCTGTTCAAATCACAATGTAATCATAAAATTCAGAGCAACTAGTACTATTTGCTTGGGAGAGACCTGGAACATCTGTAGATACTAAGAGTTCAGGCTTGAGGTAAGCACCAAAAAGACTGCTAGCTAATCTTTCATCTACTCTGTTTTCTACCTTCCTCAATATAATAAATTTTTTGAAAAAGAAACCAGAAAAATTTCTCTTTTCTTGTAAATATATTGATTTCTCACTTTAAAGCTGCAAATAATTGTCGGCAGTCTTGTAAATGTTCAGACAAATACTCCAAAGCTTTGATAGCCACAACTTGTTGTTCATTCTGAAAAGAAATTAAAACATGTTTTGTACGAACTGCACTACCTCAGTTACCACCAAAAAAAACAAACCCAAAGCAACAGCATATTCCAAAAGTCTGTGCAGTCTACTAGCAGGAAAAAGAACAAAGGACTCTGCACAGAAGAGCCTCAGAGTCAAGAGAAAACCGTAAGAAGAGATCATATGATTCCATGCACAAAAAGCCTATGGCAAGAACAGGATCAGTACAGGTTGGCAAGGCTTTCATGCCTTACAGCACTATGAACGAAGCCCCAAAAGGCAACCAAAAGCCTCTTCTAATTATGCCAATGTAATCATCCAGTTCAGACATCACTCAAGTCACCAACCAAGAGGCAAATAGGAGGGACAAGTGACTTTTCAGTCTTTCATCGTTGACTTATGTGTATTTTGTAGACAGGTTCCCCCTAGCACGTCAAAGATCAAATCCCAGAGGCAGAAAAAGACATAACATTTTGCTAAGGAGAATTTTACAGAAATACACCATGTCATTTCCAGATACCAACATTTATAACTCAGAATCCTTTATTTTTCTGAAGAAATATTAAAAACCACAATTTCTTTATATGTGAAATCAATTTCTGCTTTGCATTACACAACACATTTGAGTGAGACCTTGGTCACGGAACCATGAAATACTTAGAAATGCATGAAATACATAGAAATATTAAAAGTAGGCCAGGTTACAGAGGTTACAGCTGTCCTACTTACATCAATAAAGCAAAGTAAAGACAACATTATCTGCTCTACCTCTAAAGCAATTTGTGCAGCTAAACTCAGGAGGTTAGTGCCTGTATTTTCATCCACTCTCAGCTTGTCTTCACGTTGAGATGGCTTTTCTGCTAGCTTCCCCATTTCAATAACTGCTTCCACAGCTGAAATATACATAGCGAAAAATTAATTTTTTTTTTATAGAAGTGATTGGAAGGTGGAAAGTTCTACTGTCTTAATGAGGTTTTAGAAACAACTTTCGAAACGCTGTAATTTTTTTTTTAATATGAAAATCCAAGACAAGAAAACCTGACTATACCAGCACTTCTCCACAACAATGCATTTCTTGCTAGAGAGGTGCCAAAAGGCTTTCCAAGCTACTAATCTAAGGAAACAAGGATGCCATATAAATGAAACTATCTCACATCCTTCATTTTTTTCTGCTACATAACTGTTTGTCACTGAAGACAGAAGACTTTCTCTAACACATTGTCTGGGAGTGATTCCAAGCTCCCACATCTTGGCTTATGCTAAGGGTGCTGCTGCTTTTATGTTCACACTGTGCTTGTGGTTCCCACTCTATATTATGTGAACATTATATACTCTATATTATGCTGTCATGAAAAAGATGTATAGAGAACAATTAATTGGCACAGAGCTTATCAGAAAATAAGCTCTACATGTTACTCTGTATTCTAAGCAAGTATAGACTGTATTTCTCAATTTTCACTACTTGGGCTAAGATTCTCATTAAAATATGAAATGGCAGAACTCATTATAAAGAAGAAAGAGTCTATAGAGATATGTCATTCTGTAAGTCATCTCAGTAATTAATGTATTTTCTGGTAACTTCAGGCTCTACTTGTCCAGAGAAATTAAAAGCAGAAATAATGGTTCTGTTAAGGTTCATTTAGTTCAGTATCCTTTTTTTATATTGTATATGCATACAAAAGAATATTAGAAACAGTAAGTATACAATGATTCTCACCCTAGGATGCTACTATAGCTTCTGCCCATGAGAAGATTAGAGACTTCCTAGCCAGAGGTTCCATCCAGACAGTAACAGATATGGCAATGGACTCCTCATCTTACATATTGTGTACAAAAAGCATCCCACTCTTGACAGTTCAAATCTACAGCCTGACAGTTTCAATGACTTTATAGACCCTTCTTCTAGCTTCCCTCTATTGTGTCTTTCTCAGGATTAACAGTCCAAATCTGCTTAGTATTTTCCAATATATTCAGCACTTCTGCTCCTTGTAATGGACCCTTTATCTTTCAAGTTCTACCTTTATCAGTATCTTTCTCCATCACTGCAATCTTATAGATGCTGAATTTAGTAAAGATGCTGTTTGGATCACACCTCTCTGCTTCTTTAACTGCCTCTTTAGCCTATTCACAGAAGAGATTAAAGGAAATCAGTACAATGACATCTTGAAATCAGTAATATAATTTGCAATAGAAGAGAGCTAAAAAGATACACAAAATGTTACTGGTTATATTGTTGATATTTAGATAATTACTCAAGAAGTTTGGTTTGGCAACATCTTCCCTGGAAAGAAAAGTAAAGTGACAAGAGCAGAAGATGGCACCAAAGGCTGACAATGACCAGACTGAGGAAAAAGCCAATTCCTCAAAATTAGAGCTACAGAATCAGAAAGCAAGATAAGCCCTGAGAATGCTGAAAAATTAAACTCCCTTCTGTCACTTTGAACTGTGAAGTTTAACACCCCCAAACCAGAAGGCCTAGATAGGTAAAGCAGGTGCACTTCTTTGCAGAGGTGAGGGCTAACACACTGTTGTGGGAAGTTCTAGTGAGACACTTCAAATGTTTTTCCTGCCAGGGCTCATCTGTCTTGAAGAGAGGAGAACCTCTACTCTGAGGAGAAACCTGATATACTGAGGCATGGTCACCCAACTTGTGAACTGTTTCCCCCATTAGAATGATAGGTGATACAGGAGGCTCCCATAGCAGCTAAGATGATGAACAACATCTCTCTGCCAGATGATGCAAGATAGGCAAAGACAGTTCCCTCTCTCAAAGCAAAAGAGGCACAGTAACAAAGATGTAATTTAAGTCTCAATGACATAGCTACAAAAATAAAAACAATGCAAATAGATAAACAAATATGTATACATATATATTATATATACCTTGTCAACTTGTTTCAGATGAAGATAGCAAGAAGCCATGTTCCTCTGCAGCTTAGCCAAGTTCTGATCTATCTGCCCAGGTGTGTAGAAGCTGACAGAATAATTGTACCAGTGAAGAGCTTCAGAATAGCTTTTTGCCTAGGAAATTAAAAAAAAAAAAAAAAAAAAAAAACAAACACA
>NW_008796175.1:2862419-2881015 GCF_000699145.1 Aptenodytes forsteri
AATAAACACACACACCCTCACTTGGGTGATTAAACTGCCTATGTTTTCCCAAATTTAAAAAAAGTCATAGGAAATTAAAGATTTAGATAAGCAAGTATATCCTAGTGTAACCTTTCCCGCAGAAGAGCAATCATTGGTCCCACAATGCAGGTGATACTCATTAGGAGAGCTGACGCTTTACCTATTCCTACTCTTCCCTTATTCTTACGGCCATTAACAAAGACAGGACACTAGACTAGATGGGTCATTCGTCTGACCCAGAAAGGACATTCTTATGACTAAATACAAAACAGAAATATTATTTCAAAAAACCTCTCTCTTCATGATACAAAGCAACTGAAACTAAGAGAAAAAGACAAAAGTGTTTATCCCATTTAGACTGTGAACCTTGATGATACTCTGCTGAAGATGGTACTCCCCACTATTGTTCCAATTTGGACAGAGAATTTATTTCAAAATGAGAAGGAAGCTGTGTCATCAGCAAAATTCCTTCTTGACTACACAGATGAGAGGTAATAAAATGGCACGTTTTTCTTCATATATTCAAGAAATGAGTGTATGACAGAAACACAAGAGTAGAACATGAGCTCATCTTCCCCAAATACTGAAAGAATAAGAAGGTATCTGGTTTTGAGTAATAGAACATATATATACTCACAGTACGAATGTATATGAACTAAGATACAAAGTAAGCATCCAAAGCTACTTTATATAGGCTAAAAAGAAAATCAATGTACAAATGATAACACTTCATGCTCCTTAAAGCAACAACTGACTATCAGAGGGTAGGAATTGTAAAATAAACAGCTAAACGTAAAAAATATTTTCAGTTTTTTGTACCCTTCCCAGGACAGAACCAGAATGATGGGCTGTTGTGCTAGTTTTGGCTGGGATGGAGTTAATTTTCTTCACAGTAGCAAGTATGGGGCTATGTTTTGGATTTGTGCTGGAAACAGCCACCCCACCCCACCAGCGAGCAGGCTGGGGGTGCACAAGAAGTTGGGAGGGGACACAGCTGGCACAGCTGATCCCAACTGCCCAAAGGGATATCCCACACCATATGACGTCAGGCTCAGCATATAAAGCTGGGGGAAGAAGGAGGAAGGAGGGGACGTTTGGAGTGATGGCATTTGTCCTCCCAAGTAACCATTATGCGTGATGGAGCCCTGCTTTCCTGGAGATGGCTGAACACCTGCCTGCCGATGGGAAGTAGTGAATGAATTCCTTGTTTTCCTTTGCTTGCATGTGCGGCTTTTGCTTTACTTATTAAACTGTCTTTATCTCAACCCACGAGTTTTCTCACTTTTACTCTTCTGATTCTCTCCCCCATCCCACCAGCAGGGAGTGAGTGAGCGGCTGGGTGGTGCTTAGTTGACGGCTGGGGTTAAACCACAACAGCTGCACAGGTTCCTTGGCTGATCAATTCTGGCCATAACTGTTCCCATGTACAAACCTTGAGATGAGGCTACCTGAAACTTGATGTTGTAATGGAAAACAGCACCCAGCTGGATGAAAATAAAACTAGTGCCAACTGGAACAGGGATCTTAGTAACAGATTGCACTCTAACCAAAAGTAGACATACCAAAGATGTCAGAAAAAGCAGATATCCATTTTCACTGATACAAATAACAACACTACTGTTTGGTCCCAAACCTCATAATGTTTAGCAGCTCTGTCCCACAAGATGATGTGCAACCGGTTCAAGGCTTCAGGCAACAGCTGTTTCCCTGTATAATGACCTGAAAAGATACTGCAAATCATCACTTTACAAGAACTTTAAGCAGCACACTGAGAAGCACCTAAGAACTATCTGAGAAAGATTGTCCCATAGCCTACAACAAAGAACACTGACACAGCAATAGTTTCAGCCAGGACCCAGTGTTTCATACCCTGCTTCTGAAAACAAAACAAAAAAACAAACCACCAAACAAAAAACAAACAAACAACCCCCCCAAAAAACAGTGGGTAAGAGAGTAAGTATTTTCATGCTTGAACAATGTAAATATGGCTCTTGCACCTAGCTCGATGCTACGTAAAATACGGTCTGATTTCCAGCAGATCTGACAGTCAAAAAATACTATAGTGCTATAGGTGCAACAGGCCTGAAAAAGAAACTGTTATTCAGCTGCTCAAACAAGGATATGCAACCTGTTTTAATACTGACAAACAAAAACGCATTGGGCTGGATGGACAAAGTATTAATATTACACAGAACTTCTGATAAATGTTTCTAATCCCACCTGTATCAGTCACACACAGTCTACACTAAGAAGAAGGAATTTTTCTAGCAAGTGAATTTAACCCTGAGCTTTATCATGACTATCATTCATTATGGAAGTTGAGAGTTGCCATGCAAAAGAAACATAAGGGAAAACAGACACAAATAGAAAGAAAGATGAGAATAAGCAAAAAACTGAAAATCAGAATTCAAGACTTCAGCCAATTAAATCCAGCTTTCAGTAAACAGCAGCAAAAGATGGATACAGACCTATAATAATTTCTTCAACCTTTTGCTTAGCAAGTAGCTCCCTCTTATTATGCAACAGGAACTCAATGTGGAGCAGGGTAATTTTTCCAAGGTCAGGTGAAGACTCAAAGTGTTCAGGAACAGATTTCAGAAAATCAAAACCAACTGATTCCCTATTCACACAGATGCATTTTTAAGAGGCTGCACAAGAAGAGCTGTTAATTTTCCATTCTAAAGAGTAACATATTCACACCGTACAGCATGTTTCTCATTAACACTACTGGTACACAAGCACACTGACAGAGTGAGTCAAGGTATGAATTTACTGCAGTTCATCTATTCAGTAGTAACTTCCTATTAGCACATGCTTGTTCCACAGTATTCACAAGAGAGTTTACTCCTCACAATGAAAGAGTAAGAATTTACTGCAAGACAGAAGCATATACATAGGTAACCATGATGGAGCGTTCAACGGTGTGAAATTTCATGCCTCAATTTATTTTGCGGTAACTTGTTTATCACTGGTTTTCACAAGAATGATTCTAGGACTCCAAACTCTTTCATTCTGAGGGTTGGTTAGTTAATATGGAAGAAAGATTTCAGTCAGATAATTCTAGGCTCATATATATATTATTCCAGATACATTATTCCAGATATGTATTAAAACTACATAGGGAGAATCTTAATCATTCCAAAGTAAGGCTACAGAATTGCAGACTGCCTCTCAACATTATTTCCCATGCTGTTCTGCTGCTGCCATAATCTGTATCACCTTGCTATAGAAAAGACAGGCTCCCTCTCAAAACCGTTTACCTACCTCTGTGAGTTTTTATTTAAAATAAAGCATCATTGCATAATAGATGTTCTTTGCTTATAAAAGAACAACTACAAAGCCCAAATATTGTGTTCACCCCACTTAGTGATGCTTTCATACCTTCCATGCTCCAGCAGCAGTTTGGCAGTATTCAAACAAAAATCTAAAGACATCTCATGGTGCAGGAATTCTGCAACAGCTAGACAGAACACAAAGCAGTTGAGATTATTTAATCAACTTAGACACTTAACTGCTCAATTTACCATTTACCTCTTACAGCTTCTTTGGGAAGAAAAAAAAAAAACCCAACCAACACCCCCCCACACCCCCCCCACACCCCACCAGCCCCTGCCGCTCTGAGATTGCCAGCCACCTCAGGGTGCCGACGTTGTTGCCTTGCTCGCTCTCAACACCCCCCCACACCCCCCCCACACCCCGATATAATAGTTCTAAAACAAAAGGGAATAAAACATGTGTATTGTGCTTTGATTTTTCTTGCGCTGTACAATTAACGTAGTACTACAGAAAGGTGACAGACTGATAGCCCTGGAATTCTAGCCCTCTGTCTCTTTAAACAGGAACAGCATAGGCATTAGTAGCACAAACTTTTGCCTCAAGCTGCTTTCCATCAAAATGTCTCATCCTTGTCCAGCAGGAACCACTAATAAAACATGTGTATTGTGCTTTGATTTTTCTTGCGCTGTACAATTAACGTAGTACTACAGAAAGGTGACAGACTGATAGCCCTGGAATTCTAGCCCTCTGTCTCTTTAAACAGGAACAGCATAGGCATTAGTAGCACAAACTTTTGCCTCAAGCTGCTTTCCATCAAAATGTCTCATCCTTGTCCAGCAGGAACCACTTAAGACTGAGGTCAGTGCTCAGGCTGTGTGGTGGTATCACATTGCAATGGGAACTACTTAAGCCTAATGCCTTTAGCATCAGCTGTTGAACTGACTGGTGCTGATAAGTAGGTATCAGTTTTAGACCACTCAGATAAAGTTTAAAAATTGCTGGACTGTGCTGGATGGTTAATAACAAGATTTATACATTTGTAGCTTGGATGAGATCAGAGAAGGAACACATAGGGACGTGACTGTAACAGTTGTTAAAGGAAGCATTTCTAAGGCACCTGTGTACAAGTGCACAATACAAGATTTTAGTCAAATGCCTAAAACTTAGCAGGAACCTTCACTCACAAGAAAGCAAAGTTGCAGTGCATGGACACAACACTGCAAGCCATACAAGAAAAGACAGACATCTACTCATTAATAAACTTGCTTGAAAAACTGACTGGAGTCTTAGAGCTCCTAAATATAAGCAGAGTGTGTTCTCATAGGCAACACTATGGCTTCACAATTCAAACTGCAGAACAGAAGCCAACTATTGCAATGGTAAGTTTTGATAATTGTCCACTTGAAAACTGGCTAAATTCCCCAGGAGCAATCTGAAGTGGAGTTTCCATTCCTGCTAGTCTGGCAGCATTCAAACCATTCAGCTCTCCACAAGAAATTCCTCATCTCATCCTACATTTATTTCTCAGAGCATTCATTACGCATCTGATGCTTTCCAACTATGACGAGTACAAAGCCTCTCTTCCTTAAGGTTTCATTATTTATGGAAATAAATTTCTCCTGATACATTACCCTTTCTATATTAAAGTCCCCCCAAAAACTTTCTTCTCCTCTCATGCCAACAGAAAAATGACAAGTTTGAGGAATAAGGAGAAAAGAGTTTATATGCCCTAGATAAACTAAATAAACTCTGATAACACAGGTTTATAACCACACACTGATCAGCACTTGATGTCTCTTGGCCAAAATCTGCAAAATCACACACAGAGAATAGCAATGTTTCACAAGCCTTTCTTCTATGCTGACTGCATAAGAGACAATCCACTTTCACCCTTTTTGAGTAACCCTAGGCATATGTCTAAAATAAACCATACCTTTACATTGCTATATTTTCACTGTCTTCATTCTAACAGGCTTCAGAGTCTTCCCCCTTCCCTATTTCCAGCAAGTCTATTTAAATTCTCAACAAAAATAAAATCATGCTTAATTCAAACTTACATTAGCACCTGGATAACTCCTCTGTGAACACTGACTACTATGTCTCACACTCAAAAACCAGAACGACATTTAGCTAATGAATATTCCTCTAAAACACACAAGAAAGGGATTTATTTTCTTTTCTATCTACAACTCAGGCCGTCTTCTTGGATATGGAATAGTATGACCTTACTATGAAACCTACACAGAGCTGTGATACCTGAGTTGATATCTTCATCTGATGCTCCACTTTTAAGAAGAATTTTAACTTTCAAAAAAAACCCTGCTGGATGCAAATTCTCCTGCACAATGAAAAACAATACATTACTTGGACAGCTGTTTGCAGAATACAGATGCCGTGAGAGGCCGGCACATTCATAACACAGACAAATAGCAGGAAATCACATACACTCCACTGTATTCTTCAGTTCCATTTTAATGACTGAAGCAATAGGTAGGCAACTGGTAATATTTTCTTCTTAAATGCAGTGTGCATCTATTATTTATTCTTATACTGCCAAAAGACCGTAAGGACAATGAAAGCAAGAGATACGTGATTCTCATTTTACTGTGTCCCATTTCTGATACTTTTAAATAGAAGCTGAACAATACTGAATGATAGAAACATTTCCTGCTTTTCTATGTGTGAATTGGCTGGGTTACTCTAGAATTAATATGAGCAGAGTTCAAAGTAGCTTATAATAATACGAAATTTAGGAGAGAACAACAATGGGAGCAAATGGAAATAATGAAGACTGTATACTACAGCTCTCACTAAAACACTGCACATTTCAGACTCTAGAATAAAAATTTTCTTCTAGTTTTCCATACCCTCATACAATATCAAAACAGACATTATCAAAAATGACGAAAAAAACACTTTCCACCTCAAAAGGTTTTGCGAAAGTAAATACAATAAAAACTGCAAGGGCTTAGATACTGTAGTAGCATGTTATTTGAATGATTAAAATACACTGCCTTTTATCCTGATCTCACGAGCATGTGCATCATCATCTGTCTGAAAGTTTGAACAGCATATAGAAAACTGAATTTGAGCTTTCATTTAAAACAGGATTTTATACTTAAAACTTGTTTTGTATGAAACAGATAATGGAAATTTAAAAATGGTCAACCAAAGACAAATATAACTTTTTCAAATTTAAGTTACTCTAACCCAAAAAGATAGAAGCATAAAATTAATTCAAGTCTTTATATGGGAAACTGAATCTGTACAAGAGCAAAAGATCTCACTGTAGTGACTGCTTAGAGATATACGAACTTTCTTCAGGGTAGCTGGTACGTTTATACAGCTCATTTTTCAGGTTCCAGAAGAAATACAGTCATGTTAGTAAAGTGCAATAGCTAAATTAATTGTTTGAAATTAAAACTGATGTAGCATGGCTACAAAGCTTTCAAAATTGAACTCTGGCGCCTGCTCAAATATTTGTACAGATAATGAGATGGGGACTCAAAACATAGTATGGACATATCCATTATAACCCAAAGCAAGACAAAAGGTCTGGTGCATAAAAAGCCAGCTGCTGTAACTCTCAGGTGGACCACACTGTAGTTTATTCTGTTTGTACAGTTTTCATGAACACGTGCCAGAGAAATTTTAGTCATATTATCAAAGGACCATACTATTAATAGATATGAGGCAGCAAGACAGCTCTACATCTACACACGAAGAAGTATTATAAATATATAATATACTATATATACTATATTATACACTATATATACTATAAAAAAGCTGGGAACACCAAAACATACTTATGAGTATGAAAACCAAAGCAAAGCAAACACACCTCCGTCTGATGTCAAGGATAACATACCAGTGATTAATGTGGTCCATATTATGATGTTACTAAATGCTTGAGTTTCAACTATTGCACACCATAAATACAGTAACACATTACTACCTGATTTGCCAAGCTTATAGCTTTCAATGCCTTGTCAAGATACAGATTGCAATCCCACTCGAAATAGGTTGTAGCTAACAATCGCAGCACTTTAGCCTGGAAAGAAAAACAAACTGGAAGTTTAAATGCCATCTGAAGAGCAGGAAAAAATAGCCACATGTGAACATACATATGAATACAAAAGACTTAAAATTTAAGGTCTGGAAAAATAAAAGCTTTGCAATCCCACTCGAAATAGGTTGTAGCTAACAATCGCAGCACTTTAGCCTGGAAAGAAAAACAAACTGGAAGTTTAAATGCCATCTGAAGAGCAGGAAAAAATAGCCACATGTGAACATACATATGAATACAAAAGACTTAAAATTTAAGCTCATGAAAAATAAAAGCTCTTTGAGTCAAAAGAATGCCTGCCTGGTATCAGACATATAAAGTGATTGCTTAGTTCTGAAGCGTATCCAGTCCTCAGCACTGCAATTCACACAGGACATGAATCAACTAGAGTTCAGAGGAAAACAGAAGGGTAGCAAGGAAAATCAGAGATCTGGAAAAAACAGAATGAAAGAAGAAATTGAAGGAATAGGCGGTACAAACTTCACTGAGAGAAAAAAAAAACAACACAAAGACATACATTATAATGGCCTTCAAATATATAAATGATTTATAGGAAGAGGAAGAGATTAAAATCTTTTCCATATCCACTGTTGGTAGTAAAAGGAGTAATAGGCTTATGAATGAGACAGACGAACATGCATCAGAAATGACATAGATGTAACTGATGATGCCTTGAAAGAAGAGGAGGAAAGGAAGAAGGGATGACCTTTCAGGGTCTACTTCAGCCTTACTTTCTACAATTTAATTTCCGTGAAACAGTAGATTGAAATGTGATTTAAGGGCACCCATCAGTGACTGAACTCTCAGACTGACACTCATAGCAACTGAACTTGCAAGTTTGCCAAACTTCATAGCAGACAGTACTAAAGAGGAGGCCAAAGAATCACTGGTCAGGTTTGGCACAGCAGAGGCAGATGATACAGTGGAGTCAGGTTAACAAAATCCTCCTATTTGTAAACAGCAAATTCTCCGTTTCTTACCTGCATTTCTTTGCCAACAGAATATTTCATGTCCATCTTCCCAATGTCATAACTCTGGCTATAAAGGATAAGTGATAGTTAGAATTAAATGTGATGACAGAGATAAATTCAGCCAGTCTTCTGATATGTGCAACATTCCCATCCTTTTCCACTTCTTAACCAGCTGGAAACCATATATTATCACACAAACTTATCTCAGTACTCACTCTTACTAGAGAACAGAAAATTTTGGTTTCTTTCTAAATCCTCACATTAAAAATTGTACTCTGTCACTTTCTTCAACCTGTTGCACCACCTTCTGTAACATCTTCTATTCAAACATTTCAGTAGGCTTTATCAGTTTTAACCATAGGGGTTTTGAAGAAGCAAGTGTTCTCATTCTCACCTGACATATAATATAGTCATACACAAAAGTTATACATGACCTGGTCTCAAGATCACAGCAAATCAATAGCAGAGACAGAAACAGAACCTGGGAGTCATGATTCCCCATTCTTTTTCTAAAAGTTAAATGACAGCACAAAGGACCACCCAGGAGAAAACGCAGTGACAATTCCACCAAACCAGAGCTGATTGCAAATGCTGTGAATTAAGAACTGTTAGAAAGAAAAACATAACTGGACATTTGTTTCCTAATCTAATATATTCTCAGTACAGGGAAATCTTAACCCACTAGATGGAGCTACATCTCTTTCTCCAGATAATTATTTGCACTTTGCAAAGGCTTATTTCCTCCTCAAGTTTTGTCATCAGGACTTGGTATTTAATCTTTCACAAGAATAAAATATAAAATAATCTCCAAAGCACCAGCTGTAATTAATTCTAAGCATTTCTACAAATCCTCTTTGACAACATATGTGACCATAACTATTTTGAATTTGATATTTTGCCATTCATTTTCTTCTGACTATTTAAAAGAAAAAGAACAAGAAGAAATAAAAACAAGTTTTCTGAGCTGAAGCTGTGACGTTGGCATGAGGATACTCTTCCCAATAGCCTACATTTTTTCTTCCTTAGTACCACCACATTACTTATTTGGATCCTATCCAAACCATCTGTAACTATTCCTTTTTCACCTTGATGCTTGTGTCTTTCATCAGTCAAGGACTTGCTCTCAATGAAACACTTCCTTTATGAGAAATTCAAATACTGTTTAAAACAAATCCATTCAAAACCGGTCAGAAGAATTTGTCTACTCTTTTCCAAAGTTTTCAAATCCCTTCACTATCATTTATGAATGGCACAAGCACTGGGAACAGCGTCTTCATAAAAATAATCTCTTTGGAAGATGTGTTAGGGAGAGAATTGACGAGAACCATGGAAAGACGACTTTCATTCTAATGACATGAAAATCGATGTGGAAAGCAGACATAAACGTTAGGCAACAGAGTAAGACAGTCACTAAGTATCTGCTTAAATTAGTTAATTTAGTTCAGCTAAAATCTTGTATTCTCACAATTTTAATTAAACCTCTACTTTCCCTTGCTCCCCCCTCTCCTTCACACATATTTTTACATCTCAAAAGCAGGATTTTATTTTGTTTGCCTTTGCACATTACCTGAGCCAGAAGGAGCTCTGTTCATACCTCTTCCATTCATAGGTTTCCACTCCAAAATTGTAACAGAGGATTGACAGGTAACAGGTCTGCAATAAAAGACTCCTGCTTCTATAATGTTCTTGTAGAAACATCATTAGATCTATGGCACTCCAGTCTCAGGTTCTTTAAAATGCATTTTACTTTAAAGATATATCCACTGTTATCACTTCTGACCTTATACAAGGGGATATTGAACATGACTAAAATGGAATCATTAATTGTGTGGGCAAGTGAAGCATCATTAACCAGTCCAGGACATGAAAAACAGCAGGATTCTTGAAACAGATGAGGTAGAATAGTTCCTCAAGAAATCACACTGAAAGCACTAGAACTGTGTAAAGTAAACAATAAAAATTAAAACTTGAGAGGAAAAACAGAATATTACAGCTTCACTCTTAAAAATGACAGAAAAGTTTTACATAGTTAAGTGAAGAGGACTCTACCTCTTCCATGGTAGGCTTCTTCCCAGCATGTCTCTTTGGGGTTAAAAAAGGATCATCCACATTATAAGTTTTAGGAGAAAACTGTTTTTGAATGCTTGGTTATTCAGAGCACTCTTGCTTTCTGTTTTATCAGTCAGCCCTGACAATGTCTGTTAGTAACAACCTGTCTTTCCTTTGAAATGATTTGCAGCTGTCATGTTGTCCAAAGAAGAGACAGAAAAGTCATTTTATATGCTAACAGGCTGCCAATATTTACATCCATTTTGCCTCTGCAGTAACTTTCTTTTCCAAGTACAAATGTTTCTTGCAAGGGACTACAGATTTCAAATCCTCAGGCAAGAATGAGAGGTAGCACATCTTGCTTCAAATTTATTATCTCATTGCAATCCAGAGACAAAAGCACAGATTCAGCATGCATGAACAAAAAACCCCGATCACTCTCAGATGCGAAACCCTCACTTTTCATAAGTTCATTTGTGAACGTTTTCTTTCCAGAACAGAAAGTTTATTGTATTGAGAGGGTTTCATGCAAAGTGTTTAGCATAACACTGTAGGCATACTGTGGCATACCCCAGTCATTTACTTGCATGCTTGGAAAAGATGTATTTCAAAGGATAATTAAAATACTATTTCAGTGAACGACTGTGTTCCAGGCGTCAAGCGTAACACTAAATATCCCCGTAAACCTGGCACCTCTCTGAACAACAAGTGTTTGGAACAATTCTGGCATTTCACCCTGTAAGGCAAGAGTTCCCAGTTATGGTTCATAGATGATCCACAAGCTGCAAATCCTCTCCAGCAGATCTGCGGTACCATACATTACCATAATGCAATAATCTCCTTGTGATACTCTGCAAGCACTCTCTGGTACAATGGGAGCCTGAAAGAGTTAAGGACTGATGGCTACCTAGCGGTCCGAAAGTTTTTAAGTCAATCACTAGCTCTTTCCTTTCTTCTCATTCTTTAAATACCACTCTTTAAACCAGAAGTAAATTGCATCTCTCATGATCAGAAAACTTCTCCTTGTCTGCATCAGTGCTCCTGGTTTGTGAAGAGCATTCATCATGAGAAGTTTAATATTATTTAAAAGAGGAGTTTAAGCGGAAAGCATGAAATTCATTTAAAATGAAATGAGGAACAGTAATGCAAAGATCCCAGAGAACATTTTCAACAATTCACAGTGAGAAGCTCTGCTCTTATGATTCAAATCAGAGCTAGACCCCTGCAACTGACTTAGTCACTCAGATGCATTGAACAAGGCCTGCAGATCACAAAAACCAACTTAAAACTGGTTAAAAAACCAATTAAACTCCAAACATATTTCCCTTTCAGAATTCACATCTACCCCTTTGAATTTTATTACCTGTACCACAGAGACAGGAACAAAATGTTTCCTAAATATTGGGAAAACATTAAAGTAAGCAAATAAAAATAAACGTGGGGAAGTCTATTCCGATATAAACATGAGACTTTCATCTTTGCAAACAAAGAACTAGTCAGCATATGCTAGAGTTTGTTTTCTTTGAACATTGTTCTGTGACACAAGAACTACAAAACACACTGTTTAGTGCAATGGGAAACCTCCATTCATAGCTCTACAGCTTCATGAAGATGAAGATTAGTACTGAGGGTAGTGATAGACTTGTATATCAAAAACTTAGTAACTCAGCTCTTCTCTTGACCCATCTGTCTCCAGACAAAAGTTCACATGGTACAAGTGAAGAAGCAATGTACAAGATCAAGATGTAAAATGCAGCTGGTTCTGTAGAATAGGTGGTATATTCAATTTAGAAATCTTTTTGCTTTGCTTGTTGATTTGTCTTCTCTCATTCTTTAGGAAGAGTTTATCATTCTATTTCGAATGATAAAACTATGAGAAACAAGAAAAAAAAAGAACTTTGAGAAAAAACCTGCTGTTTTCACGCAAAGTTTTTAGTAAGAAAATCTCAAAGAACAACCAACCACAGAAGAGATACACAGTTCAGAGTACTTTTCAAATGTTACATGGCATATGTCATTCTTTAACATATAGAGAAGAAAGCAGATTTTCAAAGTTTGGAATGATAAAGAAGGGATGATTTCACTTACCTCTTTTGGCAACTTCATCAACATATCTTTGCAGCGCTGCACGCACATCACCGCTTTCTGAAAATCCCCTTGAGCAACTGCCTAAGAAAGCAGTAGAGCATGCCAACAGTTAGTGAGCAACTTGTCTTTAAAATTCATTAAAAGACTGATTCCCTAAAATAGGACTTGGGTTTTTCACATTCAGTAAAGCTAGGTTTGGGATTAGATATCTGTGCCTATAGTACTGTACATTCTTATATAATTCTGTATATTTCTATGTATGATATCAGATGATAAAGACACCGAGCAAAACACTGCAGTCCTTAGGTAGTGTGAAAAGGCCAGATGCATGGGACAAGTTCATTCAGTTGTTAAGATGATACAACAGTTCAGCAAACCTTAAACCACCTCTCCAATAATTTAAGGTCCTCTTTTGTCTCTATAATCAAATTAAAAATTTTGGCCACTGCTTTGGCCTGTTTAGGGAAGCCCTTCAGAATTTTGGAGATAGTACTCCCCTTCTAGACACTGAGGTCAGTGGGGTTGTCAACAAATGCAGGCAACTACATTTTCTCATACTTACACTCATATGTCTGTAATACTCTATAGCATTGATAAAGTACTCAGAAACTTCAGTCAGGCACAACAACGCCTCACAAAACTTAGAATTTCTAAATTACATGCTTCGAATTATTGTAACTTGTGTTATTGATCCCCTAGAAAACCTTTAGCACTTTTTCAGACTTCTCTTACATTGCGCTAGGCTTTTTTTAATAATTATCACCATGATTCTTACCTCACTGTATGATGCCAGAGGTTGAGACTTTAAAGAAAATATCAAATGTCATGGAACTCACTATTTCCAGATCTTGTAATTTTATACTGATTCTCTCACTGTTTAAAGCCTTTACATGTGGAAAGCAGCATGTATGAGGTCATGGAAGAGAGGGTATTCATGTATAGGAAGATCTCCCTCTGATGGCATATAATATTAATAGCTTTGATGAAGTTCATGAGTTTGCAGAGTCATGAAAATTGTAAGTTACAGAAGACTTTGCACATGTGACTTATAATATCTACTTGTTAGATATGAACCTTGGCTATCTGCAGCCATGTTGAATACTACCTTTATATACTTTCAATCAGCCTAGCTGCAAATACTAGCACAGTACGATAGGCGTTCCAAAGTGACTAGTCTTGCTGTGTACATGTTACACGAATGCAGTTTGGGGGACCCAGGCCCTACACCAGTCCTATCCCCCTTCTTCAGTCAAGCACAGGACACCTTTGGAACTGACACATTTATGATTCAGAAAGGCAGCTGTTTGTTTTATAAACAGCCATGCTAGACAAATCATAGAGCAACAAATCTGAACTAGAAGATATAAACACCACAGCAGAAATGATAGCAATAAATTAGGCAAATTAAAAATCATTAAATGATTGCAACACTGAATGTGAACACAAGATCTGCTATCTTACATCTAAGTGAAGGAAATATATCCCTCAGCACGTCTTCAATACCAAGCATTCATACATCTAATAACTGGGCCAGAGTTTCCCTCTATACCCATAGTGACTTATAAGGAAAACTGGGAAGAACACATACTGATTCAGCCTGGTAAGAGAGTACTTTGAAGAGGTTCTTCTCCACATCAGCTTTGTGCACATGAATATCTGCTTCACCATCGCTCCCCTTAAGTAACTTCGCATACAGTTTTTCTATACTCTGGAAAACAAAGCATAGGCATCACCCATGGAACTTACAAATAGGTGTGTTTATAAGAAATTAAAACTGGAAAAGAACTTACACTCATGGCAATCTCTAGAAATCCATCGGCAAGATCAGCTTTTCCAATATCTATCCATCCTTTCCCAGTTTTCATAGACATCTGAAGGAGAAAATGATAAGTGCTTTGTGAAAATATAGTCACTTTCAAGAAAGGCAATGTTAGATCTCATCTTGTTGATGCACATATCTAGTGTAGGAGAGGGGTATTTCAGCTCTTCGATTTCTGACAAGCACCTCTCACATCTGAATGAAGTCCTTAACACTTAGAGGCAGCGTAAGACTTATGGTGCCCTACTAGACAATATTATAAGATACTGAAATAAATGAATATGCTGCTCATATAACATTTTACCGTATGACAAAGATGTGATGCTAACCGCACTATCCAGAAATTCCTAACTGCACTGGCTCAGCAAGGTATGCCTGTGATAATACAGGTCCCCCTTCAGCATGTATATTCCCCAGACTACAGGTACATTTCACTCCCTTTCCAAAGCAACCATAATAGGGTTTGAAGGTTTCCCTTGGTGATCAACTGTACTTTATTGCTCACCCACCATTAGCCTTACCAAAATCTGTCTTCGAATAGTTCCCTCCAGAGGATCACTGCCTTCACAAAGGCACACCAGTCTGCAAGCAACAAACCGTACTGCAAGAAAACAGTGCAGACATTCGTAAGTTCCCTTTTCTCTTTTTTTTTTTTTGAAAGTCAGACCTTGCCATATCTGAAAGACTGCTTGCCATTTTAAATTACAAGAGAAAAATTTGAAAGCTTCAGGAGTCAAAGCAGTCTGAATTTTAGCCAAGCTGCTTAAAACTGCTTTTTAGACAATAAGAAAAAAAAAATATTCTCATCAAAATACCTATTAAACACTTTAGAGAGAGATTAAGTTAAATACATGGTATTCAAAGACTTAATTACATTGCAGGTGCTTACAGTAACATGTCTTGAGAGCCTCAAAATAGCCTTCAGCAAAATAGGGAAATGAAGTTTAATAATCTTTACATTTTCAAAGTAAAAAGCAAAAATATTTTCAGGCCTTCCATCAGCCTTTCCATCAGGGATGGAAAAGACACCACTTAATGTATTTAAAATAGCCTCTCCCTGGCCCTTCAGCTGTAATACAAGATCTGAGAACATTACGCTCTACAATTACTACTTATTTTGTGTAAACTTACCCTTTTCCCTTTACCTGATATAATTTATATGATGCAGATTATACATAATTTTGACTATAATCCCTCAAGACAAAAATGTAGGCCAGATATTGCTATCTTGCAGAACCACATAAAGAACAGGCTGAGGGAAAAGACCAAAAGCTCACTTCTCCTTTCCCCCAGCCCTGCCCCTGGCTCCAAGCAAACCCACCAGCTGTGTACCTGGCTAAAGCAGAGAAGTAAAAAGAGGATTTAGAGGTTTTCTGTGTGTAAACATTGATGAGATAGTTACGTTAAAGAAACAATCTCACTTGATATAAATTAAGTGACCAACAGTCTAAAATTTACATCTATGTTATTTCCATACATTTTAGATTAAATCCATAGCATTAGAAGGCAAATTACAGCTTCCTTCGGTCACATCACCTCTTTACTGATGCTCTGGCACAGAAAGAGTGATAAGAATGTCTACACTGATTCTGTGTCACAAGGAGATCACTATTACACCAGGATGCTCCTTCCCGAACTGTTTATACAAGCCCACCTGTGTATTTTCCTCTGTTTACACCCTATCTGCAAAGATCCAAACAAATCTAGAGCACTACATTCATGCCCGTCAGCAGAGTTTTTCCTTTTTGTGCTACAGCACACAGAACACATTTAGGAAGGCATAGAACACATACATACGTTTAGCTCTTTGCTCATCATTGACAACAGAACCCATGTGTTTGGTCACAGCCCAGTTCCACAGGCTTATTGCACCCTCTTCAACCTGAGTACGAGAGAATTCCATTAGATTTAATTTTGTCCTGGATTTGGGTCATATTGAAATTTACTACTGGAAAAGAAACCATCTTTCATGTGTATCACAGTAATGACCTGTCCACATGTTTGTGCAACTTCCTTTTATGTTGGAGTCAAAGGTGTGAGTTTTCCATGAAACTGTTACATGATCCCACAGGGAGATCTGGGATAGTGACCTGAAAACAGGCATGCTGAATGGACCACATAGCATTTCTTCAGCTAAAAGTATGGATCATTCTTTTCTATAGATCCATCGTTTCAGAAGAATTAGAAGCAGCTGGCAGGAAGCACATACTCTTTTCATAAGTGTATTTCATAAGATATATTCAGTCTTATAGAAGACTATTTCACATCTTCTAAACACGAGAGCACTTCTAAGATGAAGCAAGGTAAGAAAGAACATGACTGTGTAAATCCAAGGCTGACAAGACCTGAAACTAAAAAGAACTAATTAATCATATGACCAATAGCACATATATGTGACATCATCCATCAGTGTGTTCAGCTCCAATTTGAAATTATGCATAATAGTGAATTCTGTAAGTGAAGTGGTGGACTTTAGAAACATTCAAATATGTTTCTAAACAAATCCCATTAATCTGTCATATTACCGAAATGTCTGAATGTATGTTTCTATCAAGTCCTTTTCCAAACTTAACAAAACATGACCTCACTTACTCTGTCCATCTGGGATGAAGTTTTCTCACAAACACTCAGATACAAAATTTGTGCAATAGCACATCACCATGTCCAAAATACAACTGATTCACTGGCAGTTTTCAGAATACCTTATATACATTTTAAACAGATGTTAAAAAATTTGAAGAGATTGGAAAAGAGCTGTAAGAATTGTATCAGGTTGGAAAACATATCTATAGTAAGGCTTCACCTCTTTTGCCTATCAAAAAAAAAACCTTAGTAGTTTAATTATTCTAATAATACCTACATCGGGAAGCTTCTGCTATTAGCAAACAAAGAACAAAGGCAACTGACTATATACTCCTGTTAGAAAGATGATGCAGTCCTACATAAAGGCAATAAGCTCCTTTAACAACCCACCTTGAAGGGCTGCACTTTCCATCACTTCAAATCCTAGTTTCCACGGCAGATCTTGCCTAACTAGGAGACATTTTACGACCCCTCTTATTGAAGAGATCAGATTACAAATTAATGATTTCTCCTTTAAAAATAATTTAGCCCAACTGATTCAGGAAGAACTGAAGGATACTAGTTCTATGCTCCTGTATTTCTTTACAGACTGCACTAAGTGTACTTTCTGTTGTGACACTTGCTAACCTATTTTGCTCCTTGTCACAAATTTAGGACTTTCAAAATCAGTCTTCCTTAGATGATAATCACTGAGTTAAATCTCCCTTCAAAATATAATTTTGGAGGAAAAGGTTGGACAATATCTCAGCTGGTCTTGTTTTTATTCCAGATTCATATATTAGTCATCAGACTTCTTTTTGAAAAAGGCCTTTTAAAGATGATGTTTACTACTTTCTAAGTACTCCTCTAGAAGAAATACACAGAAGGAAAAAAAACTAAAATTAAAGGCAATATAAACAACCTAATTCACTTTTATAATGTATGAAAATGAGTACTCCCCACTCTAATATTAGGTACTGGCTTTACCAGACAGTTAAAATGACATGCTTGCTTGTTTTCTTCTTCCTCAAGTATCTGCTATCATCGGAATCCACATACAGGATGAGAAGGACCTCTCCTCTGACCCAGTACCAAATTCAATGCATCAGCGCTCTATGCTTGCATTTTTACTTGAAATTACAATCAGATACGACTAGAAAATTGAAATAATAAAAACCTTAAGATCACTAAGATACCAGTAACTTCTCCCATTATGATGCACACTTTTACATTTAGGATCAGCATTTTGCATTGACTTTTTAAATGTAACATTTTCTGCTTTATTTTGGACTTCCACACTATTGGGTCAAAAGATGAAAAAATAAACTGTTTTTTTTAAATCCCAATAGCGTCAGAGTTAAACGTTTCACTTCACCGCAAAGATGGGAAGCAAGAGCAGGTGCTCGCAGAGCTGCAGGAACTGCAGCCACCCACCCAGGCGAGCGCTGCCGTGTGGTGTGAAGCACGTGTAACCCCCATTTCTTCAGGCGGGCTGGAGGGAGGCATCGGGCTGGGAGGCTCTACCTCAGCCGCGCTCCCATCCTCCTCAGAGATGCTCCTCGCCGCCTGGAAGAGCTCCTCGGTGAGGGCGGCGATGCGGGACGGGGCCTCCTCGCTCAGCAGCTCCCGCACCAGCCCTGTAAGACAGGACGAGAGGGGGGCGTGAGATACAGCCCAACAACAGGCGGCGGCTCCCAGGCGCTTATCGGGAAGGGAGCCCTCGCCCCGCGGCAGGCGGTAC
>NW_008796175.1:2881516-2886953 GCF_000699145.1 Aptenodytes forsteri
GGGGGGAGCAGCGCCTGAGGGGGAGGGCTGTTGCTGGGGCAAGGCCGCGCGAGGAGGGCGAACGGGAGGGCACCGCGTCTCCGGGGCGGCGGAAGGTGCCCGCCGGGTCCTGGCGCCGGGAGCAGGGCGGCAGGCGTGCTCATCCCGCTGCGTGCTCCCCTCTGCCCTCAGGGTAGCAGGCAGCTGCAGGAGAAATCCCTGAAAATTTCCTCTACGCTGTATGTTGGCAACCTGTCCTTCTACACCACCGAGGAGCAGATCCAGGAGCTCTTCTCCAAGTGCGGAGATGTCAAGAGGATTGTCATGGGGCTGGACAAGATCAAGAAAACCCCTTGTGGCTTCTGCTTTGTCGAGTATCCTCTCTGGTTCCCTGCTACTGTCAGCCCGTGTGCGGTTGCCATCTTTAGTTTCTCTCTGCACAGCAAGCTTAGCTGTACTGCTGTGGAAAACCTGAAAAGAAGTGATGGTCAAGTGCTTTCTACCAGGCGCTTCCCTTCCAACGTTGCTACTTCCCCACCACCACCTTAATTGAGAGACAGACTGTACAGCTGTGCTGTAGGTGAAAAGTGCTACCGCTGCTGTACTTTCTGGAGGTGGCAGAGAGTGCCTTTAATTTGTTAATTTCTTTAATGATTTTAGGGCCAAAATGAGAACTGTTACAATCGTCACTGTGAGCTCTTGCGTGGCCAGAGCACATGTTCACTTTCTCACCTTAACTTTACACCTGAATGAAGTAGCAGAATAAGCCATGGCGGTATTCCCAAGCACAGAGTACGTGCTTGAACAAGTTGTACTGTGAACTGTCTTTGCAAAGCTCTCTTCTGAGGCCTGCCTCTCTTGTTCAAATTCAGTCAAGTTTCACGTAGTATAAAAAGGCATATTACAGATTTCTTGCCCTTAGCAAGGTTTTAATGTGTTTGTTTCATCTGCTTGTGAAATAAGTGATCCAAAGCTACTTCTTGTCTGTGCAGGTACTAACATTAAAGTTCACAATCCTTTCTGAGTGGGAGCTGTTTTTAGCTTGGATTTATATGAGCGCAGTTTTTGATCCCATAGAGAAGAGCAGGAAGAGTAGAAAAGGCTGGAAGGCAGGGTTTTTCTGCTTCTCAAATACAATAGTTCTCTTTTTTATTTTCCCTGTACCCAACAAAATAGCACTCTTAGTTCTCCTTATAGTATGCTTCAGATACTACACAAGAGCAGACGCTGAACACGCAATGCGATTTATCAACGGCACACGACTAGATGACCGCATCATTCGAACTGACTGGGATGCAGGGTTTAAGGAGGGACGACAGTATGGAAGAGGAAAGACTGGAGGACAGGTAAAGGCAATACCAGCTCATACCTTGAATTTGATCCCCCTAAGACTGTGTACTGCTTTGCTAGTTTTGTCTCATGCAGAACAATGTGTAGACTGTAAAGACCTGATAATGAACTTTAGCCACTCCCAGGTTGTTTTGGTAACTGATGCCTGGTGTTAAAAACTAGAAATAGAACTTAAGGCCATTTCTGTCTAGGACTCTAAACTTCCTGCAATGCAAGCAGAATGTTCCCTAATCCAAGCTAGTACTCTTAAAATGATGCAGAATTTGAATCTAGCGTAGCTGCTAGACCAATCTCATAACACAGAAGTTTGCCCCAGTGCGAAGGTGAGGTTCCTTTGCAGATTTCCAGGGTGGAGGGGAGAAAATGTTCTGGAGGCCAAGCCTGGCAATTCAGAAAGCTGGACTGCAAAGCTGAATGAAAATATTTTGGGGTCTTCTTTGCTTCTTATCTAAAAAGGCCCCAGCCATCAGATATATCCTCATTTGTCATTTTTAGCACCATTACCGCCTTTTTGGTAGATGATTTGAAGAGATTTCAAACGAGTCAAAGTGCTTCTAACCTGAACTTCAGTTCCCCACCAACTGAGCAAGGAGGGGATGATGATTCTGAACTCTAGCAGGAGACAGGCAATGCAGGGTACTAATATCTGTGTTACTGCTGTGCCCCAGGTGCGAGATGAGTACCGGACAGACTACGATGTGGGAAGAGGTGGCTTTGGCAAGATCATTCAGATGCAGAAGGCAAATCATCAGCCTGCGATCTATTAATTGCCTCATGGGTCCTAGCTCATAGAGGGCTCTGTCCTTCCAGAGCTAGCCCTGTTCTCGCATTTTGGATTGGGGTAGGGAGTGAGATCCAAGTTCCAGCAAAAGGTGACCCTCCTTAGACTGTGGATATATATGTATTCATTCCCCCTTCCTTCTGGGCTAGAGAGGATGTTCTGTGCTGATACAGGGCAACAAGGGAAAAAAAAATAATGGACAGCTCTGCAGGATTCTGGGTAAGAAGAAATGCAGCATGTCACACACACCTTGTGCTATGACATACTCTTCATGTTGCAGCTAAGCAGGTGGCTTCCTCCCAGCTGCAGCTGCAGCCGTGGTTGCTCTCAAATGGAACTTCTTAAAAGCTTATCACCATCGGAGCCGTCCAGGTGCCTGGGCACCTTGTGGGGATGCACAAGAGATTCAGGTTTTTAATTTACAACCTCATCTGCTTACAAAGCAGTATCGCTGTTTGGATGAGAGAAGTGGAACAAGGTCTTATCATCCACTTGGAGGTGCTTGTCTGCACATCTAGCCCTTGGGTTGGTCAGGACCTGCAGAGCATTTCTCTTTATGATGCCCCCAGTGCTGCCTGGCTTTTCAGATCCTCACTGTTCGGCATGATTTTGTTAAAAGTTTCTTTCAATTTTTTAAATAAACGGTTGTATCGGGTCTGGCTGAGATGGAGTTAATTTTCCCCCTAGCAGCCCTCATAGTGCTGTGCTTTGTATTGGTAGCTAGAAAGGTGTTGATAACACACCAGTGTTTTGGCTACTGCTGAGCAGTGCTCCCACAGCATCAATGCTGTCTCCAGCGTTTCCCCCCTCACCCAGTAGGCTGGGGGTGGGCAAGATCTTGGGAGGGGAGAAAGCCAGGACAGCTGACCCAAACCGACGAAAGGGATATTCCATACCATATCACGTCTGCTCAGCAATAAAAAGGGGGGCAGGGGGCATTTGTTATTATAACGTTTGTTTTCTGGAGCAACTGCTATGGTTGCTGAAGCCCTACTTCCCGGGAAGTGGGCAGACATCACCTGCTGATGGGAAGTAGAGAATAAACCTTTTGTTTTCCTTTGCTTCCACGCGCAGCCTTGCTTTTGCTTTATTAAACTGCCTTTATCTTGACCAACGAGTTCTTTTCCATCTTATTTTCTCCTCACCTGTCCTGCTGAGGAGGGGAGTGATAGAGTGGCTTCGTGGGCACCTGGCATCCAGCCCAACATGGGGCCTGAGACAATGGCAGTTTTGTATTAAGCATGCTATAGCTGTAGTAGTTATTAAGTAGCAAGCTTCTGTGCGGGTCACAGAGTTTGTTGTCTGCACTGCTTTATCTCTTTATTTTGCTGAGCTTGGGAACATGTTAGTACAAACAATGGCTGCGTGCTTTGCCCTGGCATTGATGGCCTTGCTGTGCTGGGAGAGCTATGTTGTGGAGAGGATGAGGGAATACATCTCCCTCTTCCTACCCGGGACTGATGTAGGTGGTTTTATTATGCAGGGTCCCAAGGTCCTTGTTCACCCTTACGTGAGCTGTTTAATACTACTTATTAACACTCTTGGCCTGTTACGGGGTTTGTGGAATCTGGTGTTGTCCCGGTGTAAGAGAAGACAACTTTTGGGTGAGGCGATACTGAAATGTGCCCAGAGGCAGCCGGTCCCTGGGTGGCAGGGTGTGTGGAAGGATTTGGGCAGGTGCCTAGGGCGGTTATCACGTCCCATAGCCTGGGACTTTACACCTGAACCGGCAAGTAACCCTGGCAAACTGACGTGCCACCTGATAGAAGGGTGCCTTGCCTACCCCAATGAAAACCAGCAGCTTCTAGCACTGTACTGGGGCTTGGCCTGTGCCTACCAAGCCACAGTTCAGTACTCTCAGAGCACTGTGGTTAAGGCAGGGACCCAAACCACCTCTGAGAATACCTTGACTGAGACCAGAGTGCAAACTACATCTGAGGATATGATAGTAGAGATAGGGACCCAAACAACAACAACTGCCCCAGTAGTGAAAAAGAAAGAGTGGACAAGGAGGTCAACGGGTCCATATCATCAATTAGTAAGGGAGGAGGAAGAAGAGAAAGGGTTTGACCAAGAAGCTGGTCCTTTGGCAAAGAAATTGGAGGAAGGAGTGAGAATTCAGACAAGAAGCGGAAACTACCCAGTCTCTGACCTCATCAGAACTTCGAGACATGCAGAAAAATTACAGCCACCAGCCAGGTGAGTGGATTGCTGCCTGGCTGCTCTGATGCCAGGATAACGGGGCCGACAGTCAGCAATTGGAAGGTAAGAAAGCCCAACAGCTGGGATTCCTTGCTAGAAACCGGGGATTTGAGAGAGGCATTGGAAAAGAGGCAGTAATTTGCAGTCTCTCGAGACGGCTCCCCTCCAGTGTGAGGGGAAGAAAACCAAGATGTCCTGTGCACACATGGCCGTGCAGGAGGGTGATTCAAAGAGCCCCAGTGTCATATTCTAACAGCTTGGCAACGATGTTTTGCCCGGATGTGGATACAGCAACTGTGGAGAGAGTGTCTTCTTGGCTCCAAAACTTTGAAGAAAATCTCTGTCTCTCCTCATCCCTACAGGCCAGCGCCTTGGCTGTCAGGGGCACCCCAAGAAGTCGGTCCCCTCCTGCCCCAGTCAGAGGGAAAGGGAGCCCCAGGTGCATGCCGTGTGGTGCACTCTGGTTCTTCCTGCGTGACCAGAGGGAGGACATGAGGAAGTGGGATGGTGAACCCACCTTTAAGCTGGAAGCCCGTGTACACAAACTCGGAAGGAAGACAGCTGTTAAGAAGGGGCCACGCAAGAAGGCTGTCAGCTCTGTTGCTGTAGAGACACAAGAAGGCAATCGGCGATCTCCCAGACATAGAAGGACTGAGATCACCTCCCTTGATCCTGGTGAAGGGACTTCTGGTCTGGCACTGAAAGGGTCAGACAGCAAATACTCTGACCAGGAACAGGAATAGAGGGCCCCTGCCTTCTGCCAGGAGGAGGAAAGGGATGACCAGGTGTCGTGGTTTAACCCCAGCTGGCAACTAAGCACCACACAGCTGCTCACTCACTCCCTGCCGGTGGGATGGGGGAGAGAATCAGAAGAGTAAAAGTGAGAAAACTCATGGGTTGAGATAAAGACAGTTTAATAAGTAAAGCAAAAGCCGTGCGCACAAGCAAAGGAAAACAAGGAATTCATTCACTACTTCCCATCGGCAGGCAGGTGTTCAGCCATCTCCAGGAAAGCAGGGCTCCATCACGCGTAACGGTTACTTGGGAAGACAAACGCCATCACTCTGAACGTCCCCCCCTTCCTTCTTCCCCCAGCTTTGTATGCTGAGCATGACATCATATGGT
>NW_008796175.1:2887685-2890414 GCF_000699145.1 Aptenodytes forsteri
ACTTGCACTGCTTCTTGTAAGGCTTGTCCTCCATTGGTTCAGGTGGTTCCTGCTATAGTAATTCCTGTAACATGCAACTCAAACCATGGGTTACAAAAATTTAAAGGTATTTCCATTACAATCTCCACCCCTGGTCCCTTTAGGCCAGGCTATAGGGTTTAACATTGCAATGAACTCCTCCCCTTGTTCCTAGCCTGGCTAGCAACAAGGGGTTCTTGCTATAGTAATTCTCATAATGTGCAACTCAAATCCCGGGTTACAACAATTTAAAGGTATTTCCATTACAATCTCCACCCCTGGTCCCTTTGGACCAGACCATAAGGTTTAACATTGCAATGAACTCCTCCCTTTGCCCCTGCTCTGGCTTGGACTTATCCACAAGACTGCAGTCCCTTAGTGTTGTACCTGCTCCAAGCAGAGCCTTATTTATGAGCCACATTTTCTTCAGAGGTATACCTGCTGCGGCATAGACTTATCCACAGCCACAGTCTCTTGAGGTGTCCTCTCCCAACTTCTTGTGCACCCCCAGCCTACTCGCTGGTGGGGTGGTGTGAGAAGCAGAAAAGGCCTTGACTCTGTGTCAGCACTGCTCAGCAGTAACTAAAACATCCCTGTGTTACCAACACTGTTTCCAGCACAAATCCAAAACATAGCCTCATACTAGCTTCTATGAAGAAAATTAACTCTATCCCAACCAAAACCAGCACACCGGGTATACTGGACTGTGTGGATTTGATGGCATGGCACATCAGACCCACAGAAGTATAAGGCTTTGGTAGACACTGGTGCACAGTGTACACTGGTGCCATCAGGGTATAGGGGCAATGAACCCATCTGGATCTCTGGAGTGACAGGGGGATGCCAAGAATTGTCTGTATTGGAGGCTGGGGTGAGCTTAACAGGGGACAAGTGGCAAAAGCACCCCATTGTGACCAGCCCAGAGGCCCCTTGTATCCTTAGCATAGACTACCTCAGGAGAGGGTATTTCAAGGACCCAAAAGGGTACTGGTGGGCTTTTGGTGTAGCCACTGTGAACACAGAGAAGATCAAACAGCTATCTACCCTGCCTGACCTCTCGGAAGATCCCTTCGTTGTGGGATTGCTGCGAGTTGAAGAACAGCAGGTGCCAATTGCTACCAGGACGGTGCACCGGCAGCAATATCACACAAACCAAGACTCCCTGGCTCCCATCCATGAGCTGATTCATCAATTGGAGAGCCAGGGAGTGATCAGCAAGACTCGCTCACCTTTTAATAGTCCCATGTGGCCAGTGCAAAAGTCTGACAGAGGGTGGAGGTTAACAGTAGACTATCGTGGCCTGAACGAAGTGACACCACCACTGAGTGCTGCCGTACCAGACATGTTAGAGCTCCAATATGAACTGGAGTCAAAGGCAGCCAAGAGGTATGCTACAATTGACATTGCCACCAATGCGTTTTTTTCAATTCCTTTGGCAGCAGAGTGCAGGCCACAGTTTGCTTTCACATGGAAAGGTGTCCAATACACCTGGATTCAACTGCCCCAGGAGTTGAAGCACAGCCCTACCATTTGTCATGGACTAATCAAAACTGCATTGGAAAAGGGTGATGCCCCTGAACATCTACAATACATCGATGACATTATCATGTGGGGCAAGAAGGCAGAAGAAGTATTTGAGAAGGAAAAAAGTAATTCAGATTTTTCTGAAAGCTGGTTTCACCATAAAAAGAAGTAAGGTCAAGGGACCTGCACAGGAGACTCGGTTCTTGGGAATAAAATGGCAGGATGGATGCCATCATGTCCCTATGGATGTGATCAACAAGATAGCAACTATGTCTCCACCAGCTAATAAGAAGGAAACACTAGCTTTCCTAGGCCTTGTGGGATTCTGGAGAATGCATATTCCAGGTTATAGTCAGCTTGTGAGCCCCCTCTATCGAGTAACATGAAAGAAGAACTATTTTGAGTGGGGCCTTGAGCAACAACAAGCCTTTGAGCATATGAAACAGGAGACAGCTCGTGCGGTAGCTCTTGGGCCTGTCCAGACAGAACCAGTTGTGCAAAATATACTCTACACTGCAGCTGGGGAGCATGGTCTCACCTGGAGCCTCTGGCAGAAAACATCAGGAGAAACCCAAGGTTGACCATTAGGGTTTTGGAGCCAGGGGTATTGAGGATTAGAAGCCCACTACACCCTGACTGAAAAAGAGATACTTAGCAGCATATGAGGGGGTTCAAGCTGCTTCGGAAGTTGTTGGTGCAGAAGCATAGCTCCTCTTGGCACCACAATTGCCCGTGCTACACTGGATGTTCAAAGGAAACATCCTCTCCACATCATGCAACCAGCGCTACATGGAGTAAGTGGGTAGCATTGATCACACAAAGAGCTCGACTGGGGAAACGCAATCACCCAGGAATCCTGGAAGAGATCATGGACTGGCCAGAAGGCAGAGATTTTGGAGCATTGCCTGAGGAAGTGGCTTGTGCCCAGGAAGCACCACCATATAATGAGTTATCAGAAGATGATTATGCTTTGTTTACTGATGGATCCTGTCATGTTGTAGGAAAACATCAGAAGTGGAAAGCTGCTGTGTGGAGTCCCACACAACAAGTTGCTGAAGCCACTGAAGGAGAAGGTGAGTCAAGTCAGTTTGCAGAAGTGAAAGCCATCCAACTAGCCCTAGAGATTGCTGAACAAGAAAAGTGGCCAGTACTCTCTCTCTATACTGACTCCTGGATGGTGGCTAATG
>NW_008796175.1:2890925-2893750 GCF_000699145.1 Aptenodytes forsteri
CAACATACAGATGGGCTCGTGATCGAGGGGTGGACCTGACCATGGAGGCCATCACACAGGTCACTCATGAATGTGAAATATGTGCCGCAATCAAGCGAGCCACACGAGTAAAGTCTCCCTGGAATAGAGGGCGGTGGCTGGGTTTTCTATATGGTGAGGCCTGGCAAATTGACTATATTAGACCATTGCCATGAACATGCCAAGGCAAGCGCTACATACTCACCATGGTGGAAGCAACTACCGGTTGACTAGAAACATACCCTGTAAACCACGCCACTGCCTGAAACACCATCTTAGGCCTTGAAAGGCAAATTTTGTGGCGACATGGTACCCCAGAAAGAATTGAATCAGACAATGGGACTCATTTCTGAAATAACTTCATAAATTCCTGGGCCAAGAAACATGGCATTGAGTGGGTATATCACATCCCCTATCACCCACAAGCCTCTGGAAAGATTAAGAGATATAATGGACTGTTAAAGACTATGTTGAGAGCGTTGGGCAATGGGGCATGGAAGCACTGGGATATAAATTTAGCAGAAGCCACTTGGCTGGTTAACACCAGAGGATCTGCTAACCATCCTGGTCCTGCCCAAACAAAACCCCTACATGCTGTGGGAGGAGATAAGGTCCCTGTAGTGCACATAGGGAAGTGGCTGGGAAAGGTGGTGTGGGTTGCTCCTCCTATGGAAAAAGGCAAACCCATTTGTGGGATTGTTTTCGCTCAAGAACCTGGGTGTACTTGGTCGGTAATGCAGAAGGATGGGGAGACCCGGTGTGTGCCTCAAGGAGATTTAACCTTGGGGGAAAAATAATCTGTGATGTAAGTTGTATGTTGTAGGAAGTGATGTAGCAGGAACAACCTGAACCGACGAAGAGTGAGTTTTGCAAGGAACCAGACAAGTGCAATGATGACCCAAACCAAGCCAGTGTTGGTGCCCATCAATTGAACCTACTGCTTCTCCTGTCCTGAGCACCCATCTTTACAGATGGGGCCTAAGTCGTGGCCTGTTCTTACGAACATTTGGAGGAGTGGAGGAAGCCCATGGAATGGGAGAATAAGATCTATCTGTTAAACGACAGGGGATAGTAGGTAATGAGAATGTATAAATTTGTATGTTGGGTATAAAGATGGTTTAAGTATGTAGTATAAGTTGTAAGTGTTGGTAAGAAGGGATTTCAATAATAAGAATTAAATACAATGGGATGGTTAGAAGAGATATATATATGTATTAAATTATGTGGGACCTGAGCATGACTCAAATGGTATGGAATAGGTTGTCTCTGCAATGTTTACCCCCTCACCCAGTAGGTGGGGGTGGGCAAGATCTTGGGAGGGGGCACAGCCAGGACAGTTGACCCAAACTGACCAAAGGGATATTCCATACCATATGATGTCTGCTCAGCAATAAAAGCTAAGAGAAAGGGAGGGGGGAGAGGGATTCATTATTACAACATTTGTTTTCTGGAGCAACTGCTATGGTTGCTGAAGCCCTACTTCCCGGGAAGTGGGCAGACATCACCTGCTGATGGGAAGTAGAGAATAAACCTTTTGTTTTCCTTTGCTTCCACGCGTGGCCTTGCTTTTGCTTTATTAAACTGCCTTTATCTTGACCAACGAGTTCTTTTCCGTCTTATTTTCTCCCCACCTGTCCTGCTGAGGAGGGGAGTTATAGAGCAGCTTGGTGAGCACCTGGCATCCAGCCCAAGGTCAACCCACTACAGCAGTGAGTCCTGTACCTGTTGCAGTTTGTGCTCTATGACACAAACTGGGGGGGAACATCTCCTGTTGGTGTCTTAAAGCTGCTGTCACTTGCAAACACAAAGATGGACACTAAAAGGGGGACATGAGTCTCGCTGTGTTTCTCTTGGCTTCCGTCTTGGTGCTGGCTTTTCCTCCTCTTCTGTTTTGCAATAGCTGATGGCTGATGTCAGAAGGAAGTTGCTTATAAAGTGTACGGGTGCTCTGAATAAGACAAGTCCTTATGTTTCATATCGTCAGGTTCTAGGAGAACTTTCTCTATCCTGTCACCTGTTCCACAATCGGAGCAGTGTATAAAGCAAAACAAAGGCCCAGTGTGTACTTCAGAGGGTGCCAGGAACTCCCTTCTCCATGTTTATGACAGGCTTTCTTCCCATTCTAAGAGCATGGCTGACACTCTCTAACCTGTTCTTAGGGTCCAAACAAGGGACCAGAGGAGATGAAAACCCTTTCTGATCTGTCCCCAAGAACCTCTCAGCTAGGGCAGGTAATTCCAATGAACAAGTTAAATTCTGTCTGTAAATTGGGTTTGTATTATGTAAATAATAGCAGCTGCTCCCTGCCCAGTAATGTGTAATCATCATTTTTCATGCATTATCTCATCCAAGATAATAGAAACTGTTGCACACCCATCTGCAGACCAGGCATACAATTAAGTTAGTTTAACACTCACATTACCCTGTGTCCTGGTTTCGGCAGGGATAACCAGGCATAAATTAAGTTAGTTTAACACTCACATTACCCTGTGTCCTGGTTTCGGCAGGGATATTTTCCTCCTAATAGCTAGCACAGTGATGTGTTTTGGATTTTGGATGAGAATAATGTTGATAACTCACCGATGTTTTAGTTGTTGCTACATAGTGCTTACACTAGTCAAGGACTTTTCAGCTCCCCATGCTCTACCGACTGAGCAGGCTGGAGGTGCACAAGAAGCCGGGAGGGGGCACAGCCAGGACAGCTGACCCAAACTGGCCAAAGGGACATTCCATACCATGGGACGTCATGCTCAGTGTATAAACTGGGGGGAGTTGGCCAGGGGGTGGTGACCACTGCTTGGGAACTG
>NW_008796175.1:2894936-2908430 GCF_000699145.1 Aptenodytes forsteri
TTGGGTCAGCTGTCCTGGCTGTGCCCCCTCCCAGCTTCTCGCTGACAGGGCATGGGGAGCTGAAAAGTCCTTGACTAGTGTAAGCACTATGTAGCAACAACTAAAACATCGGTGCGTTATCAACATTATTCTCATGCTAAATCCAAAACACAGCACTGTGCCAGCTACTAGGAGGAAAATTAACTTTATCCCAGCCGAAACCAGGACACCCTGAAGTCTTGATAAGTGAGCGGGAGGGGGTGTTACATTTAGTTTGTTGAAATGTCTCCTACCTGTTTGTTTTGCAAGTCAGGTTGCTGCACCTGTACAACTGTCACAGGTCTTGAAAGAACTGCATGCTTAGTCTTCAGCAGGTTTAAGCAATGACAGCATTGAGAAGCCTGTGATGCAGGCTGCCCCTGAGATTCAGTGAAAAGGAGCAGGACATTGACTTAAGAGTGAAAAATACAAGCAGTCATCTGTCCAGCCTGGCAAAGCAGCATCAGCATGAGGTCCCTTGTGGAGAATATGAATCACAGAGGGAATAATTGCCTGGGCAAACACAGCAGGGAAATGGGAAAACTTAAGGAAGATGGGGAGAGGTATCAGCCATGAAACTCTAGGATTAGCAAAGGCATCTCTTGTGTATGAGGTAGGGAGACATAAGGCAAGCTTTCAGTTTGCTCCTGGAAGAGCCTGGTGTGGCCTGTTGGACACCTCAGTCCTATGTATGGGACAGAACATGCAGAAATCTGTTCAGTCAGGTCTGTTTTATGACTGCAGAAGACATCAGTCTCTACTTTTGCAAGATACTGTTATTTCAGCTCTACACAGATCTCCCTGTCCCACTCACTTCAGTCTGGAGGAAGGATGTCTCCTTCAGCAAGTCCCAAACCAGGGCTAGCAATCTATGCACTGTTCCTCATTCAGCATAAGCTTTGCAAAGAAATTTGTGCTGACTTTTATTCAAACAAACACATGTATTTGCCTAAAGGAATCCACCTCAAATACTACAGCTGCAGTAAATACCAGGATCCCTTCCTTCTACAGCAATCCCAGACAGAACCAGAGAGAGATGAGAAAGTTTACAAGTCAGTAGGTGCTCCCAGCTCTCGGCCCATGCTGCCACGTGTAGGTACCCACATGGCACCATGCTGCATCAGTCAGTAGAGGTGTCCTTGCCAAGAGCGTTCCCAAACACAGTGGCTGCCAGGGTCCTGGTGCAGCCCCTCCAGCCCTGGCTGGGCTCCTGGCCGTGGCACGCTCTGTGCCGAGAAGACTCAGGCTCCAGGGCTGCCTTTCAGACACCTTTCATCAGCACACAAAGGTCCTATTAGGAGAGAAAACCCTTTGTTCTCACATTGTTGAGGCAGTGCCAAGATGGGCAGTGCAGCCAACAGACTGAGAGACCTGATGAGACTCAAGAGGAACTGGGTACAGCTTAGCAGCAAGCACGTGGCTGCCTCTCCAAGTAGTGAACAGTTAACATGCTGAAAGCAGAGGCCACTTTCCCTGGCCAACAGCCAAGCTCTTTCTGTAAAGAACCCTGATGCTGAGTTCATGCCAGCACTAACCAAAGGATCTTAAACCACCCTTCAGGCTTCCTGGTCAATCAGGACTTGGACTCCAGTGAGTTTCTGCTGGATCACTTGTGATCTGTGGAGACCCTCTTCCTCCATGATAGAGAACAGAATAAAGTAGAGCAGTTTTGCCAGGAAATGCTGCTCCTCCTCAGGCTCCTCAGCCACGCTCTCACTCAGAAACACCACACTTAAAGCCATCTGCACTGGGGAGGGGAAGAGGCAGGCTGTGGTTCTCATTCAGTGTGACAGTTTTTAGAGTCCCCTTTGATCCAGTAACAAATCTGAGCAAACTTTAGAGCGGTCAGGTGAACGGCAACATTATAGTTGTGGTGCTCCCCAGCCACTTCTAGCCACCAGTGCCCTGAGAAGATCCTGATCACCTTCCTCTCCCATTTGTGTCATACAGGGTCCCACACTTTCCCATACACCTCAGAGCTGGACACACCAGGCCTGGCATCACAGTGCTGGTAGATGAGGTGGACTGTCTTGTTCTCCACCCCACAGAAGCAGTCACCCGGCCAATCACTGTCAAACCCCAAGAAATGAATCCTCTTCCCAGCCACCTCCTCTGCTGCCGGAGCTGCCATCAGCTTCATGTGCGGGCGTCGGTGTGGCCCGTGCAGCTCCAAAAGGGCGTAGTCGTTGTCCATGCTGACCAACTTGGGGCCCCAGATCCAGCCTGTGGGCACCTGCGTGCGCTGCATCTGAGCCCAGCGCATTGTCAGCCTCTCTGTCCCCATCCCATTGCCAGCACCCTGTGCCGGTGTCAGGAAACCCACCCTGATCTTCTTGGCCCCCTTCACGTAGTCTTTGTTGTTGTGAATGCAGTGGGCAGCAGTGAGGACGTGCCACGTGGACACCAGCACGCCCGTGCAGCCCGTGGAGATCTTGACGGTGGCAGAGAAGGGGTAGTTCATCAGGAAGTGGTTCCCGATGATGGAAAACCGCCTGTCTGCACTATAAATCTGCCGCTTGCCTCGCACATGCCACCTCTGCTGTCTCCTCTCCGCGCCATTCACCCAGGGGCTCACTTCCACCGTGGTGAGGGTACGTGTGCCGTTGGGATACACTGTCTCGTAAGAGAGGTACTCTTGGAAGTCCTGAGGGACCAGGGTGGCCTCCCAATGGGCGCAGGCATCATCACAGTGTGTTGTCATCTCCAGGATGGGCTGTGACAAGAACCACCCTTTGGCTAGTTGCAGCGCGGACCGGGGAACAAGAGTGGGAACCAGGTCACCAGCTGCAGCACTGGGAAGAAAGGAGAGCAAGAGAAGAGCAACCACCTGGCAGCAAGTCATCGTGCCAGACCTGCAAAGGCAAAGCAAGGAGAGCATTAAGCCCGCACAATTAGAGAGCCAGCCACCTGCCGTGGCTCAGGGCCGGGAGGATTATCGGATGCACGCAGCCTTGTGCCAGCTACTGCATTGTGCATGCTTAAGCTGTTACCACAGAAAGCAGAAGGGTTGGGACCTGCCTGGAGCCAGGTGAGTAGGGAGCGATAGGAATCTCACACGGCACTGGCTTTGATCTCCTGGAGCTCTTCTGGATGGTGAGGCCCTGCAGCACAACCCAGCACCGCTGCAGAAATATCACAGGCTGATGAGTTTGCTCTGTCACGCCAGTAACCCCATCCGCCCTGGGGTGGATTCCCCAGATTCCAGGGCTTGCGCCCCACTGATGGATGTGTCCCACCCAGCAGCCACGGCAGCTCCGCTCCACCAGCCGGTTACCTGCAGGGAAGAGGATCTGACGGTACAAGGAAGAAGGCGGCACATTAACTCCTCGGGTTGAAGTATTTGGTGTCACAGAGCAGTGTGGACCAGCCAGCCTATTTTAACTCCCAAACAGATCATTGTACCCAATTTAAAATTTGATCTGCTGTTACATCTCCCTGTGGGCCACCCCTGTTCTGGCAGGCAAGCAGTGCAGGGCGCAGGCTCTGCAGTGCCAGCTCTCCCTCCAACGGCTCATCAGTACAGCCCTCTGACTTCATCGTGCCCCAAGCCTGCATACCCACACAGGCTCCTCTCGGCAGCCCCGCTGGAGGCTCTTCCTTGGCAAGCAGCTGGTGTGCAGAGAGAGCTGCTCCAACACCTCCACCAGGAAAGCCCCATGTCCCCCGAAGGCAGCCGGGGTCTGTGCCGGACACATGGCAGTGCGTGTGGTTATGAAAGCCGCAGGGGATGTGGTGGAGCCAGGTGAGGAGGGAGGCTGAGATCCACCAGCTCTCTGCACCCCCCTGCACCCTGACCCACCAGTGCTGCATCCCCGGCATGGCCCACAGCCAAGAATGTTGCCGTCAGCCAGTGGCCACAGCCAGGGCCTCCGCTGCAATGCTGCCCCAACTGCCTGCCCCCTCAGCATGGCTTGGGCCAAATGCAGCCAGAGCCAACAACCCTCCAGCCCCCCTTTAAATCCAGGAGGGACAGCAACAGGGAGATCACAAACCAAGCCCTGGCTGTAGCTCCCAGGGAGGCCAGCCTGAGTGCCCCCCCGGCACTACAGCCAGCAGGATAGCACTGAAACAGGAGCCAGCCCTGCCTCCCCTGTCCGTGCTCCTGCCCACGCTTGTGCCCGCTCTGCCCAGCACCTGTGCAGCGGCAAAGGCATGGGCAGGGGAGCAGCTTCAGGCTTGTTTGGTTCCCTCCAGGGCTCTGCCAGCTGCTCTGCCAGGGCTGGAGCCACCCCGGGGAGGCCCACAGCCAGGCGGCAGGCAGGAACACAGCCTGTGCTGTGAATCTGGGTGGAAACTACCCAGCTGATGGGGCAAATCACAGGCAGCTGTGTGCAAGGCTGGGGACCGGGCCTCGCAGTGGCAAAGCCAGGCTCCGCTTTTTGCTGCATTTTCTCAAACCAGAAAATGGTCCCTTCCAGACTGGCACAGGAGGGGAAAGCCCACCCTGCAGCCTCCAATACCTGACAGCCTTCACCCAGGAACATGCTTCCCTCCCAGCCCCTCTCTGCACAATGGAGCCCCGGGTTGCTATCAGGGCATCTCAGCAGGCCACACACAGGCTGGTGCGGCAGCAGTTAAAGCAGTGGGAGCAGCCTGTGCTGCTCCCTTGTGCCGACAGGCTCCAGCTGGGTGTTATTCACCCACCAACTGATGCGTGGAGATGTACAGTAACGCCAGCGGGGCCCGGGAAAGGCAGAGGTGCTGCCTGGCAGAGGATGCGGTGCCATCCCTGGCAGCTCTGCTAGCCCGGATGGGGCAGAAGGAGGTGGCGGGCAGAGGGAGGCGGGATCCCCCCAGAGTGGGTGCCCAAGGCTTGGACGGCCTCCCCAAGCAGGCAGCCAAGGGCAGGGCACTCGGCATGGGCCCCAGGGGTAGACAGGGCTGCTGCACTCCTGCCAGCACCTGCGCCCATGGCAGGATGGCACCGACCCACTGCACCACACCAGCATGGACTGGCAGCTGCCAGAGAGCTGCTTCCCTGCCGGGCTGCCATGATGGGAGCTGCCCAGGGCTTCCAACATACTGCTCCGTGTCCGGAGCTCTGCCAGTCCCAACGGGTGCCCAGGATGGGACGCCAGTGGTCAGTGGGATGGCCTGGAGCCAGGCACAGACATGCGCATGGGCACAAACGGACCCATGCATGGCCATGGACATGTGCACGGGGACACAGGCACAAACAAAAGCATGGGGGTGGCTGCAGCAGTGCCAAGCCAGGGGGTGAGGGCTGCAGCAATATCATGGGCCCATTGCCCGCTAGGCTTGGGCAACAGCACCCGAACCTGGGTGCATGGGTGCCAGGTGGACTGCGGGCTCAGGGCTCAGCAGGGCCCCATGTGCTGCCCCTGGCCAGAAGATACCCACCAGGTGGGGTGGTGAGACCCAGCGCAGCACACCGAGGCACCGGCATGGCCAGGAGAGCTGGAAGCACCTGCGAGGAGCCAGTGCCAGGAGTCAGCTGCGCCTGAGGGCTGGAGCCTGAGGCTCTGGCAGGGCACCCCAGCCGGGGGCAGCAGGGCAGGCAGTGCCCAGCACGAGGCCAGAGCAGGTGCCGCAGCCCCTTTTACTCTGGGGACAACGCTGGGGCAGGGCTCACAGCTCCAGCCCAGGGGCCAAGCAGAGCTGATGGTGTGGGCCCCTCACTGTTGACCGTGCGGTGACCCTGCTCCACTGCCAGTAAACAGGGAGAGATGCCAAAACCACGCAAGATCCATCTGCCCTAAATTAGTTTATTTTGCAAAATAATGTCAGGGCTGATTTAGACCAGACGAGAATCTGGGAAATCATCATCTTCTCACATGGATGCAGCCCAGCTCCTGGGCACGCTTCCTCTGCAGGCCATTGCTGAAGCCTCCAGGAGATATTTCCAAAGTCTTTACTGCAGCCGCTGCCCTGGGACCTGGTGAAACACTCCCACACAGCACAGGGCCTGCAGGGCAGGGCCATGGCAGGCTGGTGTCCTGCCCACAGGTACCAGCGGCACTGGGTTGAGCTGACCCGGAGCACTGCTCCACAGTTCCTGGCTCACTGGCTCACTGTCCCAGAGGACAGTGTGAGGGCTGGTGGCTCCAGCCGGAAGGTTTTGGGCAGGGAGCTCACCCAGCACAGATGGCTGTGGCCGAGCCCTGCTCTGCGCTGGCACCAGCCTGGCACCCGGCTCGGTAGCACATGGGTCCTACCCAGGGGTCCGTAACCACAGGGCATTAACACGACATGCAGCAGGACCAACAGAGCCAAGCACTTAAAAAACATTTAGTTTAACAGGTATAAAAGTCAACATTAAAACACCAATTATACAAAGGCATATGAGGTTGGAGACTGGTACGGCTACACTGTGGACATCTTCACAGACACCCGAGCTAGACGCTTGCACCAAGCAGCATGGCCGGGACAGCATGGGGCTCAGTGTGGGATGCAAATCCCAGGCACAGAGAGTGTTTTGGCCAGCTGAGCCTTGTGCTGCCAGGGAGCACCGGACTGCTGGCAGTACCAGAATGAGCCGCCCCAAGCTTCGTCGCACAGCTCCAGCCATGGCTGCCATGTACATGCCCAGCACTTGGAAAGCACGGAGAGGAGGTGGTGACCACAGCCACATGGACAGACAGAATGAATACAGCTGCACCATCATGTGGGGCCTCCCGCGCACAGGGAAAGCAGCATTTCTGACAGCAACTTCCACGGTGGGAGGGCCGTGCCGATGTCACTGCCCCTCGGCGGGGTTGGGGGGATGGCAGAGACCAGCCCCGGGCCACCAGCACTCCCACCTGGCCCAGGGACTCATCTCCGTGACCTCTGCTCTGCGAGGGGAAAGGGCAGCGCACAACCTGGCTCTGCGGTCCTGACTCTGGGACTCGCTCCCCGTGGGAGAGGGGATGGATGTACCGTGTGGATCATGATCTTGTCCCTGAGCAGGAATACTGGCAGAGGTCCACGGAGTGCCCATGCCTGGTCCCTCAGACTGCAGCAGCCCTGGGGCCAACGTCCAGTCCAGGGTGGTGCAGAGGCTTTTCTACTGTGGCACAGGGTTCCTCTGCGTTTTTCCCTTCCGTGCTGTTCCGAATCCCGTAGCCAAAGTAAATCGCAAGACCTGCAGGACAGTTTCCGCAATGAAATGCGCAGTGGTGGGCTGCCAGCGTAACAGCCCCCCAGGGGAGACCCTGCAGGCACCATGCTCCCCTCTGCAGGACACCTACCCACGGCCATCCAGATGGCAAACCGCACCCAGGTGCCGGCACTCAACTGTACCATCAGCAGGATGTTAATGAAGATGCTGAAGATAGGCAGGAGCGGAAGGAAAGGTACCTGCGAAGGACAAGAGATGCCGTGTCAGCTGTGCCTTGAGGGACCCGGCCGGGCTCGAGGAGGCTCCTGGCCACAGAGGGATCTCACCCCTGCCACAGCCCAGAGAGCACCCGGGCGCTTCCATGCTGGGGACTGCACCTCAGAGAGCTGCATCTCAGGGCCTCGGGCTTTCCTGGACGGTGACTGCCCGGCAGCAAGCTCTGGCAGACCCTGCAATGGCCCAGATACTGCCAGGGGTCCGCAGGGGCACAGATGCTGAGCTGCTGGGGGCTGCACTCACTTTGAAGTTCAACCATGCGTTGCTCTGCGGCTGCCTCCAAACGATGATGGTGGGAATGAGCAGAGCCACGAGGAGCAGCACCAGGGCTGCAATCCAGCCCACACTGGCGTCCTTCAGTGCAGTCACCTTGAGGGTCAGGACCACGCAGATGACTGTGATCAGTGTGGCTGCAAGAGAGGGGGCAGCTGGGGGGCTGCACAGCATGTGGCCTCCCTGGGACCCCAAGCCTCACCAACGGCTGGGCTGAGGCACCCACTCCTCTCAGTCAAGTATGGGTCCAGCACATGCTGTCTCCAACACCCACCCCAAAGCCTCAGGGAAACTCGCCAGCCCGGCAAGCTGAGGGGAGCCTGCACTCAGCTGGGCTCAAACCCAGCTCTGACGCTTACCCAGACCTGGCTGAGCCGCCCCATTCTGGCTACACAATGAAGGCACTGATGGACGGATCAAACCTTGCTGGCCAAGCCCAAGCGCTCTCAGGGGTCCAGGGACGACCCTTGCTGGGTGGCCAGCCTGGGCCAGGCTTGTCACAGGGAGCTCCCAGGACCACCCACACATGCCTGGCTTAGCGCCCACGTCCTCCATCAACCCCCGTGCACCCCAAAACCTAGCCATGCCCTGTGCTTTGCACCCTGCTCAGGACAGAATGGGTCCAGCACCCGCTGGTGCTGCCAACAGCAGCTGGCAGCCTGTGCCACCTAGCCCCTCTCCTCCACCTGGCATGCCCACCATCCCTTCCCAGCTCTGTGGAGACGTGCCAAAATGCTCCAGCCCCTGGCAGGAGGGGACATCAGCCATCAGCTCCCGCTCACTCACCGATGACCGAGACACAGACGTAGACGATGTGCCCCGAGAGTGTGGTGGGGGTGTCCGTGGGCGGGTTGAAGAGCGTTGCCAGGGACAGCATCTCTTTCTGCTGGGCACTGGCAGGGGTGATAGTCGGGTTCATGATCACTCTCTCCTCCTCATTCCCATTCAGCTCCAGCATTTCTATGGCCTTCGGGGAGTTCAGCTGCCCGGACTGGTACCTGAGGAGATGGGACAAGCTGCAGCAGAGCCCAAGGAACTTCCCAGCCCAGGGGGACAGTGGGCAGCACCCTCATAGCCCTCCTGCTCCTCCAGCCCCACATGCTGTTCCAGCAGCGGCCCCGTGATGGCCACCCCACAGATGTGCCCAAAGACACCATGCAGGCTCTTGTAAGCAGCCTTCATCTTGGGGGCTTGATGCTTCCCCAGGCTGCATCCCCCCGGGAAAAAGCTGTGGCCACAAGCCCCGGGCTCGACACAATGCACATCCACCCCAGGCACCGCCACACAAGAGGAGGCACCCACCGGAGGATGAGCACGCACACTGCCACCAGGGAGTAGGCCAGCAGCGTGCCGATCGACATGAGGTCCACCAGGTCCTTCAGGTCAAGCAGGAAGGCCATCACCGCTGCAATGAGGACATGCAGCATGAGCACGGCTCCGGACCACCGTGGGGCCAAGCGTGAAGTGGCAGTCGGAAGCCTTACCCGCGAGGAGCCCCGAGGTGATGGTGGCTGACAGAGGAGTCTTCGTGTGGCTGTTGATGCCAGAGAGGAACTTGAAGAGCAGCCCGTCCTCCGCCATGGCATAGATCACACGGGGCATGGGGAACATGGAGCCCAGCAAGCTGCCGTGGGGAGAGATGGCTCAGGGCCTGCCAGGCAAGCTATCCACACCCACCACCCAGATGGGGACGGGACTGGCTTTGTGCTGGGAGCAGGACAGCAGCCGGATGGGGCAAACCCCCAGCCCAGCCAGGACGTGTGCTGCTGGTCGCTGTGCTGTGCTGGCCGGTGCCAGGAATGGAGCCAGTCCTACCTGGTGGAGAGGGCACAGAGCGAGCCAACAGCAACGGCGTAGCGGGCAGGCTCCCAGCCCACTGCCTTGAAAGCCTCAGGCAGGGAGCTCTCCTTGTTCAGGAGGAAGTAGGGCACCATGAGGGTCAGGGCCGCGGAGACCCCAAAATAAGCCACGAAGCAGATGAGGAGGGACACAATGATGCCAATGGGGATCGAGCGCTGTGGGTTCCGGGCTTCCTCCCCTGTGTGGAGACAAAAGGCAGCATCCATCCCCGCTCTGCAGCACAGAGCAGGGCAGCTGGCCCCAGAGGGCAAGCTGCAGCAAGGACTTTCCACGGAAGCATGGGGCTGGGCAGCAGCAGGCAGGGGCTGTTGGAGAGGAGGGGTCCCCAGCCGTGCTGCTGCGCTGGCAGAGGCTTCGGCACTGCTGAGAGCAGAGGCACATGCCTGCAGCCCTGGCTTCCAGGCTTGCAGCTGCCCAGCAGCTGGGCTTACAGCACCCCTGGCCGTGCTGGCCTTCTGCCCCCACCAGAAGCTCCCACTCACTGCAGAGCCTGCTGAATGTGGATCCTCTGTGCACATGGGGCACAGTGACACAGCCACCGTGCCCTCTGCCCCCTGGCCTTTGCAAAGGCATGCTCTCCTGCTGCACCACACTACCTGGCAAGGGGCTCAGCAGCCTGCTGGCATAGGAGGGAAGGAGGCGGCTGCCGGGCAGCCCCTGGGGGAGGGGAGGCACAGGCAGGGAGGTCAGGCAGAACAGCCTGTACCAGCCACCCACTAAGTAGATTCCTGGGGGAATGAGAAGAAATTAAGAGGGCTCCCTGTGCTCCAGAGAGCGGAGGTTCTGCATGAACTCAGTCATTTAGAAAAACGTTGCTTGAGGCTGGGAAATTACCAGGAGGCACTAGCAACTCCCAGCACTGTCGCAGGCTCGACTTGGTAGCAGAAAGGCTCCCCGCTGCCTCGGGAGCTGCCTGTGCAGGCAGGGTGCAGCCCCGTTCCCACCACACAGTGCGGGAAGCCCCTTTTCCTGGGGCAGGGCAGGCTGTGAGCCCTTTTGTGCTGGCCCAGCTGGGGAGAGAGCTGCCGCGGGGAAACCTCCCAGGACCAGTGGGATGGGCTGTTTCCCACGCCACGGAGCATCCTCCCAAGCGGGTCCCAACCAGCCGCCAGCTGCGCTGGGGAAATGCCCACACCGCCCTCGCCCAAAGCAGCACCTGTGGTGGCAATGCAGTCAAAGCCCACGAAGGCGTAGAAACAGGTGGCAGCACCAGTCAGGATCCCTTCCAGTCCAAAGGGGACAAAGCCGCCAGAGCCGAAGGCTTTTTTCCTGGAAAGGAGGGAGGAGAGCAGCTGCTGTGGGGTGCATGGACAGCGGGGCCGGTGCCAGCCCTGTGCCGGACCCTGGCCTGGCACGGTTGCTCTCCTCACCCGATGTCCGGGTAGGAGCGGTTGATGTAGTCCTCCGAGAGCTGCCAGTTCTTGATGTCTCCCTTCACGAAACCGGCAATGATGATGAAGCCCAGCACCACCAGGTTCACTGCCGTGAAGATTTTGTTCACGAGGGCAGATTCACTGACGCCGAAGGCCAGCAGCGCTGCAGGGACGGAAGGGGTGAGTGGGGACTCAACAGGCTTCCATGCCACCACCCGCGGTGCCACAAAGCCGCTCCTATGCACTCACCGGTGAGCAGCCCAATCAGGATCAGGGCGAAGAAGTCTGGGCGCTCGGCCAGCACCCCTGGCAGGTGCACTGTGGTCTTGTTCATGAAGAAGGTGGAGATGTGGTTGCCGATGATGTTGTCAAATGCCGCACTCCAGGCTCGAGCCACGCTGGCCGTGCCTGGTCAATGGCAAATCTGTGCATCAGTCTGAGCCCAGGGCAGAGCAGCACCGGCCACCCCCACCCCAGCACCCACCTCCCTACTGATCCCACACCCTGCTCCCGCAGCACCACACGCTGCCCCCACGAGTCCCCCACGTGCCAGCACCCTGCCTGGCCCCATACCTATCACGTAGGAGAGGATGAGGTTCCAGCCGGTTGTGAAAGCCCAGATCTCGCCGACAGTGACATAGCTGTAGAGGTAGGCAGAGCCAGTCTTGGGGACACGGGCCCCAAACTCCGCGTAGCAGAGTCCGGCCAGTACCGATGAGAGAGCAGCCACCAGGAAGCAGAGGACGATGGAAGGACCAGCCATCTCCTTGGCCACCTCCCCAGCCAGCACGTACACACCGGCCCCCAGCGTGCTGCCCACCCCCAGGGCTATGAGGTCCAGTGTGGAGAGGCAGCGAGCAAAACGCGTGTCCTCGGAGCTCAGATCCACCACGCGCCGGCGGATCAGCTTCTTCCCAACACTGGTCATTTTTCCCCCAAACATCTTGTCCTCTCGTGCGTGGTGCTCAGCTGCTCAAAACCCCTGCAAGAGAAGGGACCGTAGGAGCGTGAAGCTCAGTGTCCTACAGGCAGCAGGACCAACACTGTGGGGAGCAGGGCAGGCAGTGATGCCCATAGGAGCCGTGCCTGCTCCTGGCCAACCTGTTGGCACCAAGCCCCTGCCACACTGGTGGGGCAGAGACCATGGCGGCTCCCTCCAAGGCACCGTGGGGCTGTGCGTACCCCACCTGCGCAGCTCTTGTGCCAGGAAAGAGAGAGAGAGATGAACCCAGCGAGTCCATGGTAGGAAATAGGCTCACTGCACAAGCCCTGTGTGGTCCCGACCACAGGGCCCCTGGGCACGTCCCAGAGCTTGCCCACTGCCTCTCAGCAACTCCCCACTGATTTGGCAGCCTGGAGATCCCTCAGCCCAAACTTGACTGCTGGCGCATCCCTCCAGCCTGGTGTGTGGGTGTGTGCAGCGGTGATGGCAGGGAGACAAAGCATTCCTCCAGCAGAGGATTTGGCAGGCTGGGCTGACTCACTGGGACGCAGCCATTCCTCCTTTGCTCCCAGCATCTGCACTACACCCTCAGCAGGGATGCGTGGCCAGACACACAGCGCGGGCCCCCGGCACACATCCCTCGTGTGCCGACAGTGCTTGCTAAGCAGCCCGCATGCTCTGCAGGCTGCAATCGCCCTAAACATTTGACACCCCCACTCCCCTTGCTCACAGCAGCCACCCATCCCCCAAAAGCTCTGGGAGATGAGCACCCTGTGGAACAGGCAGCCGGCACAGGGTGAGAGGAGTCACAAGGAAAGTGGCTCCCAACGCCCACAGCCATGGCTGGCACCCTGCCAGCTGCTCCCTTCATTGGGAAATGAAACACGCTCTAGCCAGGTGCCCAGGGCAGCACCAATGCCATGCTGTATGGATCAGCGTAAGTACACACGAGGATAACTTTGTGACACTTTTCCATTGAGGGGGATTACCAGTGTCACGGTGGCAGCCACCAGCTTGGCTGCTTCCCCATAACCAGCAAACCAGCCCGTTTCTGGAAAAACCTCTTCCTGAGCTGGCATGTGCCACATTCTGCCTTGGCCCAAGGAGCCGTCCGAGCCTGGGGCAGCCTCTGCACCAGGTTTCAAGGGAACAACAAGTGCCCCAGCACTGGCACCCTCTCCAGCCACTGCCCAGATAGCTCTGGCTGCCTCCCCCAGCGCTGCTCGATTGGTCTAAGGAGCAATCTAAGGAGAGCTCGCCCGACGTGAGCTCTGCAAACTGCAAGCACGGGGCTAGCAGCAGAAACGTGCTCAGCCCTTATTCCCAGAGCAGCGCAGAGAAAAAAAGCGCGAGCAGCGCCGAGCAGGAAGATGTGGGATAGCCTCCCCTTCCTAACCCCCGCGGGCCCTGCTGCGCTGGGATTCGCCGTGCCCGGTGAAAGGAACACGTTAAGCACCCAGACCCACACCAGCGCCCGTTAGAGCCGGCCTAGGGAAAGCTGCTCAGGCAGGTCGGCTGGCTCCGGGGAGGCTCGGCCCGTGGCCGGGGAGGTGTCTCGCAGAAAGCCACGCTGTCACGCTGGCGCCCGAAATGGAGAGCGCGCAGCGAGCTACGGGCGGGCAGAGGAGAGGAGAAGCAACGTGTCGGGCGACACCTCCCGCCGGCAGGAGCCTCCCGCTGCCCGCCGCATG